>NC_037343.1:41695882-41996732 GCF_002263795.3 Bos taurus | reverse complement strand
TGCAACAGTTGCTATTATTGTCCCCGTTTTACAGATGAGCCAAACAAGGGTCAGAGGGGTGAAGTAACCTGCCCGAGTTACACAGCTACTGGCGGAGGGTGTGGACACAGATGTCTTCTGCCACTTCACTTTATAGCCCGAATGTTCCCCAGAGGCATGGACTCTGGA
Source organism: Bos taurus (assembly GCF_002263795.3). Taxonomy (NCBI): domain Eukaryota; kingdom Metazoa; phylum Chordata; class Mammalia; order Artiodactyla; family Bovidae; genus Bos; species Bos taurus. The sequence continues at coordinate 41,996,564 of NC_037343.1, read as the reverse complement.
AGGGCTGAGAGGATCCTGAGAAATAATATTAATATTAAAAATAATTCCTAACATGAACACCCACTATGTTTCAAGTATTGATTTCTTTAATTTTTTCATTAACAATAACAGCCAAGCCTCCATTTTACAGTCCTACTTCATAGATGGTAAAACTGACTCAGAGATGTTTCCTAATTTGCCCAAATCACACAGCTGGAATACAAACCCAGTTCTGACTTCTATTCTAACTCCAGGGCTTCAACTTATTTTCAACTCCTTTATTTTACAGGTGGAAAAACTAAGGTCAGGGTAGTGGCTGTGGAGTATAGACAACAGACCAGGGACAGAAATCTGGGGATCTTGTCTCTGACCTCCAGGGACACAAAAGCTTGTTAGAAATCATGCCCATCTGTTGGTACACAGATCTAGCCAAGAAAGTTTACTGTTTACTGCTTAGTATCAGCAACCTGCACCCCTTTCACCCCAGATGCTTTCAAACCTGCATTCACACACTTCATATGGCAGTGGTGATGGGGGAGAGAATAAGTAACCTGGCCCATTAAGCCAAAAATGCCAACAGAGCATTTCTCAGAAGCAGTCCCAGGAAATCTGCATCAAAATCCCCGGGGAGCCCGTTAAACACTTGGAACCTGGGCTTCCCAGACCTATGCGATCAGTCGGGGTGCACAATAGGGCACTGGCCCTTTAACAAGCTCCCAGGCGGCTGATGCCAAAGAAAGTATGGGAATTGCAACCACCCTAATTGCTTAGGGAAAGTCTGCATTTCATAAAATTGCAATGTTTAACCCAATAGAATGAAGGATTTAATTTAGAAATGGATGTGCCTGGCAGCACAGCAATCCTTCCCAAGATCTGGAGACCCTGCCCACATCACATAGGAGAGGACCATTTCCACATGGAGCCAGCTGAGCAGCTCACTTGTTTGTAGGCAGGTGTCCCCTGGCTCCTTGAGACTTAATCACTGTGGATGCTTGGGAAACTGGGGGAAATGAGTGTCCCTCTTTGCCCCTCCCTGGAGGTTGCTCATGCAGCATTTTCATTGGTAACAGAAAGTGGCAGTCTTAAGGGGGCAATTCCTTGTGAAAAGTCCCTTAGGATGGAGCTCTAGGTAGCAGAAGCTCAGAGCCCAGTTACTGTTTCGGAGTAGCCTCCAAGGCACAATGCAAGTGACCTGGGGACTCATGCCAGTGTTCCTTCCATTGACCCTAAGCTCCAGCCCCCTGCCCTAAGAAGACATAGTGCAAGCCACTCAGAGGTCTCCTGCCACACACAGCTGAAGAACTTCAGAGAAACCTTGGTAGACAAACACCCCAAAACTCACATTTTTCCAGTGAGGACACTGAGGTCCAAACAGCTTTGTCTGACCCTGGGGTACCTACCTTGTCAACTAGAAACTGGATAAAAATACCTGTTTGGGGCTTTGGATTCAGAGCTAGCGATTAACAGAGGACGAGGGGCTAGGAGACAGATGAGGAGGGATCAAACTAATCTGACTCCATCCCCCAAAAGGCCTCCATCTCATTTGTGAAATGAACAGGCTGGACAGATGTTCTCTAAACCTCTGATGACCTTGGGTTCCAAAGGGGCCAAGAAGCTGGGGATAGGCAGGGGCAGGGGGCTGAATCAGCATGGGACCATGAGAGAGTTCTGTGAGAGTCATCTGTCACTTCTGTCCACACGGCATCTGATTTTTCGTATCGTAATCACATCAGCATGATGGATGGTCATGGGACCTAGATTACATTATGGAGTTAATTTATTACATTTTTGAATACCCATTTGCTGGGAGTCTGTTTTTCAAAGTTATTTGCATATTCTTCACCATAACAACAATATGTAGGAGGGTACCTGGGAAGGAAGGGTAGATGTTTAGGAGGAGAAAGAGCTTATTTGCTAACTGCAGCAGGTTCCTGAGGGTCTTCAATAGGAACAGAAAGAAACTCAGTCCCTAGAGACATTTAAATTGAAACTGAGAGAAGATGAGATGTAAGAATTTTGCCAAGACTGCACAGACAAAGGAAGATTCCTGGGGTTCACTGAACAACACACAATGAATGAACAGGGTGTAACAACAAGAAATGAAGTGTCCAGACCCCTAAGATATTTCCTTTTGTTCCCAGGATGATCACAGGACATAGCATCCATCCCATCCCTGCCTAAGGTTCCCAGGACACCAGACACAGGAAGGCGGGAGGAGCCACAAGAAAGTCAGCCAAGTTTAGCCTGGTGACAATCCCACTGTCACCAGTGGACAGTGCTGACAGTGGGATTCACCGCAATGCTCAGGAACCCAGCCAGCTGGGACACCCCCTGAGCAGAGGCCCAGCCTCATTCATTCTCTGGGTTCAGCACCTCCCCAATGCCTGGCCAGATCCAGGTTCTAAATGAATGTGTGTCCAATGAGCGAATGAAAGAATCTGAAGGAATGAAATGATGGTGGATAGTGACTCACTGACACTTGCCTGACATGAGTCCTTATTGAGTCTGGATGAAGAGCAAAGACCTCTTTGCTTTTCAGTGGGCGGGCTCTAGGTGGTGGTGTGCAGAGAAGAGCTGCTTTCACAAACAAGCAACAGCTGCAGAATGCACTCCCCACGGTGCCCTTCACACCCTGCTGTGAGAGGCTGCTGCTTCTCTCCCTACCACTGCCCCTTAACCAGATGAATCTCAATGTCTTCATCTGTAAAATGGGATCGTGGTAGCACCAATTGCATAGAGTTGAGCAAGGAATACGTGTGATAATGTTTGTAAAGACACAAAGTATACAATGTCTGGCATGTAAATACCCAATTAATGGCTGTGATGATGATGATATTAAGGTTGACACACACACACACCACCTAAGCCCCTAGAGCAAACACTCTGGACCAGCCATCACACCTTTCAAAACCCCATCCAAAACATTCATAGCTGTGCCCCTCTTTCTATTTCCATTTCCCCGGGCAGCAGGAAACCCCCCCCCCAATGCCCTGAAGGGGAACGTACATCCTCATGGCCAAATATGCCTAAAGATAAGGGGCTACAGCTGAAATCAGCACCTCTCCCTGCTCATCTGGCCTTCTGATGTGAGGCCGGACCTATACAGCTGCCCCAGATCCTGGGGTCCACTGCTGGCCTCAGACTCAGGTCACAGCCCTGGTCTTACTACCCCAGTAACACTGGACAGCCTCCAATATATCATCAACGAGGGCAGAGCCCCCATGCCATTTCCTCCCCAAGGTTCTGCTGACTTTCTAGTGTCATTGACCCCCTTGTTGGTCAGGGGGACCTTACAGATCATTTCTTCTTGAACTTTGAAACTTTATCCACAGAAGTGCACAGAAACACTAACTGTTATTCACATTTTAGGGGTTGCCGGGCCCTCTGAAGTCATCCTGGACCACAGGGTAAGAGACCTTGATCCAGCTCAACTGCCAATTTTTAAAAATAACTGCTTTACTGAGATATAATTAAATAAATAATAAATATAATTCAATAAAGAATCCTTTTTAAAGCATGCAATTCGGTGGTTTTTAATATAGTCACAAAATTGTGCATCCATTGCCAATATCTAATTCTAGAACATTTTCTTTGCTCCAAAAAGAAAAACCCACACACATATTGGCAGCCACTTTCCTACTCTCGCCTTCTCCCAACCCCTGGCAACCATCCCCTAGAAAACTTTCTGTCTCTATGGATTTGCCTATTCTGAACATTTTATGTAAATCACACAATACACAGCCTTTTATGTCTGGTTGGTTTCACATAGCATACTGTATTCAAGGTTCATCCAGACTGTGGCATGTATTGGTACTTCATTCCTTTCTGTGGTCAATATTCCACCACATGCATATACCACATTTTGTTTATTCACTCATCAGGCTATGGGTATTTGAGTTGTTTCCACTTTGGCCATTCAAACATGGAGAAACTGAGGCCCAGAGTCACCAAAACCTGGATGGGACAGGATTCCAGACTTCTCCTAACATCTACTTTTCTCCACAGCATCACTCTGGGAGGCCCCAGAGAACAGAATCCAAAAGATCACCCTACCGATGAATATCCATCACAACAGCATTGGAACCAGAGGAGCCAATAATTCACTTCTGGTTCAGTAAATGCTGGGCCACAGCTTCATCCTGGACAGGGGGAATCATGCCCACTGTCGTCCTCCCAGGCCCAAGCTACCACTGCCTCTTTTCTGCCGCAGTTTCCAGCTGGTCTCCCTGCTTTTGTCCTTGCCAAATGCAGTCTATTCTTAACTTTGGGAATCAGAGCCCGTTAGTTAAAACCTGAATCAAATCATGCAGGGTTTCCTTGGTGGCTCAGCGGTAAAGAATCCGCCTACCAATGCAGATTGAATTCGGGTTCAATCCCAGGGTCAGGAAGATTCCCCTGGAGAAGGAAATGGCAACCTGCTCCAGTATTCTTGCCTGGGAAATCCCATGGACAGAGGAGCCTGGCAGGCTATACAGTCCATGGGGTCACAAAAGAGTAGAATATGACTTACCAACTAAACAACAAATCAGATCATGTCTCTGCTCAGCTCATAACCCAATCCATACTGGAGCCCCACAGGCTGATAATATTCCTATTACAATAACAATAGTTGATAATTTTTCTAGATCATATGCTGTGGGGCCAGGACCTGAGGAACATTATCTCCTTACACAGCCGTTGCACTTAATCCTTGATGCCTGAGAGTTAGGGCTAGCGGTGAGCTCAGAGAGGTTAGGCCACTTGAAGGAGAAGGGGAATGGCATCAGAAAAGGAGACCAGGCATCTAGCCTGACTACAGAGCGGAGCTCTTAAACCTCTGAGCCATAATTTGCCACCCTCTGGAGAAAGAAGACAGTCGAAATGGAAGCCGCTGGGACAGCTCTGGGGGCCAGGCAAGACTGATGCTTCGCGCAAACCCGGCCCGCCCCACCGCTCTTTGATCTTTGCTGTGCTGGTGGCCCCACTGACCCCGCCGTGAGTTATGGGGGCCGCGGGACCCATACATAGCATTCCTGGACTCCCAGGGTCGGCACTCTGCGAGTGATGAATGAGCCAGCCCCGAGCGCTGGCTTTGTCCTGCCTGGACCGGGTTTTGGAGCGTCAGACCTATTTTGGACGGGGCGTGGCGAGAAGCGGACTGTGTGTGTGTGTGTGTGTGTGTGTGTGTGTGTGTGTGTGTGTTAGGTAGGGGGACTGTCTTTTTCCCCTTCCCTCAGGCGGACTCTGTGTGTGTGTGTGTGTGTGTGTGTGTGTGTGTGTTAGGTAGGGGGACTGTCTTTTTCCCCTTCCCTCCCAGGGTGTGAGAGTGGGGAGGGGGCTCTAGTGCAGCCGTCAGTGCGCCCGAGTCTCACCTGATAGAGCTTTAAAGACCCCCTAGAATCCCACATGGAAGAGCGACCCCTCCCAGAACCTCGCCCCCAACTCCGCTCACTTTCCGAAGCTGCAAAAGCCCCGCGGTGCGCGGTCCCGCCTTCCTCGTACCGGGCGTTTCTTCCGTCCCATTTGACAGCCTAGGCGGAATAATCCTTTTGGAGAACCGCCGGCCCCTGCTCGGCCAGACTCGCCGCAGCTAAGCGCTCAGCCCCGATCCATTGTTGGGGTCCGCCAGGGACCCCCTGCCGCGGCCCTTTGTCGCCCGCTCCCGAACGGGCCGCTCTAGAGGCGCCACCGCTGCCCGCGCCCCGCCCGTCCCACGCGCTCCAGGCCGCGCCGAGGCGGCTCTTGCACCGGGAGGAGTGGGCCCGCCTCTCCCGGTGCCCGCAAGGCCGCCCGGCTGCGCCCGCCTTTGTCTACCTTCTTTGTCTGCCCCGCGCCCTCGCGGCGGCGGCGGCGGCTAGGCCTCTGGGGAGCCGGACCGGAACGCCGAGCGCAGCTGGCAAGGGCGCGCTGGCCGGGAGCGCGCTGGGCCCGGCTCGGCCCAGGGCTGCCCCTCGGCTGGGGGCAGCGGAGCCCTCTCCCCGCCACCCCTCCCTCTCCCCTCCCCGTGTTCCCGCCCCCTTCCCTCCCGCCCGTCCCCCTCCCCCTTCCCTCCAGCCCCGCTCAGCCTCGGCACATCCTCCTGCCGCCCGCGCACCTCTCCGCGAAGTCCTGGCTTGAGACTCTGCCCTCTGCTGCGCTCGGCTCCCGCAGGCGCTCGGCCCCGAGCCCCTCGGCCCCCGCCCCGCCGGTCAGACAGGTAAGGCATGGCCTTGGCCCGCCCCCGGCCCCGCCCTCCTGCCTCACCTGGTTGCGCGCCCGGACAAAGGTGGGCTACCTGGAGCGCTCAGGAGCCAGGCGCGCTGGGGACCGAGGCTGGAAGTGAGGATGCTGCTTTCTTCCCTGTCCTCCCGGCCCTCGGACACGTCGGTCGGTGGGTCCGCCGCCTCCCCTCCTCGACGCGTCTCCCCTCAGCTCCTGGCTCTGCTCCTGGGCTTCTCGTCTGCCCACCTTCCTCCGGGCACCGACTTTTCCACGTTCTGACACTGCCTCGCGTGCGTCCTCGCCTCGCTCTCCCGGACTCATTTCTCGCCCACTCTCCTCCTCCGCACTAGCCTTCTCCCTGTGGAATCCTGTCTCTTTGTCTCTCTGTCTCTGAGTCTCCGGGTGGTCTCTCGGGCTGAGGATCCCAGTCTGACGTCGTTTGAAGAAGCTCGAAAGACTCCCCGAGCCCCGGGCAGAGCTGGCAGGAGTGTCCTCGGCTTTTAGCGAGGCTACCTACCGGGCTGGAGTGTGTACAGGGAGAGGGAGGCTCTAGGTGCGCCCCCACCCCGGCCAGCACTGCGGGTGGTCCCGCGCCTTCCCATCCTGACCCGGACCAGTTCCGCGCCCTAGTGATCCCGACGGCTCTGGGCTAGCTCTTCTGGCCCCGGTTCAGGCCCTCTCCCGGCCCACTGCCTGCTTTTCTCCAACCGCGCACCGGGGTCTCAGGCGCCTGAGGGAACCAGGTTTGAGACGTGAGGCCTCTTGGGTTTCCCGCTAAATCCTCCCTTGCTCCTCTGGGTGCTCCCTCAGCCCTCGCCTCGGTCTGCTCTCTTGCTCAGAGCACTCTTCCACGCTGCCCACCTCCCAGCCTCGTGGCATGGAAGAAGCGCCCTAGTGTTGGTTCAGTACCCCTCCGGAGTCAGGCAGACGGAGGCTGAGGGACAGATCCTGGACAAAGGAACGTACTTCTCTGAGCCTCAGTGTCTCCTTGATAACTCGGGGATAATAGCACCCACCTACAGGGATGTGTGTGGAAACGGTTTTTTACCATATGGAATGTCTGTGCAGCAGGCACTCGGTGGCCATGGGTGATTCTACAGTCTCTGGGTAGGTGGGGACGAGGCTCCACAGAAAGGGGGAAATGGATCCAAAATTCAAGGCTTAGAGACCCTTAAAAGAAACCTGACTATGGCCCCTCCCTTATCACAATCACCTCCCTCTACACACTCTTCCAAGCTCTCTTCTCTCTTTCTCTCCCTCCTCTTCTCTCCGTGTCCTAAAATCAGAGCTTAAAAATCAGAATAAAAGGGGCCTCTGCTTTCAAAATGAGATCAATGTGGCTGTTGATGTTGTCAATAGCTGGTCATTGATTGTGAGACATCCGTGTGCCTCATTGCCAATTCCAAATCTCCATCTTGTACCCATTTCTTTTTGTTTGTTTGTTTTTTAAAAATATGTATTTATTTGGCTGCACCAGGTTGTAGTTGCAGCATGTGGGACCGAGTTCCCTGACGAGGGATGGAACCTGAACCCCCTCCATTGGGAGTGCAGAGTCTTAGCCACTGGACCACCAGGGAAGTCCCTCTGTTTCTTTTTCAATGTCTCTCACTTACAAGCCACTTCCTTTCCTCTGGGGGGATTGTCTTTTGGACCCTGAACCTGCTGGGGAATCACTCAAACCCTCTGACCATCTGTGTCATCACGACAGGTGGCACACGACTCCAGGAGTTAGGCAGTGATGTGGACTTAGTGGCATAATGCGGGCAACTTTATAACATCGCCTGACTGGCAGGTTCTGGATTCTCCTAGCTGGGTTTTTCAGCCCCAGCCAGGACTGGCAGCCAGAGCCTTTCTCTTTAGAGAGGCAAGAATGGGACTGAGAACACACACACCCACGCGTACACCGTCCAGACTCCTGTGCACACCCTTCCTGCCACTTTCACTGCCTTCCTCACCGTTCAGTCCACCGCTCTCCCTATCCCTAAACCCCTCAATGGCTCCTTGTTTCCACTAAATTAACGACCTTGCCTGCCTCCCACCATGCCCCCATCAGCATCAGAGTTTTCAGCCATGATAGAAGGCTGGTCATCTCCATGCCCTGATGGACTCTGAACTCTTCCTTCTATTTGAAATGTCTCCCCTTGCAGGCCAAGGTCAGATGGCCCATCCTGTGGGAAGCCCTCCTGCTTCCCCTTTGCCTCCCTGTCTCTCCTGGGCTGCACTTCCCTGGGCGGGGTGGGTCTTGTTCCACTTACGGTCCCAGTGCCTGAGACACAGCAGGTGCTCTGTCCATATTTGTTCTGATGAATGGAATCCTTGGCTAAGGGGACAGGGATGAAAATTGCAAACCATAGGTTATCCCTGGGTTCCACTGGATCCTGCTGGCCAGGCCAGGGGCAGAGTGGGCTCCAGAGCAAAGGACCAGAGCTGGGGCAGTTGGAGAGGGAGCAATTCTCCTGGAAAGTCCCTGTGGCATCAGGGCCTCTGCGTGCCTCCAGAAGTTGAGGATGATTTCTGTGCCTGATTGTAACAGAGGAAATAGACCAGACAGGGAAGCAGCTGCCTGAATTCAGCAGACTAGCTTAGCAGTTGTGTGGCCCACACCTTCACTTGTTTCAGCCAGAAATGTGACAGAGAGAGATTTTGCATCCTGGCCTCCCTGATTCCGTATTCTAGGGTGAGCAAGAGCTGGGCATGTTCCTGGGGTGGGGAGGAGTCATCGGGCATCACTCCACTCGCTCCTTCAGGTGAGATTCCCTTCTCTTGCTGCACCATGCCCTCTGTTTGTCCAACCCCAGCCCTTCCTCTCAAGAGGGCCCGTGGAGCACATGTCTCCTCAGGAAAGACCCTGCCCCCACGCCAGTTCCCAGCTTTGGCAGCCACCCGCCCCCCCCCACTACAACACCATGGCCTGGCATTGACTGTCTGAGATATCTTCCTGAGTGGGTGTAGGGGCACAAGTACTAGAATCCAGAGCAGCTGGGATGACATAATTGCAGAACCTCAAGTTTTTAGGACCCCCCTCTGTGCCAGCCTATGGGTTAAGGCCCCCATTTTGTCATATCTAAAAGTCACAGCATCGGCACTGGTATTAGTTACTGAGTAAGGAGAAGGCAGTGGCACCCCACTCCAGTACTCTTGCCTGGAGAATCCCATGGACGGAGGAGCCTCGTAGGCTGCAGTCCATGGGGTCGCTGAGAGTCGGACATGACTGAGTGACTTCACTTTCACTTTTCATTTTGATGCATTGGAGAAGGAAATGGCAACCCACTCTAGTATTCTTGCCTGGAGAATCCCAGGGACGGGGGAGCCTGGTGGGCTGCCGTCTATGAGGTCGCACAGAGTCAGACACGACTGAAGCGACTTAGCAGTAGCAGCAGCAAGCATAAGATGACATGGTCAAAATGTGGCCTTTGAAGTCAGGTGGCCACAAGTTCAAATCCCCACTCTCCCATTCACTCTACTGTGTGACCTTGAGCAAATCCTTCAAATCTTTGTCCCGATGTTGATCCACTGTTACTGTCATTATTACCTGAAAAATATTGTCCACTTCAAGGGGCTAAATTAGATAATACACATAAAGCCCTAAGTCTGAAGAATAGTCGATGCCCTGTAAATAATACCCAAACACTGACTTTTCAGATGTGGGACTGAAGCCCAGACAGGTTAGTTGGCTTGCCCAGGGTCACACAGCTATTAAATGCTGGGGCCAGGATGCACAGCCAGGCTTGCCTGACTCCAGGTGTCTTTCTGCCCCACACTGGCCTCTTCCAGAACTGACAGCAGGCATTTTATCACTTGATGATTAAGTGATGGGTCCAACAAAATTGTCTGGGAACCAAGATAATAACATTTGGGGGATGAGGGCACCAAGGGGATGGCTTAGGAGAGGAGGAGGAGGGCTGGCCAGTACCTGTAATGTAGCAGGAGGTAGGACTCCACCCACCTTCCCCCCAAAATAATACCCTTACATAGATTTTTGTGAGGTGTGAGGCCTTGGGAGGGTGGGAATTCCCAAGGCTGCTGATGGAAAAAATAAAAGCAGATGGAGCTGCCCCTGTGGGGAAGCCAAACCTCATTTGCCAAGACAATGGTCCCCTCCAGGCAGGCCTGGGCCTGTGCTGACCCGCCCCACCGAAGCCATCAATCACCCCACTGAGGACTGAGGACGGGGCTACCTGTGTCCACCCCCTGCACATGCAGGCACAGATGCACGAACACTTCCAGGAACCCACCCCCAAGCCCCACGCCCGCTCTTCCCCTCCTCATAATAACAGCAGCTACTGTTTATTGCAGCCTTACTGGGTACCACTCACTGTATATCTTTACCTCCCTTCATTCTCGAAACCTCCAGCATTTTATAGGAGAGGAAACTGAGGCTCAGAGGGGTTAAATGATTCGACCGGGGTCACATAGCTCTTTTCGGTCTATTCAGGGGGCTCTCCCGTGGCTCAGAAAATGGGTTTGGATTGACGTGTGTGTGTTTGAATCAGTAATAATTATATCTGTGCCTCCCTCTGTCACTGGGCCTGCGGCCTCCCTGCCGGGTCAGAGTGGAGACCTCTAGATGGCAAAGACTGTGTTTTTACCCACAGATTAGAAGCTCCCTCCAGCAAAGTTTTCCCCATGTCCTGGGAACATCTGAGGCCAGAGTTGTGGATCCCCTTGCAGACTGGGAAATCCTTAAGGGAAGCAGTCAGATCTCCCCCATTAGACTGGAGGCTTCCTGGGATGGAGGCTGCTTTTCTTACTCAAACAAGAGCTCCCTGAGGACAGCAGCTGTTTCTCATCAGTCTTAAGAGTCCTCCAAGGTGAGACCTAGACCTTCCCTGTTAACCATGAGAGCTCCCCAGGGCAGGGTTTCTGTCCCAGAGTTTACTGGCAGTTTCCAGAAGCAGGGACCAGGTGTTCAGACTGGAGCATCTTCCCTTGCATGGCACCCAGGCTCTGCACCCAGAGGGGATCAGCAAGTGCTGACTACCTGATGTCACTCTCCATCCTGGTGCTGCATGGTCAAGAAGCAGAATTCTCTGTGTGAAGCCGGGTTGGCAGACCTGTGCAGGATGGGTGGGGTCTGGCTGTTCTGAAGCCTGGGGAGGGGCTGAGAGGCCCCTTCCTGTTGAACAGGTGTCACTTTAAGGGTGCAGAGCCTCAGAGAGGCAGGATAGATGGATAGGGACTAGCTCAGGACTGTCAGGGTCAACCTGCCAACAAGCACCCTCCACCCAAGGCAGCTGTTTCAAGTCTCACCCCCAACACCCCCCAGTAAGCTCATCTTTGCTACCTTCCCACCCACCTACACTGCCTGAGTTCCTTCCGTACCTAGAAATGTCCCCTCCTCCAAACACACAGAAGTTCTAATTTCCTAAATAGTCAAATCTCATGACAGGTTAATAATCCCATTTCACAGACAGGGAAATTATGACTTATGATGAGGTGTGATGGTGGGAGGGATTGTGGGAGGGGCTAGAGAGGCAAAATCTGGGCCCAAATTGCCTTAGGAGGAGCCCAGCTGGTGAAATTAAGATCCAGCTCCCCCTCCCCCACCCTCATTGAGGACAGAACTATTTTGTGATTATTTTTTTATTTGTTTATCTTTGGCTATGCTAGTTCTTTGTTGCTGCACAAACTTTTCTCTAGTTGCGGCAAGCGGGGGCTACTCTCCAGCTGTGTTGTGTGGCCTTTTCATTGCCGTGACTTCTCTTCCTACAGAGCATGAACTCTAGGGCAAGCGGGCTTCAGTAGTTGTGGCTCCGGGCATTAGAGCACAGGCTCAATAGCTGTGACACACAGGCTTAGTTACCCCAAGGCATGTGGGATCTTCCTGGACCAGGGATCGAACCCATGTCTCCTGCATTGGCAGGCAGATTCTTTACCACTGAGCTACCAAGGAAGCCTGACATAACTATTTTGATTGAACAATTACAACTTCTCATTTTCCAGCCCTGGGGGAATCAGCTCCCCTTAAAGAAGATAGGAATCTGCTCCTAGGGAACCAGGACCTCTAAGACCCCCACCCCCAACTGGAGTTCCAGATTTGTGGAGCTGACTGCCAGGTGGCCCCACTGTTCTAAGAGCAGAAGAGGGGACCCGGGGATGGCCATCTCCACTGTTCAATTCCAACCATTCCAGAAAGTGTGTGACTGAGCCATGAGGCATCAGAGGGAAGAGTCTGGCAGATCAGTTCCAAGTTAGAGCATTCCTTCTAACAAAGTCTGTCCTGAGCACTACTGAGTTGGGGTTCTGGGCATACAAACGCTGCCCCTGGGGCTCCCAGGTGTGAAAGTGAGGCGAAAGTTCTTTGTGTGTAAAGGAGCTGATCTCTGTCTGCTGTATGTGTTGTGGAAATGTCCCCTGAAGAGTTTTAAGCTGGAAAGCTAGTGATCCTATTTGTCCTTCTGATCACAAAGCTGCAAATGTTTTGGTGATAAGCCAGGGCCAGGGCAGACAGCAGCACCGGAAGTTGTCTGGGTTATCGGAAACATGGCAGGGAACGTGGCATGGCAGGGAACATGGGACCCACTTGGAGGCCAGTCTGACCTGAGACTGCTGCTCTGGACAGAATTCCACCCCTTAGTGTCAGGGTCCCCAGAAGGGAATGGTGAGATGCCCAGAAGGCCACAAAACCCCAGACCCACTTCTCCCATGAGCTGGGAGGGCTCAACACCTGAGCCCAAGAATACTGACTTCCAGACTACCCCAGAGTAAGGCTGGGGTCTCTAAAGGGAACAAGATCCCCATGGAGATGTTTCTTGACTTCCCAAGGGTAGAGGTCTCTTCTAGTCTAGGTTTAGCAGAAGGCAGCTACCTTCTAGTTTCTTTCTTTATTTTGTTTATTTTATTTAATCTTGGCTGCACTGGGTCTTTGTTGCTGTGTGCAAGCTTTTTCTAGTTGCTGCGAGCCGGGGCTTCTCTCTAGTAGCAGTGCTCGGGCTTCTCATTGCAGTGGCTTCTCTTGTTGCAGGGTGTGGGCTCTAGGGTAGGTGGGCTTCAGTAGTTGCACCTCGTGGGCTCTCTAGTTGTGGCACACAGGCTTAGTTGCCCTGCAGTGTGTTGGAACTTTGTTCCCCGACCAGGGATCAAACCTGTGTCCCCTGCCTTGGCAGATGGATTCCTAACTCAACCACCAAGGAAGTCCCAACCTTCCAGTTTCTTATGAGTTAAAGAGGGTTAGAATGTTTCTGTGTGGAGCATCATTTTAAGACCTGAGCTGTGGCCAGGGATGTGGCAGGAATTAGAACCCTTCTCTCTCCAGCTGCCTGACCCCTCAGCACTGTGCACCCCTTTCTGAGGAGCCCTTGAAAGATAGGTGTGCCCCAGTCATCCCAGAGACCTCAGTGCTGGTCTCAGGATGCCCATCCCTGCAGCTCGGTGGGTTAGGATCTCACCTGTGCTGGAGGTCAGGCATGACTGGAGAGGTGGCCAGAGCAAGGCAGAGCTCCTCTGAAATCGAGTGAGAGGGAGGGCTGGCCCAGGAGTGAACTTCTTATCATCACACATGATTGTGTTTTATTTTGTGTCTCTCTCTCTCTCTTTTTTTTGGCAAGGAGCTTGCGGGAGCTTAGTCCCTGACCAGGGATTGGACCCATGCTCTCCAAAATGAAAGTGCAGTGTCCTAACCACTGGACCATCAGGGAAGTCCCACATATTGTCTTTGAACATTCACAAATATGTCCTGTCCCTGCCACCTGTCCCTGGCCCCTGGGGACTCGCTCCAGAACCAGGAGGATATGAGATGTCATCCCTCCCCACAGGGCGCTATCAGTTGGATGGACAAACAGATGGAGGATCTTGTCACCATGGATCATAAATTCCCAGGCTCCCTTGTCAGAGGGCCCTGGAGACCATTTAATCTAACTCAGTGATCCAGTAGTCTGCTTCCATTATGCTTCCCATCTGTTTTATTTATTTATTTATTGAGCAGGGCCAGTCATTTCCCATGAAATCTTATCCATAATCCCAGATGTTCAGTTGCTGAGTTGTGCCCAACTCTTTGTGACCCCATGGACTGCAGCATGCCAGGCTTCCTTGTCCTTTACGATCTCCCAGAGTTTGTTCAAACTCATGTCCACTGAGTCGGTGGTGCCATTCAATCATCTCTTCCCCTGTTGCCCTCTTCTCCTCCTGCTCTCAATCTTTCCCAGCATCAGGGTCTTTTCTAGTGGGTCAGCTCTTCACATCAAGTATCCAAAGTATTGGAGCTTCAGCATCAGTCCTTCCAATGAATATTCAGGGTTGATTACCTTTAGGATTGACTGGTTTGATCTCTTTGTAGTCCAAAGGACTCTCAAGAGTCTATTCTAGCACCACAGTTCAAAAACATCAATTCTTTTGTGCTCAGCCTTCTTTATGGTCCAGTTCTCACATCCATACATGACTTTTAGAAAACCATAGCTTTGACTATATGGACTTTTGTCAGCAAAGTGATGTCTCTGCTTTTTAATATGCTGTCTAGTTTTGTCATAGCTTTTCTTTGTCTTTTAATTTCATGACTACAGTCACCATCCAAAGTGATTTTGGGGCACAAGAAAATAAAGTCTGTCACTGTTTCCATTTTTTCCCTATCTATTTGCCATGAAGTGATGGGACCAGATGCCATGATCTTAGTTTTTTGAATATTGAGTTTTAAGTCAGCTTTTTCCCTCTCCTCTTTTACCTTCAACAAGAGGCTCTTTAATCTCAGTACTAAGACCAAAAAAGGCGTGATTTTAAGAGCAGTGTGGCACCCCACCACCACCACTAATTTCTTCCCCAAATCAAAATTTTTTCCATCTCATGAAGATACAACTTCAAGCCCTACTTTCACCAGGCTGTCTTCAGCCTCTCCTCCTTGGAGGTGCTATGCAACCTCTTTTACGCCCAATGTACCATATTGCCTACTTTAAAGTAAATCAGTGACAAAAAGAGAAGCTATCCTCAATGGTCTAAAAGAAGACAGTGGATGTCAGTTGCATTTGTCAATATGAAGTGGAGCCTCTAACTGGCTCTTGGTCGTTGGTGCTCAGAAAATCCTGGAGAGTGTAAATAAGTCATAGCAGATGTCAACAGTTCTTTTAAACTGCTCACATTTCATCCCTGGAACACTCTTCACTGACCCAAGAGAAGCCCAAGTTATGGTGGGGCTGTGCAAGAGTTAAAATTGGGTAGAGAATGCATTTGAGAGTGGCTGTTGCTTCCCAGGTGATGCTAGTGGTAAAGAACCTGCCTGCCAATGCGGGAGACATGAGAGACGTGGATTGGATCCCTGGATTGGGATGATCCCCTAGAGGAGGCATGGCAACCCACTCCAGTATTCTTGCCTGGCGAATCCCATGGTCAGAGGAGCCTGGCAGGCTACAGACCACAGGGTCATAAAGAGATAGACACGATTGAAGTTTACCTACAGTATGGGCTTCCCTAATAGCTCAGTTGGTAAAGAATCCACCCGCAATGCAGGAGATCCTGGTTTGATTCCTGGGTCAGGAAGATGCCCTGGAGAAGGAGTAGGCTACTCACTCCAGTATTCTTGGGCTTCCCTTGTGGCTCAGCTGGTAAAGAGTCCACCTGCAATGTGGGAGACCTGGGTTGGGAAGATCCTCTAGAGAAGGTAAAGGGTGCCCCCTCCAATATTCTGGCCTAGAGAATTCCATAGACTGTATAGTCCCTGGGGTCGCAAAGAGTTGGACATGACTGAGCGACTTGCAGCTTGCAAAATAGTTTTAAAACATTTAAAAATTAAGGCTAGAATCAAATGTTTAGAGAATCCCTGAAACATGTCTACCAAATATGGTCGCTCAGATGTGTCACTTTCACACTCAAGATGGAGATCCAGGGTGAAAGGGTGGGGGTTGATAGCTAAGTTCTCCCAGTGGGTGGTTGTCTGGCTCACAGCCTGGACTGAGTGTCATAACCCCTCAGCTCCATTAGAGCCTCACTGATATCCCTGGCCTGGGATTCCCATCTAACCCTTTTCAGCCAGCCCTGCTCCCACCTCCCACCCCCCAACTGCCCCCCTCTCCCCTCCAACCCATCAAGCATCGGGTGAGCTGATCAGTAAAGGAGGAATTCAGGCCCCACAGTTGTCTGCCAGGCGGGTAGGCAGGAGCCTCCGCCTAGTCTCCTGGCCCCTAAATGCAAGGCTGTTGTGGGGAGAGGGGGTGGGGGCTCAGGAGTCAAAGCAGGCTCCAGACTCCATTAACTGCCTTCATTTGCATGTGACACTGCATCCCTGCAGGCTTCTGGATGGAGACCTCTCTGGCAGTTTAACTTCACACAGTATGGGGACAGGATGAGGGCTTGAAACAAACCCCTTCCTCCTCCTTTGTCAGTTTCCTCTTAGCTGCCAGAGCCTGGCCTGGCTTCTGGGCCCTGACTACACTCACAGCAATGGTAGGAGATTACATGGGAGAGGCAAACAACCCCCAACTGAAGCTCAGAGGATGGGTGAGGGGGTGCAAGGACCTGACTGTCCGTGTGTGCTGGGTGCAGAGAAAACCCAGACCCCGAGGGGGGCTCTGTCACTCGCCAGCGCTGTCACCTTGTGCTTGTGGCTCACTTTCCCAGAGCCCGGCTTTTCTCATTTTAAAAATATGGAGAACAACCTGCCGTATGCAGGGCAGTTGAGAGGATGCAATAAAAAATGGATGAAATAAGCTTGTCAGAGCCTGGCTTCCCAGCAGCTCAGGGAATGGCAGCTCCTATGGTGACAATTGCTCTAGCTTAGTTTAGTTTTTAAGGAGCCACTATTAGATCTCTGTTGTGAGAGAGCTATCTCTGGGTGTGGATGGTCCTTCTGTCCCTCAAGTGCTGCTGAGTGTCCCTAGTCCTAAGTAAACCAGACCCAGGCCCAGAAGAGTAGGTTTTGTGTGCAAACCACACGCAGAACCATCCAGGGTTGATGGGGACCCCGGGAAGACGGGGCACCTGCTGCCGCTTCTCTCCTGGCTGCTTGGTGCCTTGGGAGGCAGCCTCCAATTGGCTTCCTGAGCGGCAGAAATGGATCAGAGCCCTCATCGCTGTGGATCCTTGGCACGACTCCTGTAGCAGCCCGAGTTTCCTAAGCAGCTCTTTGCCAGATTGGCATCTTGGCTGCTGCACTGTGCCAAGATTCAAGTACAAATCCTGTGGGCTTGGAAAGAGGACTCCATGCTGTCTTCAGGGCAAAGAGGCTCCGGGATCCCCAGCTTTCAGTCCAGCATGCTCTCTCTCTCTCATCCTCTCTCTGTCACACACACACACACTCAGACACACACACACACACTCAGACACACACACACTCAGAAACACACATACTCAGACACACACACACACTCAGACACACACACACACACACTCAGACACACACACATACTCAGACACAGGAACAGACACACACACACTCAGACACACACACACTCACACACACACTCACACATACATACCCAGACACACACACACATACACCCTCCCTGGGAATTTATGTATGATCTTGGGCTCAGGTATCAGTTTGATTCCATTCTGATCCATAGTTGTTTAGTCTCTTAGCGTGTCCAACTCTTTGTGTCTCCATAGCTCGCCAGGCTCCTCTGTCCATGGGATTTCCCAGGCAGGAATATTGGAGTGGGTTGCCATTTCCTTCTCCAGGGGATCTTCCTGACCTAAGGGTCAAACCCGCATCTCCTGCATTGGCAGGTGGGTTCTTTACCACTGAGCCACCAGGGAAGCCCAAAGTTATAAGTGCCTATTATTTGCAGAGCCTTGTAAATGTGACAGGAACAGAGGGAAAAGGGGGACAGAACTTCCTGTCTAGTCGGGGGTCTGATTGGCCCAGCAGGAAATGATCTGGGCAGAGCTGTGTGGGATCCCTGAGGAGGGAACTGTATCTCAGTGGGGAACTAGAAAAGGCTTTCTGTCAGAGGGGACATCTGGGACAAGTCCCAGAGGACAGGAAGGATTTCCATAGAGTAGCATCAGCGAGAATAGAGAGACAAGAAAGATGCGGGGTGGGGGTGTTCGAGGCCCAGGGAATAATCTCTATTGGCTGTGATGGGGAGGAAATAGAAGGCAGGGCTGCACAATTAGGTTGGGGCCATGTTACACAAGATCTTGAGTGCCAGGGTGAGGAGTCTGTGGTTAAATGGGAAGGGAATAGGGAGCCAGGGACAGTTGTAAGCAAGATCAGAGTAGTTTGGCAGCAGTATGGGCTATGGCCAGGGGCAGGATGGTACCAATAAAAGTCTGAGGAAGGGGATGGCCGGCATGCTGAAATCCTCCCTTTCCTGCTTCAGGTTGGCCCCATACATGATTTGTGGGGTGCAAAGCGGGCAGGGAACAAAGATGGCACTGAAGTTGGGGTTCCTGGGTACAGTGAACAGACCCATGGTCACCAGCAAGGGCTTGGTATCAGGACTTCATTGGGAGAGATGGCAAGTGTGGATGGGAGAGATGGCAAGTGTGGATGGGGTTGTGATGCAGGAGGTTGTCTAAAGTTGGGGTGGGGCTGGGCTTCAGCTCCTGGCTCTGCAGGGGAGATGCTGTCCTCTGGGACTAGTGCCAGGGCTGGTCACCGAGCTCAGAGGCCAGTTCTGAGTCATTGATTGGTCTCATGTGTGTCCACAGGGACAGCAAGCTGCCCCTACACGACATGGGGCTGCTCACCCCTAACCAAGACTAATCTGGTCTCTTGCCTGCACTTTTTGGGTGACTCACCTTGCTTCTCTCTACCCTCAAGATGGAGGGATTCTACTCCCTGCTCAACGCCCCAAAGGTTCCCTGTCGATGGAGGCGCTCTGTGGGTTTCTCCCAGGCTGTCCATGTGATGTCCCTGCAGGACAGAAGTAGGGGCTGGGTGGGGAACAGCATCCAACACAGACTCCATCTCCCTCAGTCACAGGGAGAGGAAGGTGGAGTCTGGTAAATGCAGCCTGGCATCTGCCTGAGGCTTGGAAATAGGGTTTGAAGTGTCCCCCGGAGCAGAACAATGCTTGACTGACAAGCCCCTCAAAGGGCCCCTCCTCCTCCCACCTGGCTGCCTCTGGAGTGCAGGCCCGCCTGAGCACCAGCCTCCAGGGCTCTCATTATGGAAAGGCTGGGGGTGAGGCTGGCAGGGCAGAGCCCAGGGAGGTGGAGGCCAGGGCCCGAGCCTCCCCGGGGACTAGGACATGCCAGGCGGGAATGAAGGGAAGGAAGGGAGGCCAGTGACCAGGCAAGGTGGGGGAGGAGCTGTTTCTCTCCCTCTGCTTCACCCCACCCCACCGACTCCTCCCCAAGTGGGTCAGCCTGCCCTCCCTGCCCGCTTCAAGGGCCCCTCACTTGGGGTTAACTAACGGTGAACCTGGGGCAGGATGGCCATGGCGGAGGCTGCAGGAACTGACGGGGCTGGAGGGAGAGCTGCTGGCCAAGGTCCCCAGGCCATCAACCTTTCCTCAGCCTTGGGCAGTTATAAGGCCACAAATCACAAGGAGACGGTTGTGTAAGCACCTTTGCGAGCTTAATGGAATACGCAGGGGACCCAGGGAGGCTGTAAAAATTCAATCAGCCCAGCTAACCTGGTGCCCAACTCGCCTGGGACATGGTGAGGTTGGTGGGGTCAAGGGGAGAGGGGAGGACTGTGGGGGAGGGGAGGGGACATCCCCACTGTCCCCCAGCCACACTTTTCCTGAGCCTTAACTCCAAGTTCTTCTGGAACATTCGGGAATGTTGACTCTTCCTCCAGTGCAAAGAGGGGAGCAGTGAGGTCCCATGAGATGCCCCAAGTTCCAGTGCAGAAGGACAGGCTGTCCCCAGGGGAGGTCAGAGGTAGTTCACCCCACCCTGCAGGGTCAGAGTCCAGCCTCCAAAGCGCCCCCCATCCCCCGGCCCCAGGAGGGACTGTGCCGGCCCTGTCAGAACCTGCCTGGAACTTGGAGGAAGAGAGAAGGCAAGGCTGGGCTGTCCGGGAACAGCACGTGGGGGCTCAGGGCACAGGCTTAGCAATGACTAAATGCCACTTACTCCATGTGACTCAGCCTCTCTGAGCCTTAATTTCCACTTCAGAAAATAATAGGCGCCACTTCAGAGAGTCAGCGAAAGGACCAAGCACGGAACACGATTCTTTCTTACAGCACGTGCTCAAATGCTTTTATTTCATTTGTTTGATTTTAGGCTTTGAGTCAAGTCTCTGGGACTATAAGCCTATTTCTGAGCTTGGAGGGACTCAGCTCATTCCTGGGAACTTAGCCCAAGGCAGAGGTTTGCACAGAAGAAAGGAATCTAGACTGGAACCTGGGTGTTTCTTAAAGAAACTATTGAAACCCAGGGATTCTCAGCTTCGGCACTGTGGTCTTTCTGGGCCGGGACAGTCCTGTGCATTGGAGGGTGTTTAGCAGCATCTCTGGCCTCCACCCAGTAAAGTCAGTAGTGCTAGTTTGGGCCACCTAAAATGTTTCCATATGTTGCCAAAGTCCCCTGGGTGGGGGGAAGATCAAAGTCCCCCTCCATCCCTGTTGAAACAGACGGGGCTATAACAGTGTAAGTTAGCGGGGGACGGCCCTGGTGGTCCAGTGGTTAAGATTGCATGCTTCCATTGCAGTGGGCATGGGTTCGATCCCTGGTTGGGAAACTAAGATCCCGTATGCCTTGTGGCATGGCTAACAGATAAATAAATAAAAATAAATGTAAGTAAGCAACTTATAAAAGAAGAGTGTGAATGAGAGGACTGTGGATGTGGAAGAGGAGGGCTGCAGAGCTGCCCCCTCATGGTCCTACTTTTCTTGCAGGAAGAAGCCCTCAGCTGAGCCCACCACCCACGCTGCCCCCATGCTGCTCCTCGCCCTCCTCCTGCTCCTGGAGCTGAGCCTGGCAGGCTCCCTGGGACCTGGAAGCTCTGCTCAGAACCTCCCGGAGAATCACATCGACCTCTCGGGACCAGCACTGTGGACACCTCAGGCCAGCCACCACCGTCGGCGGGGCCTGGGCAAGAAAGAGCGGGGCCCAGGCACACCTGGCTGGACCCAGGATGGGGCTGTGGTCACTGCCACCAGGCAGGCCTCCAGGCTCCCAGGGGCAGAGGGGCTGCTGCATGGGTCGAGTCCTGCAGGTCTGCTGCAGGACAAAGGTCTGCTCCGGGGGCTGACTCGGCCCTACCCCGAGAAAGAGACCCAGGCTCCAGGGTCAGAGAGGGTGAAGAAACGAGGCAGGGAGCACAAGAGACGGAAGGAGAGATTGAGGCTGCACAGAGGTAGCTGGAGGTCTGCGAGGGGGTGGGGCCCTACAATGGGGGGAGGGGGGCAGTGGGGGAAAGGGGTCAGACCCAAATGACCAAGGGGACGGACTTCAGGTGACGGACATGGAGGCTGGAGGGGGGGTCAATGGCAGGAGCTTCCTGGGAGGACAACTGGATGCCCCAAAGAGGGCAGATTGTGAACCCTCAGAGGAAGAGAGGGGTCTCACTAGATTCAGAGGGATCTGGTAAGAAGAGATGCTGTGAAAGGCCGGAGTCAGGGTGGAGCAGGGGAGGAAGAGAAGGATATGTAGCCATAGGAGCTCAGTCTTATCCATAGATCCTCCTGATTCAGGAAGTTCTACCTTGTGTCTGGCCTAAATCCATCCCATTGTAAGTCCTGAGCAGAGATGGGACAATTCAGTGCCTCCCAAGCACATCACTTAATCAGCACTGAAACACAGAGCAGAGGCCAAGAGCTTAGACTCTGAAGCCAGATCTGCTCCAATTCAGATTCTGGCTCCATGACTTCCTGGCAAGTCACCTTTCTGTGCCTTGGTTTCTGCAAAATGAAGGCAAGACCCCCTCTTATCCTCACGGTAGACTCAGAGAAATCTTGCTATCCAGAGTACCTAGAACAGTGCCTGTCATTTGGCAGGGGCAGCAGCAGTGGTTGTTTCTATTCAGTAGTTAATTCTCAACTTTCTCTCAATGCTGAATCCACCCATGTCCTCTGACCTGGACATGGCTGATCCAAGGAGAGCGGTCACGTCCTTATTTCTCCTGCCTCTGCCCTATTTGTTGATGGAGTTTCCTCCCCATCCTTATTTGTTGTTGTTCAGTCAGTCAGTCGTGTCCGACTCTTTGTGACCCCATGGACTGCAGCGTGCCAGGCTTCCGGGTCCTTCACTATCTCCCAGACTTCTCAAACTCATGTCCATTGAGCTAGTGATGCCATCCAACCATCTCATCCTCTGTCATCCCCTTCTCCTCTTGCTCTCAATTTTTCCCAGCATCAGGGTCTTTTCCAATGAGTCGGCTCTTTGCATCAGGTGGCCAAAGTATTGGAGCTTCAGCTTCAGCATCAGTCCTTCCAATGAATATTCAGGGTTGATTTCTTTCAGGATTGACTGGGTTTGATCTCCTTGCTGTCCAAGAGACTCTCAAGAGTCCAACCTCCTTACCTTCCTTCATGTTCCCAAATGCCCTGTGAGCTACAGACTCCCCGGAACAACATGTTTCAGCATCTCCACCCAGCTGACCCCTCCCCAGTCTCCCCTGGCGAGAGTCCAGGCAGGCAGCCTCAGCTTCAAGTCTCTTTGTGTGACAAGACTGCCTTTAGGGGTGGGCCAAGAGCCGCAGGCATAGATGGGGACGGGGTTCTGCAGGAAGTGGGTGATGGAGGCTCAGCCCCCTTTTCTCCTGCAAACAACTGAGGCTTGTTTCCCTGCCAGGCCCACTGAAACCCCTCAGGTGGACAAAACACAGTCAGAAGAGGGGAGCCCAGCTTAGATTCTCAGCCTCCCACCCCCGGGGATCATGTGTCAGGTTGGTGTGAGGGTAGTGACATCCTTGATGTCAAACTGGAAGGCATACACCCTGCATGGACTCAGCCCAGCCCAGCTCCAGTCCCAGCTCCAGTGGACCAATGGGGCCCTCCCACAAGAGTGAGTGAGTGGAGGAGGGGACAGTGGGCATCTAGAGCTCAGGCTGGATTCATCTCAGAAGGGTGGGGTGGCCCCACCAATGGACCCAACCAACCTTAAAGTCAGCTCTTGTCTGAGAAAAAGAGGCAAGCATAAGCGTGGGCCCTCTAGCTTTTCTTGAAGCTTCCTGGCTCCTGTGTGCGTGTGTGTGTTAGTCACTCAGTCATGTCCTGCTCTTTGTGACCCCATGGACTGTAGCCCATCAGGCTTCTCTGTCCATGCAATTTTCCAGGCAAGAATCCTGGAATGGGTTGCCATTTTCTTCTCCAGGAAATCCTCCTGACCCAGGGATTGAACCCAGGTCTCCCGCATTGCAGGCAGACTCTACCGACTGAACCACCAGGGAAGCTGCTTCCTGACCACTTCCCAACCCTGCACTTTCCCCCTCACACTCATCCTACCCCATGCCTGTGTATCTTGGAAGGGCGGCATCCGTGGTTAAAAGTATTGATTCTGCATTAGATGAACCTGGGTTCAAATTCAGATTTCAATACTCGCTGGCTGTGCACCATCAGGCAAGTCACCTAACCTCCTTGTGCTTTAGTTTCCTTCCCTGTAGATGAGACTGAAAGAGTACCTACCTCCTACAGCTCCTGCAAAGGATAGGTGAAATAATGCTTGTAAAGCAGGACCCAGCATGCAGCATGGTCCCAGCTGCAGCATGTGCTCAGCAAGCAGGGTCATCATCACCACGTAGGGAGCTCTCACTTCCCAGCCTTCTCAAAGGCCTCTCCCCTCTGCAATGCTTCTCAGCCTCATCACCTTACTCCCCTACTCAAACTTCACCTCCTCCAGGAAGCCGTCCATGGTTAATCCTACAAACTTCACCTCCTCCAGGAAACCTTCCATGGTTAATCTTACTGGTTTCCATTTGTTGCACTTACATCCCTGGCTGCACTCCATCAAGCTGGACTTGGACTTGCTGGAATGTTGTTTTAGAAGGAGAATCCCCAGCAACACTGCAAGTTCATCCTAGACATTCCCCCTTATCATGCCCCCAGCCTCCTGTTTCCAGCCCCCTCCCCAGGAGGGTGGGCAACGGGGATGCTGGTTGAGCCAATAACTTGTCCTATGGTTCCTGCTGCCCCCTAACTAGCAGCAAAAAATGCGGGTCCTGCTGTGGGCTGATAAGGGGTGATGAGCAGATAAAGTCGCTGTGTTCCCTGCTCCTTGTCTCAGGCCGAGCCTTGGTCAGAGGCCCCAGCTCCCTGATGAAGAAGGCGGAGCTCTCAGAAGACCAGTCCCCAGATGCTTTGATGGAGGAATCCTCCGCCAGCCTGGCCCCCACCATACTCTACCTCACCACCTTTGAGGCACCTGCCACTGAAGAGTCCCTGATCCTGCCGGTCACATCCCTGTGGCCCCAGGTAAGGGGCTGGGAGGGTCCTTGGGATGACCTCATGCAAACCCTTCCTAGTACCTTTAGGGAGACTGAGGCACAGGGGCAGGAGGGAGTTGGTCCAGGCTCATGAGGCTGGTGGAAGCCGGTTCTCCTGATGCCCATCTAGCCCAGCTATGGCCAGCTGGCCCACTGTCCAGGGAGTGCTGCCACTGTCCAGGCAGTGGTCCAGGGGCTCATTCTATGGAATGCCAAGGAATCAAGTGCCAGCTCAGCCCACTGGTCTCTGAACCTAGAAAAGTCAGGCTTTGGGGGAAGAATTTTGTACATCCCACAAAGGTCAGAGAATAACAATGTCTAAAACCATGTCCCCACAATCCAGAATTAACAAGCTTTAGTTAACACTTTGATGCATCTGCTTCAGACCTTTAAAAAGAGAGGGAGCAAGCAAGCAAATGTGGCAAACACACCAACCATTGGTGAGTCTATGGTAGTTTAGTCGCAAAGTCGTATCCAACTCTTTGCAACCCCACGGACTATAGTCCACCAGGGTCCTCCATCCATGGGATCTTCCAGGCAAGACTACTGGAGTGGGTTGCCATTTATTTCTCCAAGGGATCATCTCAACCCAGGGATGGAACCTAGGTCTCTTGCATTGCAGGTGAATTCTTTACCAAGTGAGCCACCAGGGAAAACCCCTTGGTGAGTCTAGACAAAGGGTATTTATTCTTGCAATTAACACAAAGTGTGTCATTGCACCTCTTCTGTGGCTTTGAACATTTTTTCAAAATAAAATCATTAAACATAACCAATAAAATAATATATGTAGAAGAAGTAAAACTTTTTTAGCAGGAGATCTTCCTTATTCTCTTTTTGGGTCTTGCACTCCCTTGAGATCCTGATAAACCATTTCCAGCAAATCCACTGTTATCCATGCCATTGAAGGGCTCCCTGAAGCCCATCTGTTGAGAATCCAGCCCTATGGCATGCTTACATGCTCAATCACTTCAATCATGTCCCACTTTTTGTGACCCTATGGGCTATAGCCTGCCAGGCTCCTCTGTCCATGGTGTTCTCCAGGCAAGAATACTGGAGTGGGTTGCCATGCCCTCCTCCAGGGGATCTTCCTGACCCAGGGATCGAACCCAGGTCTCCTGTGGCTCTCATGACAGGCGAAGTCTTTACCGCTGAGCCATTATTGCCCATGTTCTACTGTGCACAGATCCAGCCCCGAAACCACGAAGGGTGGGGCCGAGGGGGTCTAGAGTGGAACTGAGCTATGGGCATGGCCTCAACAGTGCCATGCCATGGAGAACTGAGGGCATCTGTAGGGGAGAGAAGGGACAGGGGAGCCAGCAGCTGGGCTTCCTCCCCAGCGGACATGGCTGCCTCCCCAGCCCCAGCCCGCAGAGAGCCTGGGGACTGCAGCAGCTGCCTATAGGTGCTGTCCTGCCTGGGTGTGGCTGCTCTGGGAAGACACTGCCCAGGTAGCTGCTGGAGCCCAAGTCCTGGAGGCCATCTCGAATTCCCCAGGCTGAGATTGCAGGCTGTCCAACACGCCATGAGCTGGCCTAGGAGGAGCCCCTCCTTTGCCCTCTGATCCTGGGACCCCACATTTCTTCTTCCACCTTTTGGGATCTTCAGGCTCCCTCTTCTCCACCCTCCTCTGCAGGCTCACCCCAGGCCTGACGGGGAGGTGATGCCCACACTGGACATGGCTTTGTTCGACTGGACTGACTATGAAGACTTAAAGCCTGAGGTCTGGCCATCCACAAGGAAGAAAGGTACGTCTGCCCACCCCTCTATGCCCCTGCTGGGCTCCTCCCCTCCCCCACCATGCCGTGGGATAGGGGCCTGGTTACCCCAGCCTGACCTACAGATGTCCAAGTTGGGGAGAGGGGCATGGAGCCTATAAGGGAACAGATACCTGAAATAGACATGTTGCTCTCAAGTGCTCATCACACACCAGACGGATTCCAAGTAGCTACTCCTTTAACCTGAAGAAAAAACAAAACAAAACAAAACAGGTCTGTTCTGCTGTTGATCCCCTCTGCCTTTTTAAAAAGTATTTAAAATTTTTGTTTGTATTTATTTATTTTGGCTGAGTCTTTGCTGCTGCTGGGCTCTTCTCTAGTTGCAGAGAGCGGGGGCTACTCTCTAGTTGAGTTGAGGGGCAGGGACTGCTCACTGCGGTGGCTTCTCTTGTTGGGGAGCACCGGCTCTAGGGCAGGTGGGCTCCAGTAGATGTGGCTCCCCAGGCTCTAGAGCACAGGCTCAGGAGTTGTAGCACACCAGTTTAGTTGCTCCGAGGCATGTGGGATCTTCCTCACCAGGGGATTGAATCCATGTCTCCTACTTTGGTAGGTGGATTCTTTACCACTGAACCACGAGGGAGTGTGTGTTAGTAGCTTAGTCGTGTCTGACTCTTTGGGACCCCATGACCCTCCAGACTCCTCCGTCCAAGGAATTCTCTAGGCAAGAATACTGGAGTTTGTTGCCATTCTCTTTTCCAGGGGATCTTCCTGATCTAGGTATCGAACCCAGGCCTCCTTCATTGTAGGCAGATTCTTTACCATCTGAGCTACCAGAGAACCACCAGGGAAGTCCCCCCTTTTTTTTGTCCACTCCATGTGGCATATGGGATCCTAGTTCCTCGACCAGGGATAGAACCCGTGCCCCTTGCATTAGGAGCACAGAGTCTTAACCAGTGGACTGCCAGGGAAGTCCCCTGATCCCATTTTAGAGAAGATAAAACTAAGGCAGAGAAGCTTCATGTCTTACCCAAGCCACACTGTGGAAGTGGTGGTGTGAGCACTCTGACCCTGGCATCCAGTGCTTAATCTCTGCTCTGATGAGCCTCAGCCTCTAACCACAGGTCCTGTTTTCCCCAGAGAAACACCGCGGCAAACTCTCCAGTGATGGGAACGAAACATCGCCGGCTAAAGGGGAGCCCTGTGACCATCACCAGGACTGCCTGCCAGGTACCGAACCAGCATCGTGTTCCAGGCAGTAGACAGGGCACTGGGGGAACTGTTGTGGGGGGTGGGAGTGGGTGGGTCTTCCCAGACACATGAGAAGGATCCTTTAGGGGTAGTAAATAATAACAACCACTTTGATGAGAGTTGCTGCCATACTTTATTCTATTTCATCCTCACAGCAACCCAGACAGAGAGGGACCCTGTCATTCCCAATTTTCAGGCAAGGAAATTGAGGCTCAGAGAGGCCAAGTGTTTCAGCTGTGATCACAGAACTCGGAAGTGGCTCAAACCTGAGTCTGCTGGTTCTAACCACTGCCCCACACTGCTTCAATTCAGGATGACCCTTCTCCCGACTTCTCCCTAACGTCTTGTCGGGCTTCATTCTGTCCTCATCCTGTTGTGACACTGCTGGGCTCCTGTGGGTGCTTTGATAACATCCTGACCTGTTCAGCAGCTAAGCCCATCAAGACAGTCTGAGAACAGGGACCTGGGGTTTGGATGGATGGTCTAAACCGCTAGCCCTCAACTGGGTCACTCAGGACTTCTGGGAAGCCGAAACCGAGATGGAGTTAGAAGGCCAGGAGGTTTCTGGGGATGGTGGGGGATAAGGCCTGTGAACAATGAAAGCGGGAGGAAGGAGGAATGGACAGGAGTCTGATACAATCTCAGCCAGCCCAATGGGCAGCTCCAGAACAAAGACTCCCTGTTAGAAGAGGCCCCCACTGTGCAGAAATAGCCAGGCCCTGGCAGCCAGTCACTGCCTGGGATGTTCTGCTCAGGCCCAGTGTGACATCATCAGCCCAGGAGGCTCCTGCAGGTGTTAACAGCGGGGGCTGGTGGCTAACTGCTCTCTTGGCCAGTGGATTGCAAGGGCAGAGACTCGAGTGGCACACCTTGGCTCCTGTTAACTCAGTAACCAGAATATTCTACAAAACAGCAACCAAACCATTTGGCATTGTGTAAGCCAGACCACCAGCTCCCTGACAAGCTGTTTCCCTTCCAAATGGTTTTTCCACCCAGAGCAGGAAGAAAAGGCTCAAGTTTGGGCCAACTGGACAGCGGCTCTGAGAGCTGGCTCTGTGGTGGGCGAGGTCATGCCTGGGGCTGTGTCTCAGGGGCTTCTGTTTCCCCATCTGTCAAAAGAGGACGTTGGCGTCCATGATCCCTGCAGCCCCTCCCAGCTCCACACTGACTCCACACCTGGCGGCCCCCTAGCCTTTCCACCCAGTGGGGAATCAACAGTGCCTTTCCTCCTCCCATGATCAATCAATTGCCCATCTGGGGCGTCTAGGGTCTCAGCCGCCCGCCCTCTGGGGACCTCAGCCAGGACATCCATTGGTGGTTCCGGCTGGGAGGCTTGTGCACCATATGGTCCACCCAGCCAGGGGCAGCCCCGCCATGGAGATGATGGATCTCCTGTCCAGCGGGAGCGTGTATGGGGCGGCAGGGGGGGTCTGCTCGGCACGGCTGACCGCGTGTGCTTGCCATGTGGGCAGGGACCTGCTGCGACCTCCGGGAGCATCTCTGCACGCCCCACAACCGAGGCCTGAACAACAAATGCTTTGACGACTGCATGTGCGTGGAAGGTGAGGCCAGATGCCGGGGGCTCCCTCGGCACCGAGAACCTTACCACCTCCCATTCTCCTCGAGGCAGGGGTGGGCAGAGAAGGAGGTGAAAGAATCCCTGGGGAACTGAAGACACCAGCAGGAACAGCTTTGCTCGGTGCTTTCCCAATCTGTGAATTCATTTAGTCTCCATTGCTGGCATCGCTGCTCAGATTTGCTTTTCTCACTTCCTGAAATACAAGCTGGTATGATCTCCCATGATCTGGAGATGGGAGAAGGGAGGAGAGAGAAGCGTATCTTTTAAAAGAAGATCAAACCTGAGAAGGCTGGTGCTTTCACACCAGAATTCTATTCCAGGGGAGACATTCCAAGTGTGATAACAAGGGGTGGGGAGTGAATTTCCCAGCACTTTCCCAAGGAAGGAGGCTCTTACCCAGCTGGCTCCCTCTTTACCTCCTCTGAGCCCCCACCTGGAACAGTGTGTGCCCTTCTGCCCCGGTGTGCCTCGATGAACCCAGCTCTGTGCTAAGCACTCTACCTGTTAGCTCCTCAATCCTCACAACCATCTCAGAAGGGAGCTATCATTCTCCCCATTTCACACAAAAGTAAACTGAGGCACAGAAAGGTTAAGTCACTTGCACAAACCTATGTAGCTAGAAAAGTGGGGGAAATGTTTTAAATTGTGTATTCTGAAAATTTTCAAATACATTATTAAAGTCATCGGAATAGTATAAAGAACTCCCATTTCCTATCATCTAGTTTCAGTAATTCTCACTCGCGGCCAATCTGTGCTGTCCCCACCCCCTCCAGTTCCCCCACTGCAATAGGATTTTTTTGGGGGGGCAATAGGATTTTGAAGCAACTCCTAAGAATTTAGGTATTTTACCTGTGAATATTTCCATATATACATCTAAGAGATAAGTATTCTTTTAAAACCAAAATACCGAAAATGCACAATAATTACTGGATGTCATCCCACCTCCAAGGTTCACTTCTCTGGGGGTGAGGGGTTTGACCTTTGTCCCTTTGTGAACCGTCCTGAGGTACACGCCCTATTTTTGCTCACATTAGCCTCAAAAGTTATCTCCTGTGAAAGCAATAAAGCTGCTTCAGTCCAATTATTCATTTGTCCAGTTGGTCAAGACATATTTCCGGAGTGCCTACTATGCACCAAGTTCTGATCAAGACATTGGGGATTCAGGGGTGAAGAGAACCAACAAGTTCTCCACCCATGGATTCCATTCTAATGAGATGAGTGACAGTTAGCAAATAACTGGGCTTCCCTAGTAGCTCAGATGGTAAAGCATACACCTGCAATGCAGGAGACCCTGGTTCAATGCCTGGCTTGGGAAGATCCCCTGGAGAAAAGGAAATGGCAACCCCCTCCAGTATACTTGCCTAGAAAATTCTTTGGACAGAGGAGCGTGTCAGCCTACAGTCCATGGGACTGTACTCTACAGTCTCAAAGAATCAGACACAACTGAGCGACTAACACACACACACACACAAGCAAATATTTAGATGTCTGTAAAAAGGAGTAGAACTGTAAAGACAGTAATTCAGGCTGGCCTGGGAATTATTTTAGAAAGGATGGACAGGAGCGGACAGCAGAACTAGCCACCTGAAGATGAGAAGTGGGGTGGGAAGGGAGAGTCCCAGACAAGCAGCAGGGCAAAGGCAAGGACCTCAGACA
The DNA here is from genome assembly GCF_002263795.3 of Bos taurus. Taxonomy (NCBI): domain Eukaryota; kingdom Metazoa; phylum Chordata; class Mammalia; order Artiodactyla; family Bovidae; genus Bos; species Bos taurus. Next base: position 41,965,966 of record NC_037343.1, on the reverse strand, counting down.
GGAGCAAGGCTGGCATGTTCGAGTGCGCCTGGCACACAGCAGCCACACAGTGGCACAAGAGGAGATGGGAGAAGCTGGGGGGTAGGATCAGGACTTCATTTACATTGTCATGGGAAGATGTCGGCAGCTTTTTTTTTTTCTTTTTTTTAGTATTTATTATTTGGCTGCGTCGGGTCTTAGTTGCTCCGCCACAGGTGGGATCCTTGTTTGCCCACCAGGGATCGAACCCATGTCTCCTGTATTGCAGGCGGATTCTTAACCTCTGGACCATCAGGGAAGTCTCTCAGCAGGTTTTAAGAAAGGGAATGACCTGGTCTGACTTTTGAGTATATCATCTCACTCTGGCTGCAGGACTGTGCAGGGCAGGACTGGAGATGCAGGGACGAGCTAGGAGGTGAGGGGATGGAGGCCGGCAGGGGTGGAGATGCTGAGAAGCCGCCTTCTGTTGCCTGTGTGCAAGGTGGGGGCTCATTTGTCGAAGGAGGAGACTGAAGTGCATAGCAGGCTGGAAGGCACTCCAGTCCAGGGAGCCTGGAATTAGCACCAGGACCTCCAGGTCCAGCCTGCCCAGGTGAGCAGGATGCGGCCCTACTGCTGCACATGCCCAGCTGGTGCCCTGCTGGATGCTCAGTGGGCAGCCCTCTGCCAGGGAAACCATGCTTCCTTCCTCCCCTGGGCCTCAGTTAGGAGGGGGCAGCGTTTCAGGCCTTCAAAAGATAACTGTGCAGTCAAAGCCCCATCTGCTCATTTCTCTGGTCCCTCCCATCCTGGTCAGTCCCGCCAAAACTCTCATTTCCTCCCTGGAGACTCAGACTCTGGGAAATAAAAAAAAAAAAGAAATTGAGTGGAAATGACAGCTCCTTAAAGATGGTTCTGGAAGAGATTGTCGCCCAGATGCTACAGCAGAGGGATCCAAGTGATGCCAGGAACCCTCATGAGGACCAAGAGTCCTGAGGTACTTCTGAGAAATTCTGAAATGTTGGATTCATGTCCCAGAGCTGAAGTCCAGCAGTCTAGGCCAGCCTGGAAGGTTCCAGAAGGGCTTCTATGGCTACCATCCACTCCTATTCATGATCCCCTGCCCCTCCCAAGTGTCACTCGTGTGGCCACAGATCTGAAGGCTCAGTGATCCATGTGTTGGTTCTAGACCCCTAAGCACAAACTTCACAGCAATTTCTGTATTCTCTTGACAGTGACATAAGCAGATCTTAAACTGGTGATGGCCCCTCTCCCTGTGGCCACTCCTAACCGGAAATGTAGAGATTGCTCTGACCACACTGACCTCTCCTTCCCTAACCCCCTACCCCGAATCAGGAGGATATGGCCTTTTTTTTTTTTTTTTGGCTGCATTGATGTCTTAGTTGCAGCACACATGATCTTCATTGCGGCATATGGACTGTCTAATTGTGGCTCTTAGACTCAGTAGTTGTGTCGAGAGCTTAGTTGCTCCATGGCATGTGGAATCTTAGTTCCCCAATCAGGGATCAAACCCACATCCCTTGAACTGCAAGGTGAATTCTTAACCACTGGACCACCAGGGAAGTCCCGTGAGGATGTGGCCTGAAATGAAAAACCTGCCTACCCATGTATGCCAGGGGATGTCTATCATGGGCCATGAGTTAGCCCCAGCAGGAACCCCTCCCACTGGTGAGCCAAGAGGGCCACGCCTACTCTAATTAAGGTGGTCAGGGAGGGTCCCTTTGAGAAGGGACTGTGAAGGAGCAGCTATGCCAAGAGCTTCAGGAAGGGATTTCTGGCTGTGAGAACAGCAAAGGCCCTGAGGCTGGAAATGGTGGGGTGTATGAGGAAAAGTGCTAAGACTAGGTGTGGCTGGAGTTAGAGTGAGGAGGAGTGGGAGGTAAAGAGAGCAGACTGGGGGCAGGGCAGGTCCCAGAGAGTCCTGCAAGCCAGGGGAAGCAGTTTAGATCTCCTTTGGAGTGCAGTGGGAGCCACGGGAGGTTTTATAGGGAAGGGCAGAATCTGAATCTCTTTTATTTATTATTATTATTATTTGCTGTGCTGCATGGCATGTGGGATCTTAGTTCCCTGACCAGGGATCAAACCCAAGCTCCCTGCATTGGGAACACAGAATCTTTACCATTGCACTACCAGGGAAGCCCTGCATTCCTTTTAAAAATAATTTTAATAGACTATTTTTAAAGTCGTTTTAGGTTTACAGGAAGATTAGACAGAAAATACAGCAGTCTCATATGCCTCCCCCAGCAGTTTCCCCTGTTATCTCACATTAGTGTGGTGCACTTTCTAAGATTGGTGAGCCAATAGTGGTACATTCTTAAGTCCACAATTACATTAGTGTACACTCTTTGTGTTGCACATTCCTTGGGTTTTGACAAAGACTAGACATGTACCCAGCATTATAGATAGTATCGCACAAAATAGTTTCCTGGTCCTAAATATCTCCTGTGCTCCATCTGTTCACTCTTCTCCGTCTGTGATTCTCTTTTTTAAACCCATTCAGGCTGCTGTGCGGGAGATGGATTGGTTGTAGGGCAGAAAAAAGGAAGGCAGTGATAGTGAAACGGTGCGAGGCCGGGCGGGGGCGGGGAACTGGCTGGTCTCACGTCTGACCCCCCTTGCCTCTCTTCACTCAGGGCTGCGCTGCTACGCCAAATTCCACCGGAACCGCAGGGTCACCCGGAGAAAGGGGCGCTGCGTGGAGCCCGAAACGGCCAACGGCGACCAGGGGTCTTTCATCAACGTCTAGCTGCCCGCGCGCGGCGCCTCCGCACGGGCCTGGGGACTGAGCTCCGGAAGTCCGGAGAAGCCGGGCAGTTTGTTTATAACTAGCGGTGGCAGATCAAATGCGGGACCAGCTGACTGAGGCTGCAGGCTCAGATCCAGGACGCTCCGTCCCGAGCACTGGACGAACTGCCCCTCCCCAGGAGCCGAGCAGCAGCACACCTGCACCCTCCCCAGGGCGGACGGGAGACCCACACTGCCTGCGCATCCCGGTGTCCGTATTCTCCTCGTTGGCAATGTCGAGAGTGCCCTCTATCGTCCGACAGCAGCACTGCAACGGTTTCAAGTTTCCAAAGGAAGAGGCTTTTGAGCTGGAAAAGAATGGAAACTTCTGGAGAGACTGGGGAACCAAAAGGCGGGAGATGAATACCGAAGCACCTCCTATGTACCAGGCACTGTGCTTAACGCGGGCCATACGTTATCTCGTTTATCACATGACCTTTTAAAGTAGGCATAATCACCATTTTACAAGTGAGGAAACTGAGGCAGGCTTAAATGATCTTGTCCAGGGTCCCAGGTCAATGCTCTTCAAACCTTCACCTTGTGTAGGAATCCCCACGGATCTGGTTAAAATGCAGATTCCAATTCAGTCGATTCTGCATTTCTAACAAGGTTCAGGGATTGCTGATGCTCCTGGTGACCGGGGACCCCACTGAAAGCACCAGGTCCCAGGGAGTCAGGAGTGGAGCCGGCATCTGAACCTGGGTCTGCCCAGCTCCAAGGTTCACATCCTTGCTCTTCCACAACCAAGGACTCATTCCAAGTTCTCCACGGCTTTTGGTGAGAGACACGTGTTCCCTGGTGGTTCCTTTTGCTGTGGTGAAGGCTGGAATAACAGACAATTCTCTTCCTTCTCTGGACAAAAGTGTATCGTTTAAAAGAAAAAGAAAAAAGAAAATGTGCATTAAGCACCTGCTTGCTTACAAGGCAGGATTTGGGCAGATTGGCGAACTGGTGTTCTGAGACCGGAAGTGTTTAAGGGAAACGGTAAAGCTGTTCCTTATGTCTATGGCCCTGCTCACTCCATCCTGGGATGTGTACTTTGGAGGGGCCTGAAAGCTGCCACCCCAGGAGTTCTTTGGCTTTTGGAGTTCATGACCTTTGAGAATCTAATGCAAGCATGGACTCAAAAACACACATTGCCAGTTGGCACCCACTTTGTATACGTCTTAGTGGTTCTAGGTCCCCCAGAGACCATCCCAGGTCTATAGGTCTACACTTCTTCAACAGAGTCTACTGAGGAGTTGGGGACATCTAACTGCATCCATCACAGACCAGACCCATGATGCCCACCTAAACACCTTTCTGAGCTGATGTGACTCTATAGTGGCCACCTCAGGAGAGTCACTTAAATCCCTCCACCTGGCATCTCACTCCTGATCAACCCTCAGGTCCAAGGCAAACAAGGTTGCAAACCTTCCCTCTCCAGGTGCCTTGCTGGCCTGGACCGCAGCCGGAAGGACCACACCCACAGGATGCCAAGGCTGTTTACTCCATTGGGAAAATCAGTTCGGGTCAGGGGTATGGCACCGAGGAAGGCAAACAGATCTAGAAGAAACCAAATACACCGGCTCTTTTCTCCTTATTCAAGTTCAGAGGCATGGGAATCTTAGGGAGGGGAGGACCGCAAGAGATCAAAGCCGGCTATTTGAAAATTGAATCCACCTGCAGTCTTGTCTGTTTGAGACCAGACAAGGCCAGTGCTGTGTGCCTCATATGGGGTGGCCGATTTGAGGTCATGATAGAACCCTAGCAGGGGTGGCTGCAGGCAGAGAACCCAGAATTGCTTTTGTCTGGTGGTGGTGGGGAGGTGTGTGGTGGGCAGTGGTAAGGGTGGCCCTGGCCATCAATGATGGAAGCACAGAAAATTAGGACAAAGCTGGAAGGCTCAGTGGAGCTATCAGTGCCTACCAAGGGAGCTCCATGGCTAGAAATTCAGGGCCTATGGCTTTGCCCTAGCTACTTCCATTTTGCATTTGCAAAGGCAAAGTAAGTGGAATTCTCTTAACTCCAGAGTTAGGGGTCCCAAGGCCCTCTCTGTGTTTAACAAACCTCTCTGCCAGAAGTTCTTCCTTAGGTCTGCCTTAAATTTCTTTTGCTGGTGCATAAGCCAATATCCTTGAATCCAGGGTTCAACAAACTTATCATAAAGGGCCAGATAAATATTAATATTATAGGCTGTGTTCCAATGAAGCTATTTATGAACCTAGAATTTCAGATAATATCACTTGTCACAGATGGTTATTCTTTTGATTTTCATTTTAAAATTTGAAAACCTCTTAACTTGCAGACTACACAGAAACATGCAGTGGGTTGTACTTGGACCCCAGGCCATGGTTTGCCAATCTCTGCTTTAATCTGCTGGTCTCAGCCTTGGCTGCACATTAGGACAGTCTGGGGAACTTTCAAAGGTGCCTGAGCCCACCTGCGAAGATTCTGGTTTAATCGCTCTGGGTTGTGTCTGGGCATTGTACTTTTGCAAGGCATCCGGGTGGCTCTAACGTGTCACCCGAGCCTGGGTCTGGGACCCCTGCCCTCATCCTCCTATGGGAGTGTAGCTGCTGACAAATGGCTTGCTCCACCACTCACTACTTTGGTGACCCTGGGAGACTTCATTAAGGTCTCTGTGCCTGGATTTCTTTATCTGTAAAATGGGGCTAATCATTCTTCCTTCATAGGGGTGTAGTGAGATGTAAATACAAAATCCTAGCAACATGCTTGCTACAGTGCCTGGCACATAAAAAGCCCTCAGTTAATTTATTTTCTAGGATGATTTTAGCAGCTGTTCTGTTTTTTGGCAGTGATCCATCATGTACTCAGAAATCAGTTCAAAGTCACCATTCAGGATCTTTCCTCAAAGCATGTTCCCTGGAACACTGTGAGATGCTCCCTTAGGAAAGAGGGGATGGGGTTCTGTGGTCAAAGAGGTTTGGAAAACTGTTCTGGACTCAGCCCGAAGCAACATGTACAGTTTCTGTCCACTAAGGCAGAGCTGTGGATGTCAGTGGCTGTGCAACAACAGGATCAGGAGTTTCTAAATATATCCCCCTCCTCACCCTGAGGCTGGGAAGAGCTGAGCAGGAGGCCACGTGGAAACCAATAGCTACTGGGATGGTCACCTGTGCCCCCTGCATTCCTCCTGAGGGAGCTTTCCAGCCATTCCCCAGAGATACTCACTGTTCGCACGGGGCTGCCTTTCCGTGACTTGTCTGGTGATGCCAAGAGTGGCTCCTGAGCCTGCCAGAGATGGGCGAAGGGTCAGAGGACACGAGAACCATGCCACATGGGAATGTGACAGCTTCACCTGCCCCTTGAGGAGTCACCGAGCCATACATCATGTCCTGAAGCCAAGACCCCTTCCACCACCTAGAAGCTACAGGTGGAGCCTTTGTTGCTAAGTCACTCAATCGTGTCTGACTCTTTGGCACCCCATGGACTACAGCACACCAGGCTTCCCTGTCCTTCACCATCTCCTGGAGTTTGCTCAGATTCATGTCCATTGAGTTGGTGATGCCATCCATCTTGTCCCCTTCTCCTCCTGCCTTCAATCTTTTCCAGCATCAGGGTCTGCCTCTTCAAGCCATATTCAACACATCCAATATGATCTGATGTCAAGATGACGGGCGTCAGCTTCCTGGAAGGGATCCGCTTTGCAGCTGGAGAGACATCTATGTAACCTGCAAGGAACATGTTTATAAAACAACAGAACAGCAAGAAAAAATGGGTGCTGGGAGAGACAGCAGGAGAGGCCAACTATTTAGGCTCCTCACTGGGGCTTGCATGCAGTTGACAGGGACACCATGACCTTCATGATGATCTTCACTCCTGTGGGAGATGGGAGGGCATGTGCTGGGGAGGGCATGGTAGGACTTGCCAATCTGAAGAACCAGGGGCTTCCATCACAGGGAGTATATTTACTGAATCCTAAATCAGGATGGTGGTCTGGTGGAGGATAAGCAGCCTCTTCTAGATGCAAAAGGCTTTCTGGTCCCTCCGTCTTTTTTTTGTTATTGTTGGGACAAGGAATAGCGACTTTATTCGGAAAGCCAGCCAACCCCATCTTGCCTGAATTAGAATTCAGGCTTCTTTTATATTTAAAGGAGAAACTCAAACACTTTCTGGTTCCCATCAGCCTTCATCTCTTCCTCCCTGCAGTCAATCATTCACAGGTGGACCTGATCAGGATGTTCCTTGTGTGCTAAACAAAGATATTTTAGCTTAATGCTCATTATCTGGGAAGCAGGGTTCCCAGTAATGGGCCATTATGTGTAATTTAAGTTTATAGGCAATGTCCCTGTAGTGATTAATTTGTAATAGGATACAAAAGGTCTTCCCTGTCACAATTCCCACTGTCAATGTCCGTTCCACAGTCTTGTGGGGGAAAGACCTGGGAACTTGGCAGAGATGCGGGATCCCGGCCCCACTGGGACCTACCTGCTGAATCAGTATCTCTAGGGGTGGGTTTTCACAAGTTCTCCAGGCTGTCCTAGTGCACAGTAAAGGTTCAGAGACACAGTAGATGCAGAGGGGGAGACAGGATGGTCAGACGGCCAGGGACATTTGGATGATTCGGAGGCATTTGCATATGGGTGTGAGGGTGACCAATCTGAGATCCACTTTGCCTGGTTAACAACCAGAGTGACCAACTTGCAGGCTCCAAGGCCCTGCCTCCTGGGCTGGAACTGGCCTTTATTTTTAGAGGAAATGAAGGGGAGCATCTGAGCCTGGGGCCTCAGTCGTTGGGTTTTCTGGCTTTTGGGCACTTCCCTGGGGGACTGTGGTTCCTGTTTATAAAGTATGGGGGCAACAGGGAAACGGGGAGGTGCTACATCCTCGAGTCCCATGATGGCGTGTTGCATGCACTCTCTTGAGCTGTAAATAAAGAGATGATGGTTAATAAGCTTCCCTGTTGTCTCTCTCTGCCCCTCCAGATGGTCTGTCTTGCAGACAGGGAACACTGTCAGGGTGTTTCGGGGGAACTCAGCCTGGTATTTCTCCAGCTACTTATTCATTCACTCTGCACCGTGGATTAAGCATTTGCTCTGAGCTAAGCAGAAGAGAGTGGCAGAGGATGAGATGGTTGGAAAGCATCACCTATTCAATGGACATGAACTTGGGAGAACTCCAGGAGACAGTGAGGGACAGGGAGGCCTGGCATGCTGCAGTCCATGGGGTCGCAAAGAGTCTGACATGACTTAGCGACTACACAACAACAAAGCGTACACAGGCAGGTAGGGTCTCAGCCCTCACCTGGACTGCATCCTGGTCCTTTAACCAGACCATTGTCGGGGGGACATTTCATATCTTTATCTTCTCCCACTTTAGGGTTGGGGCAGCTAAGGTCCCAAAGAGATTACAAGGCTGGCCATATACAAGGCTGGCAGGCACATTGCAGGCAGAGAGTGCTGAGAAAAGCAGGTACCCGCTTGGGCAGAATGAGGAAAACAAAGCACCGCCACCTAAGACCAGGCCTGGGCAGGCTCAGATGCCGTCTTGGGAAAGGGCGTGAACTGGCTGAGGGTGGACTGTCTTAGCACCAGGAAGGACATCTGTTATCTCAGTGGCAGCTCCAGCCAGCACCACCCAGCTGTGCAGACCAGACCCCCTCCAAGCCCAGCCGATCACAGCAAGGCTATGTTATGGCTCTCAGTGGCTCTGTGTCCTAAAGCCAAGGGAGGGTCCAGAACCCCCTGGGAGCCAGAGTAACCACAGATGTGGGAAGCTCCTAAAGGCCTAGGGTCCTGGGCTTTCCCTGCCCAGGCACCACTGAGGGACTGGCTCCTGCAGCCTGGACAGGGAAAGCCCCCTAACCCAGGGTTTCTATAACACAGGCCTGGGGTGCCAGTGTCAGGATCCTATGAGGGGCAGACCCACAGTTCTGAGCCTACCCAGGCCCCTGACTCAATCTCTAGGGGTGGGCTTGGGAATCTGCATGTTGATAAGTAACCCCTCACCCCACCCCCAGTCCTGAGAACTACTGCACCAAACCTTCCTGAGAATTCACGTTCTTCCCTGCTAAGGCCCCAGGTAGCTAGCAAACCTCCCACTGAGGGTGGATCCCAGGAATCAAGCCCAGGAGGTCCCCCTTCATATAAGCAACTGCTCAACTCAGCCATTGTAGTGCAAAAGGCTACAGAGACAACACAGAAATGAGCACAAATGCATGAACATGGTTGTGTTCCAATAAAACTTTATTGACACCAAAGGGCAGGAGGCTGGATCTGCCCTTGGTCTGTAGTTTGCCAGGCTCTAGTTGTTACTGCTGACCCTGGGGTCAATGGTTATAGAAAGGCATGCTGGGCTTCTAAAATCTCCCTTTGTTGTGGAATGTCAACTCAAACCCATTTCTGCTAAGGAGGGTCTGAGCAGTCTGAAGTGAAGGGTCAATACCAGTTGAACCTGAGGCCATGGGGACTTCGATGCTCTGTGCTGGCAGCATGCATGCAGCCCTCAGCGGATCAGGTGGCTGGATTGGCAGTGTCTCAGGGTTCTCCAGAGAAACAGAACCAACTGAGCATTTGTATTTATGTATCTTTAAGTGTCTATGTGTTTACTTCTTCTTTATATGTGTATTTATATAAAGAGATTTAAGGAATTGGTCTACACTATTGTAGGAGTCATCAAGTCTGAAATTTGCTGGGCCAGCCAGCAGGTGGGAAACTCAGGCTGGGCTCAGTGTTACAGGCTTGAGGCCATGTTTCTTGTTCCCCAAGACCTCAGTTTTTGCTCTCAAGGCCTTCACCTGATCAGGTGAGGCGCACCCACATTCCTGCAGGTCATCTCCTTTATATGAAGTCAGCTGCTTGTTGATGTTGACCATATCTGCAAAATGCCTTCACAGCAGCACCTGGAGCAGTGTGTGATTAAATCTTTGGGTACAACAGCCTGGCCAAGTTAATACAAAAATATAATCACAGGGGCGGAGGCGGGGGGAGCTCCTGGAGCTGGGCTCCCGCACTCCAGATCCAGATCACAACACTTGGGTGTGTGGTAGAATTGTCTATGATGTGTCGTGAAGCTCTGGGCCTCCTTGCTCCATTTGCCATCAGGTGGCAGCAGCAGCGGTTACCACCTGTTATGTATGTGGGCATGGGTGCTTTGGTGTGCCCAGAGGAGTGTCTGGACCTGAAATTCCACTTGGGGTAGATAGGGTGCAAGGGTGCTGTCAGTGGACCATGTAGGCAAGTGGCTAACAGGGGTGCCCCTTCCTTTCATCGCACCCCCACCCCCAGTGCTGTATCCTGAAACCCACCTGTTTGTGCTGGGAGGCCAGCCTCAGGACAACTGGGCTCCTTCCACACTGGTGCTTGGTCAGTGCGGGGGCTGGGTAGTCAATTCTGCACATTGTGGTCCCAAAATGTCCCACTGTGTTCCCACCCTTGACCTTGCGTCAGCTCCCCGCACATGGTGAAATCCAGGGTTAGCGAAGAAACGCATTCATCTGAACGCTACCCTGAGCTCTGTTTACTGAGCTGACTCCACTGCACGAGGCACATACCCTCTGGTGTAGCTGCAAGTTGTTAGAGCCCGTTCTGCAGAGCAGGAGAACTAAGGCACTAAGAAACAAAGGCCACTTGTCCAAACCGATGTAGTTACTTAGTGGCAGAGCTAGGGACACTACCCAAGTGTCTTGAGTCTAAAACCTAACTGTGGGTAATAATTCCCTGGCATTCTAGTCATTAAGACTCCACACTCCCCTGCTATACAGCACAGGGAGCCCAGTCTGGTGCTATGTGACCACCAAGAAGGGTGGGATGGGGGTGGGTGGGAGGCAGGCTCAGGAGGGAGGAGATATATATATATATATTTATGGCTGATTCGAGTTGTACAGCAGAAACCAACACAAAAGCATTTTGTAAAGCAGTTATCCTCCAATCAAAGGAAAAAAAAAGAAAGATTCTATGCTTCCAATGCAGAGGGTGTGAGTTTGGTCCCTGGTCAGGGAACTAAGATCCCACATGCTGTGCAGTGCTACGAAAAATTAAAATAAAACCTGATTGTGTCCACCAGCCTCATGTTCCTCTCAAAGGCCACAAGTTCACTGAGCACCTACTAGGAGTCAGTCACCAATCCTCACCCTCAGGCCCATCCACTTGGCAGATCACAGGACTCTGAGCTCACCCGGGGCCATTAAAGCTACTGTCGGGGCCAGCGGGGGTGGGGAGTGGGACAAGAGCTCTGCCCTCAGGTCCCAGCCCCAGGCTGCCTGAGCCAAAGGTCACCCACTCACCTTCAGGCTGCCTCCTGGAGGGCTCCTCAGAGAGAAAAGGGGTTGAGATTCCTCCCACGGGCTTTCCAGTCCCACCACTGCTTCTTCATTCTTCTCTTATCTCTCTGCCAGCTCCTTAGTGACCCCCAGCATGTGAGCTGAGACCTCGTGGAGCCTGCAGCGGAGACTGAGAGTCGGTGAGCAGGCAGCAGTGAGTGAAAGTAAACACCAAGATAAACCCCACCTCAGATAGGCATCCAGGGCGCCGCAGGGCTCAGCAGCATAACCGACCTTGTTTGTGTTTCTGAGCGATCACTGAGGAGCAGCCAGAGCTCTCACATGCCTCCTTGGACTCCAACCCCATTCACGTGGAGAGATGGGAGGCCACACAGAGAAAAGGAGGCAGCAGCCTGAACTCAGGACAGAACTGGGACAGGCGGTGGAGGCAAGAGGCAGTCAGCATGTTTAGAAAGGAGCCTGTGAGATCAATCCGCCTGCCAGTGCGGGAGACATAGGTTCGATCCCTGGGTCAGGAAGATCCCTTGGAGAAGGAAATGGCAACCCACTCCAGTATTCTTGCCTGGAGAATTCCATGGACAGAAGAGCCTGGTGGGCTACAGTCCATGAGGTCACAAAAGAGATGGACAACAACAATAACAATCTCAAACTCCCAATCCAGCAATCCTCTTTATGTCACCAGGTGTATGCATCCATGTGTGTGTGTGTGTGTGTGTGTGAGCACATGTGATCTCACAGTTGTTCAGTTGCTAAGTTGCGTCCAACTCTTTGCAACCCCGTGGACTGTAGCATGCCCAGCTTCCCTGTCCTTCACCATCTCCCGGAGTTTGCTCAGATTCATGTCCATTGAGTCAGTGATGCTATCTAACCATCTCATCCTCTGCTGCCTTTCTCCTTTTGCCTTCAGTCTCTGGGATTAGCAGATGCAAATCACTATACACACACACACACACACACACACACATACAATGGATAAATAGCAAGGTCCTACTGTATAGCACAGGGAACTTTTTTCAATATCCTGTAATAAACCATAATGGAAAAGAATATGATAAAGAATGTATAGATACATATTGTTGGTATTTAGTTGCTAAATCATGTCTGTCTCTTTTGCAACCACATGGACCGTGTGGCCATGTAGGCAACCATGCTCTTCTGTCCATGGGATTCTCTAGGCAAGAATATTGGAGTGGGTTGCCATTTCCTTCTCCAAGGGATCTTCCTGACTCAGGGATCAAACTTATGTCTCCTGCATTGGTGGGCAGATTCTTTACAACAGAGCCAATGGGGAAGTGCACATATATTATATATATATACATACAATTGAATCACTTTGCTGTTCAGCAGAAATTAATACAATGTTGTAAATCAACTATACTTCAATAAAAATAAAGAGGATTGCTGGAGAATAGATGAGGGGAATGAAGAAAATGCCATGAGACTGAGAGTTAGAGTGCAGCTGAGGGGCTGGACTTGTATTGGGCGACGGCCAGTTACATTGCTTTCTTTCTGGCTGACATCTCACATGACCACTGGGACACCTCAGGGCACAGGCAGTTTCCTTTCTGCCTTCTCCACACTCACCATGGGGTCCACAGGGCGTTGTGATGAGTTCTCTGATAGCTGACTTGAGCACTCGGGTGTCTGGAGGCATGGGGAAATATTGCTAAGAGTTCAGTGAGGCTGTCCCAGGATGGGGCCCACCCAGCAGTGATTTTCTTAGGGCCCCGAGGAGCTGGCAAAGCAACTGGAACATTAGAAATTATTGGCTGCATTTTAGGGCTCAAGAAGGAGTATTCAAGGAGACTGACTGGGGCCTATAAAAGTTAGTGATGGATGCTGCCCTAAGTCTCAATTCTGTGCCATTGGGATAATTGTTTCAGAATAAGTCTCCCAAAACGAAAGGCATTATTATAATAAAACTCCTCGCATTTGCACCTACCTTTATATATATATATGTATGTGTATATATATAGGAATAAAATTGTTAAATTGTCTCTATTAATGAAAAATGTTCATCTATGTATATATGAACTAATTTAATTAAAAAAAAAAAAAGAACCAGGCTCCCTTTCTTATGACTAGTGATACAAACAGATGCCTCCCTGGAGAGGAGGCTCTCACACCTCCTGGCAATGTCCAGGCTCCTTTAGAAAACCCAGGAAGAAAAGAGGAGAGTCACCCACCCTAACATGCCCCCCCAACCCCTGGGGCATGTGCTTCCCCAGGAACCATCCCTTGCCTGGCTCTGAGTGAGTGATGCCATGAACACAAATGATCTTATTGACAAGTCACAATGACCTTTGATACTTTCAGAAACTTGGTATCAACCAGAAACCAGGCCAAAGGATCTGGGAGCTCAAGAAAGCCATACTGACTCCAACCCTACAGGGTTCTCTATTCAAGTTTCATCACTTCTCCTGCCCGTCTCCCACTGTCTTTGCTCAGAAAGAAAGAGATCACATCCTCAGATACAAAGAACAACCCTGACTGATCTGGAGTGGCCTCAGCCTGCAGCAGCTTGAAGCGGGACTTTGGTTCCTGGCCAGAGATTGAGGTCAGGTCTCAGCAGTGAGAGCACCAAATCCTAACCACTAAAAAAGATCCTGGTGCTGGGAAAGATTGAGGGCAGGAGGAGAAGGGGGCAAGAGAGGATAAGATGGTTGGATGGCATCATCAACTCAATGGACATAATCTGAGCAAACTCTAGGAGATAGTGAAGGATAGGTATGCTCAGTCCAGGGGTGGCAAAGAGTTGGATTGAACAACAAGACCAGTGGTCAGTGACAAGGCCCTGACCCTTCGGCTTTGCAGAAAAGAATTCCCACAAAGACAGAAAATAGTGAAACAAAGTATTTGTTAGGAGGAAAAACGGAGTACAGTAAGTGTGGATATACACAAGGGCGAGTTCAGAGGGAGAGTGTCCTCGTGATAGTTTGAATCACTTTTATGGGGCATTTCTTCTGGGTTTCCTTTGCCTGGTTCTGAGGCTGCGCTGGTTTAGTTCGGGGTCCTCCCTCATGTGCATGCCCATCGCTTAGCCAAGATGGATTTTAGTGCAGATGACAGTAGGTAGGTAGACATCACTTACTATGAGATGATGCCTCCTCCTTTTTTGACCTCCAAGGAGCCTTTCTGCGCATGTGTAGTTAGGGAGGTCTCCTTAACTTTGAGTATGAGAACGATGTGGTCTTTTATCTCTTATCTGGCAGGGCCCAGCTTCCTCCATTATCTTCCTTGTAGGGAGTTTCTGCTATTATAACAGGGTCCCCTGTGGCTCAGAGGTAAAGAATCCATCTGCAAGTCAGGAGCCACAGGAGACATGGATTTGATCCCTGGAGAGGGATCTTGCCTGGAGAGTCCTATGGAAAGAGGAGCCTGGTGGGCTACAGTTCAAGGGTTGCAGAGAGTCGGACACGACTGAAACAACTTAGCACACATGCACAAACTGTTATGAAGTCTCTGTCCACGGGGGAGAAACTGTTCAGCCGGGGGCCCGTCTATCTCCTGCCTCATGACCAGCGAAACACCTCGGCCTTCCCCTAGCCTGCCAGACCTTAGGCCAAGAAACACAGAGCTGGTGTGTTTCTCAACTTCTCACAAGCTGAGAAGCAGCACTGGGGCAGAGGTCTCCAGATCGAATCTGGATCCAGCACGAATCCTGGTGGCACCCAGGGGCCACAGCTCTGCCTTTTGGGCCCTCCCTAATGAGCTTCCTGGGGAGGGCCTGCTCTCTCACAGGTGCCTGTGACTTTCAGACAATATTTGGTTACTTTCTCTGTTTTGTTTCTTTCTGTTGATGTCATGCAGTTGTGGAAGGAAGTGGTCGGATCACAGCAGAACTGTTGAGTGTCCAGTACACTGTGGCCCAGAGGACAGTTAAAAATAATTTCAAAGCCTTATTCAGTGCCTCCCATCACCTGGGGCCTGTTTATCGCTCTCTCCATTTTCGAGATGCAGAAAGAAATTCAAAGAGATTAAACAACTAACCCAAGGTCACACAGATATAGATTGGCAGCACTCGGCGGGGACGGGTGAAGGGGGGGGGGTACAGTAAAAGCTGGGGAGGCGACAGCATGCTGAAACACTGAGGTCCATCTCCAAGGCTTTGCTAGTGGGAAAGAGGTATAAGCATCTCCCAGTCCAAGGGGCCTTTCCCTGATGCTTCAACAGACATGTATCAGGGGCCAGGAGCTGCTGAGAGATGCCAGAATATGCTGTGGTTTTTTCATAGCAGTATAGCAGTGATTTGCTTATTGAGCACCTACAAAGTGCCAGAAGTTATGTCAAGCATGCATCACCCTGAGGTTTAAGATCACTCTGCTAGGAGGCAGGCCAGGGATCCAAATAATATCTTTAAAGAACACAAGTGACCATGGGGAAGAAATGGCTGTGACTGCTTCATTGGGCATTTGTATAACTAGCAGCACTGAGTGGCTTCCTAACAGAATCTGGATTATTCTGAGGACAAGTGGGTGGCAGGTTTTCCTCCATGCCCATGATGGAAGTGGTGCCAACACACTGGTTCAGCTGGTGTATTCCCTGAACAGTATGTGCCAGGCAAGTGTGGAGATGGCAAGATCCTCCCAGGGCTTGCAGTCTAGATTGAGGAGGGTGAGGGGGGACAGACAATAAACATGTCAACAAATGAATGGAGAGGTCAATACCTTCAAGTACTGATAAGTGCTATGAAGGAAAAAAACCTGGATGCTTACTACCATCTTTGAAAACAGTTTGACAATTTCTTAACAGCTTAAGTATACACACGCCATGTGGTCCAGCCATTCCATTCTAAGATAGTCATCCAAGTAGGCATTCAATAACTATTCCCTTAATGAATAAACGAATGCATCTATTCTGCATGACAGTCTTTTGGGTTTTGTTTTGTTTTCAATTGTGGTAAAAAGAAAGAAAGTTTACCGTCCTAACCATTTTTAAGTGTACAGTTCCAGTAATGTTAAGTACAGGCTTCCCTAATGACTCACACGGTAAAGAATGCCTGCAATGCGGGAGACCCAAGTTTGATCCCTGGGTCAGGAAGATCCTCCGGAGAAGGGAATGGCAACCCACTCCAGTGTTCCTGCCTGGAGAATCCCATAGACAGAGGCTACAATCCATGAGGTCGCAATGAGTCAGACATGACTGAGCAAGCAACACACACACACAATGTCAAGTACATCCACCTTGCTGTGCCATGTTATTTACTTTTCATCCTGAAGGTACTGAGGATAAGACTCAGCTGAGACAGACAGAATTGGTGAGGGACATGAAAATTTAAACTTGACTTCCAGAAGTGTACTCCCTAAAAAATATGGCCCAAAGCCTGTGCTTTGTGAAGGTCCACTTGTCCTTCCATAGTCAGGGTGAGTGGCTCCTTTGAGAACAGTTTCACTTTCCTTTGTCCCTTTGGGCTCCCTCCCCACCCCTGCTGGGTCTGCCCCACCTCCACCTTGGCCCAGAGTGCCTCTGGCCCCAGCTGGTCAGATGAAGGCAGTGTCACTGCAGGGACATTCCACAGATCCAGCCTTGTGCTTCATCTGGCTCCAATCTGTCTTCCCCGCCTTGCCTCACTCCATCTTTGAATCTCAGCCCAGGCTGTATTTTCCTGTGATGTGGGCAGTGGAGCTGAGTGGCTACGTCACAGTCCTGAAACCAGACCTCTTTGGTCCCCAGCCCAGTTTCACACCAACTAGGGATATGCCTTTGGGAAAGCCCCTTAACTCCTCTTAACCTCAGGGATCTTATGGTAAATCAGGATAAGAAGGGCACCCACACCATGGCGGTTGTTATGAATATTTATTATGAGCACTTTTCACATTGTCTGCCACAAAACTACTTAATAAATGTCAGCTCAAATCCCAGGAATTGTTTGTTTTGCATTTTCTCCTTACAAGGTGATCAGTTTTATTATATACCTACATGCTTGGATTAAACACCTCTAGGATCTAGGGTTTATAGGAGATATCTCTTAGAAGGAAACAATATAATAATAATGTTATAATATCCACTAGTTATTGAGGAATTCCTCTCTTCTAGGTACTATGCCAGTAACAATAATTAATGATAATTAACTAATAATGAATATCAAAACAGTAGCAAGTCCTGATTGAGTGCTGTCTGCCAGGCAATGTTCTAAACATTTTTATATATTAACAAATCCTTATTAACAAATTCAAAATAATCATCCTTCAAGGAAGATACTATTATTTCTCTCATTTTACAGATCAGAAAACTGTAAGCACAGAGAGGCAAAGTGACTTGCTCAAGTAGAACCAGTAAGTGGACAAAGTTAGGACTCAAACTCTTTTCTCTGGTCCAGCTAGTCCTCTGGGCTCTGAATCCCAACAATCGTGCCCAGTGTAGCATATCTGTCCGGTCTCTCTCTGAAGCTTACCGGCTCTCTGTTACTCTGGCAGATGTGCTGTTCTGCTTAGGGGGCTGGACAGCTGTGTCTCCAAAAGCGACATTCAAATAGGCCAGCAGACTCCAGGGCCCTGCAGAAGACCCCACATCCACCTGGAAAACTCCATTCTTTGTATCTGGAGAGAGTCTGTGTCTTGATAGGATCTTAGGACCCACCCAGACAGTTTTGCAGGTTTCCACATGGTCTCTCCCCTCCTGGAAATAAGAATAAGCATTCAGAGGGAAGGACCCAAGGGGATCCCAACAGTCTTGAATAAGTCTTCCTTTCCTTTAAAGCAAGTGTCAGATTCATTTTTTCGTCAAACATGAATTAGTTCATTCATCCTCACAAGGATTCTATGAGATAGGTAACCGTCTTTACTTTCACTGGGGAAGGAGGGAGGACAGACTGTGCCCTCAGGGATGAGACACCAGCTGTTACCACATCTGCAGGTTGTACTTGGAGGTTCCCCCAAGTTCTCCTGGCTGCAGGTGGTCCCGTCGGCCCACATGCTGGGATTTTAACTCGGCGAGATATTGCGCCCTTTGCGACACAAATCTGGACATTCTCCAGCCGCCCCCCGCCCCGGCCCCGTAACTACCTGGGCAGTGGCGCGGTGATGGCTCGAGCGGCAAGACGCCGTCTCCTAGCTACCGGGCAGCCGTCACATGACCTACTCACGTGGCCCCCCAGCCCAGCTGGGGTTGGAGCGTGGGCAGAGGGCAGTCGGCGGGGCGGGGCCGGCAAGTTTGCTTCCCGAGTTCGGAGACCAGGAGCCCCCGCGGTTGTGGCGCAGGTGCTGTCCGGCTGGGTCGCGATGGAGCTGCCAGCCGTGAACCTGAAGGTGGCGATGGGCGGGGCGGGGGTGGCGCGGGGCGGGTCTCCCGGAGCGTGTTGGGTATTTGCGCTTTTAAAGTAGGATTTTAGAGGTGAAAGGACCGAGAGTCTGGGGAAAGTGGAGTGGTGGGGAGAAAGAGAAGCAACAGAGGCCAGGTGGAAGGAGGTGGGGGGATAGACCATACCAGGGAGACTGATCCAGAAGGCCGGCAGGAAAGACCGAGAGGGAGCTGGAGGAGGGAAGCGGCCGTCTCTTCCCGGAGTCAGACCGGTTCTGCTGGGAGCGCTGAGCCCCTGAGGCTCGCTTTGGCCTGCGCGCCCAGAATTTCTCTGGAGAAAGGGGAAGGCGTGTCGGGGAGGGACCCACGGAGAGCCCGAGGCTGGACTTGGAGGCAGGACACTTCCCCTCCACCGAGAGAGGGGTAAAGCTTTCACCTGGACCCCCAACACTGCCCTTACCGCCTCTTTTGTTGGGAAGATCAAGTTAAGGAAATCAGATGATCCCAGACAGATGGTTTTTCAGAGTTGATAGATTCAACGTCTTTATTTCTTAAGCAACACAGACACCAATAGAATTTACTCAAAAGCAGAAACCCCCAACTTTGCACATTTAGGAAAACACTGTAGCTCGCTGGGGTGTCTTCATTTCCTGAGCTGTAAGAATGCCAAAGGCTGTTCTTCTTTTTCTCCCCGCCCTCCCCCAGCCCAGTGCTTCTTGGCCGGGTTTGCCACTGAGAGGCTGAAGCCTTTAGCTTTGGTCTAGCTAAGCTAGGTTGCTTCAGTCGTGTCCGACTCTTTGCGACCCTATGGACTGTAGCCCACCAGGCTTCTCTGTCCATGGGATTTTCCAGGCAAGAATACTGGAATGGGTTGCCGTGGCCTCCTCCAGGGGATCTTCCTGATCCAGGGATTGAACCTGCGTCTCCTGTGGCTCCTGCATTGCGGGCAGATTCTTTACCAGTGAGGCACTGGGAAAAGGTGTTAACCTTGGACCAGACCTGCCATCTGTGGCCTGGGTACAGTTTCCTTTGAGACTGTATGCAGGAGTACCCTCTTACTCACCCTTGACAAAGCATTATGCACCCATGGTGTCTGGTACTAAAGTAATGTAAGAGATAGATGACTACAGAACAATACATCATCCATATTTGGATTATTAGATACGGTCTGTGCTGTGACTTAACGTGGGCACATTTCCTTAATATTGAACACTTGCTTCAGCAGACCTCTCTGAGGCTTCCAGTCAGCCGCTGCAGGGGTAGAGATGGCTGTGACAAGGGAATGGGCTTGGATTGAAGGTTTAGCAGGGAAGAAATTTACACGAGGGCAATTGAGGTTCGTTGGTATCAACATTCACTCTGTTCCAGGCTGTGTGCGGTTGATGCCAACTACCTTTGCTCTGATTAGAGATTTGCCTGAAATAATTATTAAGGGGGAAGGAGGAAAGGGACAGAGGGGCAGGAACTGACAAGGGAGTGAGCCCTCATTCTTGGGGCGTCTGTGGTGTGCCAGGTTATTAAATCGCATCAACCTTCTGAGATTTTTGTAGTTGAGCCAACTTCAGCTCAGACCAGATAGGTAACTTGTCAAGGCCCCACAGAGATTAAGTGACAGTCAGAATTTGAACCCATCAGGGTCAAACTTCAAAGCTGTGTCCTTTCCTGGCCACCATTAGGGCCCACTTCTGCTTTGACAGTTAATGCCCAGTGGGAGGGCTTAGTCTGTTTGTGGCCTTTTTTTTTTTTTTTTTTGGAGAAACTTTATGGGCCTCACAGGCCACACGTGACCACAGATGTGAGCTTTGCTGGCTTTCAGTGCCCACAGTGAAACCGCTGGTCCTTTCTTTGACTTGAGAAATAAAACACCATATCTCCAAGGGTCTTAGCTGCTACCAATCAGAGACAAGTAAGTGCCGAGAGGTCGTGAACAGCTAGGGTTGCCAGGTAACATTGAGGACATCCAGTTGAGTTTGAATTTAAGATCAACAATGAATAAATTTCTTAATCTAAGTATGAAAAGTGAAAGTCATTCAGTCATGTCCAACTCTTTGTGACCCCACGGACTCTACAGTCCATGGAATTCTCCAGGCCAGAATACTGGAGTGAGTAGCCTTTCCCTTCTGCAGTGGATCTTCCCAACCCAGGGATTGAACCCAGATCTCCCACATTGCAGGTGGATTCTTTACAACTGAGCCACCAGGGAAGCCCCAGAATACTGGAGTGGGTATCCTATCCCTTCTCCAGTGGATCTTATATCCCAGGCAATATTTGGAACAGTCTAGAAAATTATTCATTATCTGAAATTAAAGATTAACTGGGGGTTCTGTTTTTGTTGTTGTCTTTTCTGGCCTCCCACAGGAGTCTAAGTGGGATATTCTGAGATCAGAACCCCTTGGGAGCTCAGAAAATGCCCAATCCCCCTGACCCTGCACTTACCCATGCCCTCCTTTCACACATTCCTGGGGCATTGGCTCAGTGCCTGCTTGTGCCCAGCCCACCCACAGTAGGCAGTGGTGCCAGGTGAATAGAAGCAGCTGCCCCGGGCCCTCCAGGTAGTTCCTAACCCAACGCCACACATGAGGCAAGTCCTGAGCTGAAGGAACGTCATTGTGAGAGTTTAGAAAGTTCTAGACTTGGGTTCATGAGGGCTTGTGAGAAAAGGCCCTTGGGAGGAGGGTGCAAGGGGGTAGTATAGCACGAGGGTTAAGAATTCCGGAACCTGACTGCACAATAGTCATGGACGGCCTTGTCTCGGGGCTTCCCAGGTGGCTTAGTCGTAAAGAACGCACCTGTGATGCAGGAGACATGGGTTCAGTCCCTGGGTGGAGAAGATCCCCTGGAGTAGGAAACGGCAACCCACTCCAGTATTGCTTGTCCATGGACAGAGGAACCTGGCAGATTACAGTCCATGGGGTCACAAAGAGTTGGACACGACTGAAGCAACTGAGCACATGCATAGCCGTGTCCCGGAGGCTGACTACCTAGGAGGCAGTGTGTTGAATGTTTCACAGACCCCTCCACCTCTACATAGCCACACAACACCCCCATGGAGCATTATTGTCCTCACTTTAGAAGAGCAAGCGGCAGTTGTGAGAGCTCAGGTGATGGCCCGGAGTCACACAGCTCTAAGTCATGGAGCTGGGGTCTGATCCACATACTTGGCTCCAGCAGCCACACGGTCAACCACTGCCTGCCTCTGCCTCCCCTCTCTGGCAGCCCTGACTACCGCCCCCTGGGCTCAGCCCTTGGGGCTCCTTGGGGATCTTGCTGCCTCATTCAATAGGCCACTGAATGTTTGCACAGGACTAAGAAATATATTCTGGGTTTTTTGTTTATTTTTTGTTTTGGCCACACCACATGGCTAGTGGGATCTTAGTTCCTCGACCATGGATTGAACCTGCCCCCTTGGCAGTGAAAGCACAGAGTCCTAACCACTGCCCCTAACAGGAAATTCCCAGGAAAAATATATTCTGTATATTAATCTGTATGGAGGGGGATTCCCTGGTGGTCCAGGGGTTTGGACTCCGTGGTTTCACAGCTTGGGGCCCAGGTACAATCCTGGTCAGGGAACTAAGATCCTGCAAGCCTATATGGTATGGGCAAAGAAAAAAAACATTCTTTATGGTGACCTCAAGTCTGTCGACCACCTGGCTAGGCAGTCCCAGCCCCACTGCCATGAGGCCTTCAGTGACAAATGAAGGGTCTGAATCCTGGTCCAAGGACCCCTCGGTTTCCCCTTAGCCTTCCTTCCTCCTGGTCAGACATACTCATTTCCATCCACTCTTCCCTTGCTCTTCCAGATCCTAGCACTGTAGTACAGTGGGTAGAGCACAGGCTTTGGGGCCAATCAGATCTCCCTCCAAGGCCAGGCTTTGCTGCTTACCAGCTGTGTGACCTGAAGCAGGTTTCTTAACCTCTCTGAATATCAGTTTCTTCACAATAAAAAGAGCATAAAAATAGACCCTACCTTCTAGGATGCTAAGAGGAGGATCCAGTGGTCCAGGAGGTGATGTAGCTTCACAGTTTTGTTGTTTTTTTATTTTATCTTTATTTTATGTGTTTATTTTTGGCTCTACTGTGTCTTTGTTGCTGTGCAGGTTTTCTCTAGTTGCAATCAGCGGGGCCCAGCCTCTAGTTGTGGAGCATGGGCTTCTCGCAGCAGTGGCTTCTCTTGTTGCAGAGCACGGGCTCTAGGGCACACAGGCTTCAGTAGTTGAAGCACATGGGCTCAGTAGTTGTGGCCCATGAGCTCGGTTGCCCTGCAGCATGTGGGATCTTTCTGGATCAAGGATCAAACCAGTGTCTCCTACATCGGCAGGCGGATTCTTTACCACTGAGCCACCAGGGAAGCCCACATCATGTTTTTATTAGCAGAAAAACTCAGACCCAAGCGACTGATTCTGCGATTTGCATCTGGGCTCTCTTGTCATACATAACTGTTTGGGCCAACGAATCTCTCACAGCCTCAGTGTCTTCATAAGTGAAACATAAGGGTTAAAACTCTACCCCAGACAGTCACAAGGATGACATGGGCCAAGTGTTCAGGGCAGTGTAGATATGCGGCAGGTACATCTGCATCAGTAGCAGGGGTTGCTGTAGGTGACATGGTTTCAGGATGACTGTCTGCAGAGGTTGTGGTTGTTGTTGTTCAGTCGCTCAGTCATGTCCAACTCTCTGTGACCCCATGGACTGTAGCCCACCAGGCTCCTCTCTCCATGGGATTCTCCAGGCAAGAATACTGGGGCAGGTTGCCACTTCCTTCTCCAGGGGATCTTCCTGACCCAGGGATTGAACTCGGATCTCCTGCATTGGCAGGCGGATTCTTTACCACTGAGCCCCCAGGGAGGTGCTTACAGTTATTTCATGGAAACATCCAGTGACTGACTGTCAGATGCCTGTCTCTTTCTGGTTGAGGCGCCCCTTTGGGACACGAGGGTGATAGATGCTGCCTTCATGTCACCAGGGAGGAACCCAGGGCTCCAACACAAAAGGAGGTGGCTCCTGGACCAGAACTCAGGTCTCCTACCCCTAGTCCAGCATCTTACAAGCCCCTGCTGCCATGGCCGGTCTCTCTCTCCCTTGGTCTTCTGACGCATTGAACACTGGCTGGGAAAGGGCCAGGCAGCCTGCCAGGCCAGGCGCTACATGAAGAGTCCAGGAGCTCAAGTCTCTCCTCTTGCCCAGCCGGGAGCAGTCAGGCCTCCGGGGCACATGCTGGGCACATGCACCCCTCTCTGCCCCATCTCTGTGGCCGTATCTGAGACTCCCCAGTATTCTCTTGGTAACCAGAAACCTCCCCCAGAGCCAGCAGACAGTTCTTTTGTGCTGAGATAAGGGCTGTGGGAGAGGGCAGGGCTGGTTTGGCTGGGTTCCTTTTTCTTTTTTAATTTCTATTGAAATGTGTTGTTGTTTAATCGCTAAGTCATGTCTCTTTGTGAGCCCATGGACGGCAGCACACCAGGCTCCCCTGTCCTTCGCTGTCTCCTAGAATTTGCTAAGATTCATGCCCATTGAGTCAGTGATGCTATTTAGCCATCTCATCCTCTGCCACCCTCTTCTCCTTTTGTCTTCAATGTTTCCCAGCATCAGGGCCTTTTCCAATGCGTCGACTCTTCACCTGGCCAAAGTATTGTAGCTTCAGCTTCAGCATCAGTCCTCCCAGTGAATATTCAGGGTTGATTTCCTTTAGGATTGACTGGTATGGTCTCCTTGCAGTCCAAGGGACTCTCAAGAGTCTTCTCTGATACCACAATGCAAAAAGCTTCAATTCTTCAGCACTCAGCTTTCTTTATGGTCCAATTCTCACATCCATACGTGACTACTAGAAAAACCATAGCTTTGACTATACGGACCTTTGGTGGCAAAAAGATGTCTCTTCTTTTTAATACACTGTCTAGGTTGGTCATAGCTTTCCTTCCAAGGAACAAGTGTCTTTTAGTTTCATGGCTGCAGTTATTGAGTATGGTTGATTTACAATGTTGTGTTAGTGTCAGGTGTACAGAAGAGTGAATCAGTTAAACATATACCTGTATTCACTCTTTTTTAGATTCTTGGCTAGGTTTTTTGTTGGAGCTTTCCTGCACATTCAACCCCTCTGGGCCCGAGTGGGTGTGCCCTCCCATTACAAAGATGGGGAAACTAGCCGACGAGGCTTAGTCTTCATGGGTTTATTTTCCCACGGCTGAAGAGACGTACTCCACTGGTGCTAAGTTTCCTAAATATTGAGCAAACAAAAGTGATGTTGCACTGAGGGGAGGTGTGTCTGCTAAAGGCCCACAGGATTTCCAGGTCATACTGTTTTCTTCTCCAAAGAGAGGGCCTAGTTTGGGGGCTTAGCCAGGTGCTCACTCCATATTACAGGCTTTTCCGGCTCCAGGAAGTACTTTATCCCACAGATTATAGAATGGTTTCCTCACAGGCTTTCCTGCGTGTCGCTGCCTTTCCTTTTCTGGGATCCGCAGGCCAGGCCTGGAAAATCACATGGATGGAGGAACCTGGTAGGCTGCAGTCCATGGGGTCGCTAAGAGTCGGACACGACTGAGCGACTTCACTTTCACTTTTCACTTTCATGCATTGGAGAAGGAAATGGCAACCCACTCCGGTGTTCTTGCCTGGAGAATCCCAGGGATGGGGGAGCCTGGTAGGTGTGAGCAAGGAGTTAACCAGGGACGGGGGAGCCTGGTAGGCTGCCGTCTATGGGGTCGCACAGAGTCGGACACGACTGAAGCGACTTAGCAGCAGCAGGCTAGGAGCATCCGTTTATTAAAGACCTGCTGTGTGCCCAGTCTAGAGGTGGGAACCAGAGCATTTGAGAATGAAGACTGTTTCTGAGATAGAAGTTGAGGGAGGGAAGGACTCAGTGTTGATGTTGGGGAGTGGAGAAGTGATATATATGACTGTAACTCCTTCCTTGGTTTCTTGTCTTAGTTAAAAACCCAACACCGGGACCACCTGGCTGGCCGCGTGTGGCAGGTCCCTTCCCCTCTGTGGGCAGGACTTCCTGTCAGAGAGGACCGTGTTTTGCTCTCAAGATAAAGATCAGAATTCTCTCCCACACCTCCCAGGCTCAGCCCTGCCCCCCAGCCCCACCCCAGCTTCCTGTCCCTCCTCTACTCTCCTCTTCCACTCCAGCCACATGGGCCTCTTTTCAGTCTCCAGAAGGTTCCATGCTACCTTCCATCACAGAGCCTTTGCAGGTGCTGTCCCTTTGGCTCGAAATGCTCTTCTTTCCCCCTCTGTCCCTGGTTAACTCCTTGCTCACCCACTTCATCTCCCCTGAAACATCATCCTTCAGAGAAGCCTCCAGTGCTCCCCTCCTCTGATCCAGAATGAGGGTCCTTTTCTTCGCCATTACTTCCTTCTCAACAGACTGTCTGTTCGGACCCCATACTCCTTAGGTAATTTTTTGGTTAGCAGGTGTTCCCCCCCACCCCACCCGGACTGCCAGGTGTCAGTTCTGGAAGGGCAGCCTAAGACTGCATCTGCCTGACTTACCTTTGAATCTGCAGGGTGGAGGCCAAGCAGGTGTCAGCGATGCCAACTTAACCTGTAAATGATTAAGTAACCTGGCACAGTTTGATCACCCTTCTTCAGTCCCTGCAGCATCCTGGATGTCTCAAGTGATAAAGAATCCACCTGCAATGCAGGAGTCATAGGAGGCATGGGTTTGATCCCTGGGTTGGGAAGACCCTCTGGTGGAGGACATGATAACCCACTCTGGTATTCTTGCCTAGACAATCCCATGGACAGAGGAGCCTGGCAGGCTACAGTTCATGGGATCTCAAGGAGTCGGACATGACCAAGCACACATGCACTCATTCTTCCATGTGCTTAGTCAGTCGTGTCTGACTCTTTGCAACCCCATGGACTGTAGCCCACCAGGCTTCTCTGTCAGTGGGATTCTCCAGGTAAGAATACTGGCATGGGTTGCCATGCTCTCCAGGGGACCGTCCCAACCCAGGGATGGAACCCAGGTCTCCCGCATTGCAGGCAGATTCTTTACCATCTGAACGACAAGGGAAGCCCAAGAATACTGGAGTGGATATAGTTCAGTTGAATCGCTCAGCCGTGTCCAACTCTTTGTGACCCCATGGACTACAGCACACCAGGCTTCCCTGTCCATCACCAACTCCCAGAGCTTGCTCAAATTCATGTACATTGAGTCGGTGATGCCATCCAACCATCTCATCCTCTGTTGTCCCCTTCTCCTCCTGCCCTCAATCTTTCCCAGCATCAGAGTCTTCTCTAATGAGTCAGCTCTTCGCATAAGATGGCCAAAATATTGGAGCTTCAGTTTCAGCTTGGGCTTCCCTGGTCACTCAGCTGGTAAAGAATCTGCCTGCAATGCGGGAGACCTGAGTTCCATCCCTGGGTTAGGAAGATCACTGGGAAGGGAACAGCTACCCACTCCAGTATTCTGGCCTGGAGAATTCCATGGATTGTATAGTCCATGGGGTCACAAAAAGTTGGAAATGACTGAGCAACTTGGATTTTCACTTTCTTTCAGCTTCAGCACCAATCCTTCCAATGAATATTCAGAACTGATTTCTTTTAGGATTGACTAGTTTGATCTTGCAGTCCAAGGGACTCTCAAGAGTCTTTTCCAACGCCACAGTTCAAAAGCATCAGTTCTTTGGTGCTCAACTTTATTCATGGTGCAACTCTGACATCCATACATGACTACCGGAGAAGCCATAGCTTTGACTATATGGACCTTTGTCCAAAAATGTAACGTCTCTGCTTTTTTACATGCTGTCTAGGTTTGTCATAGATTTTCTTCCAAGGAGCAAGTGTCTTTTAATTTCATGGCTGCAGTCACCATCTACAGTGATTTTGGAGCCCAAGAAAATAAACTCTGTCACTGTTTCCATTGTTTCCCCATCTATTTGCTATGAAGTGATGGGACTGGATGCCATGATCTTTGTTTTTTGGATGTTGAGTTTTAAGCCAGATTTTTCACTCTCCTCTTTCACCTTAATTGCTTTCTGCCATAAGGGTGGTATCATCTGCATATCTGAGGTTATTGATATTTCTTTCCGAATTCTTGATTCTAGCTTGTGCTTCTTCCAGCCTGGCATTTCACATGAAGTACTCTGCATATAAGTTAAATAAACAGGGTGACGATTTACAACCTGGACATACTCCTTTCCCAATTTGGAACCAGTAAATTGTTCCATGTTCGGTTCTAACTGTTGCTTCTTGACCTGCATACAGATTTCTCAGGAGGCAAATAAGGTTGTCTGGTATGCCCATCTTTAAGAATTTTCCAGTTTGTTGTGGTCCACACAGTCAAAGGCTTAAGTGTAGTCAATGAAGCAGAAGTAGATGTTTTTCTGGAATTCTCTTGCTTTTTCTATGATCCAACAGATGTTGGCAACTTGATCTCTGGTTCCTCTCCCTTTTCTAAATCCATTTTGAAGATCTGGAAGTTCTCAGTTCACATACTGTTGAAGCCTAGCTTGGAGAATTTTGAGCATTACTTTGCTAGTGTGTGAGATGAGTGCAATTGTGCAATAGTTTGAACATTATTTGGCACTGCCTTTCTTTGGGATTGGAATGAAAACTGACCTTTTCCAGTCCTGTGGCCATTGCTGAGTTTTCCACATTTGCTGGCATATTGAGTGCAGCACTTTCACAGCATCATCTTTTAGGATTTGAAATAGCTCAGCTTGAATTCCATCACCTCCACTAGTTTTGTTTATAGTGACGCTTCCTAAGGCCACTTGACTGCACACTCCAGGATGTCTGGCTCTAGGTGAGTGATCACACCATCGTGGTTTTCTGGGTCATTATGATCTTTTTTGTGTAGTTCTTTTATGTATTCTTGTCACCTCTTCTTAATATCTTCTGCTTCTGTTAGATCCATACCATTTCTGTCTTTTATTATGCCTATCTTTGCATGAAATATTTCCTTGGTATCTCTAGTTTTCTTGAAGAGATCTCTAGTCTTTCCCATTCTATTGTACTCCGCTGTTTCTTTGCACTGGAATGGGTAGCCTATCCCTTTTCCTGGAGATCTTCCCAACCCAGGAATCGAACTGGGGTCTCCTGCATTGCAGGCAGATTCTTTACCAACTGAACTACCAGGGAAATCCACTCACTCCTCAGTCCCTGGGGAAAACCTCAGAAGACTAGTTCTACTCTGCCTCGGTTTCCGCATCTTTGTAATAGGAGGGCACATACACTCAGGCCCTGGGTGGAACAACACCTGGCTAAGTCGGGATTGAATCCTGGCTCTGCTCTGTGACCTGGAGCAGATTACTTACCGTTGAGCCTTGGTTTTCTCAACTGTAAAACGGGGGAAATTGTGCTTCAGAGGATTGTAAGGATGAAACACGTTCACAGGCAGAAAAATCTTATCTTGGTGCCTGACACATAGGAAGCACTCATTAATAAAGGTAGGTAGTGACCAAAATTCCTTCCAGAGCTAGCCTTCTGTCATATTGTTCTTGTTCGGTTGCTGAGTTGTGTCCAGCTCTTTGCAACCCCATGGACTGCAGCACGCCAGGTTTCCCTGTCCTTCACCAACCCCTGGAGTTTGCTCAAACTCATGTCCATTAAGTCGGTGATGCCATCCAACCATCTCACCCTTTGTCTTTTCCTCCTGACTTCAGTCTTTCCCAGCATCAGGGTCTTTTCTAAGGAGCTCTTCACATCATGTGGCCAAAGTATTGGAGCTTCAGCTTCAGCATCAATCCTTCCAGTGAATATTCAGGATTGATTTCCTTTAAGATTGACTAATTTTATCTCCTTGCAGTTCAGGGGACTCTCAAGAGTCTTCTCCAACACCACAGTTCAAAAGCATCAATTCTTCAGCATTCAGCCTTATTTATGGTCCAACTCTCAGTCATGTAGGCTCAGCTTTTTTGGTGTCTTGAGACCTCTGTACAGTCAGGTGTGTTGGTCCTTAAAGAGCCATTCTCCTAGTCCTTTGTAGCTGGAAGAGGAGTTCTTTAGGGGTTGGGGACCACAGTCTGGACTTGGTTCACTTAACCTGAGCACTGGGGGCAAGTTGGGGTATCCTGGCCATCTGCCCCAGATGTCATCTGCCCCCCACCCCGTGTGGAAAACATCCATGTGTGTCCAAGCCCAAAGAGCTTCTCTCTCTAGCACAAAGGTTAGGAGCCCTAGTTTTGGAGTCAGACTTCCCATTTAATTACAGTTTTGCCATCAGTGGAGTCATGATCAACTTAATTTACCTCTGAGCCTGGTTTTCTTGACTGTAAAATGGGAATGATTCTAGTATCTGCTTCAGAAGCTCAGAGAAGGTCATGTGAGACATTGGGCCCAGGCCTGGCACGTTGCAGATGTGCAATAAATAATAACTCTTTTTTTTTTTTTGTCTGTACTGGGTCTTCATTGCTGCGTGCAGGCTTTCTCTACTTGTGGTGAGCTGGGGATACTCTCTAGTTGCCACACTCAGCCTTCTTGTTGCTGTGGCTTCTCTTGCTGCACAGGCTCTAGGTTTGAGGCTCAGTAGCTGTAGCACGCAGCACCTAGTTGCCTCATGGCATGTGGGATCTTCCCAGACCAGAGATCGAACCCGTGTCCACTACATTGGCAGGTGGATTCTTAACCACTGGACCACCAAGGAAGTCCAATAGTGATTCTTCTAGAAATGCAGCCAGAGTTCCTTGCTGCAGGTGGCATCCTCTCCTTAACACCCCCCACCCCCTTGAGCACAAGACTAGAAACCTGGGCCTTTCACTGCAGTCCTTGCTGTGCCACCCTTGCTCTCTGGGCCCAGCATGCCGCCGCTGCCTCAGGCTCTTGGCATCCTTGAACCCTTGGTGCCTGGAGCAAACTCCCTTAAAGGTCCTTGTCCACCACTGGACCCTACTCCTGCCGTCTCGCCACCACCCCCGACCTCAGCCCCATCCCGGCCCTACCCCTCCTCGGGGCTCTGGGTGTTGTGTCCTTGCCTATGCTTCTGGGACACCTGAACACCCTGGAACACCCCACTCTCCCTCCCCTGTGCCTGGCTGGTCCCCAAGTCCCCTTTAGCACCAGCTCCGAGTTTCCCGCTTCTTCTCCCTGCCTTCCCCATAGCATCCATCTGCTTCTTCCTTCCTTCTTCTCTTTCTTTTTAAAAAATATTTATTTGGGACTTCCCTGGCGGTCCAGTGGTTTAAGAATCCACCTGGCAATGCAAGGGACGTGTGTTCGATCCCTGATCCAGGAACTAAGACCCCACATGCTGAGTGAGCCACTAAGCCCTCGCGCCGCAACTAGAGAGCCTGCATAACACAATGAAGATCCCACGTGCTGCAGGTAAGACCCGACGTAGCTAAAGAAACAAATGAATAAATATTTACTGACAGAGATCTTTAGTTGCAGCATATGGGATCTAGTTCCCCTCATCAGGGATGAAACCCTGGACCCCCTGCATTGGGAGCACAGAGTTTTAGCCACTGGACCACCGGGAAAGTCTAATACTGTCTTCTTTACTTGCTTTGCAATCAGGACTCTCTTGATTTCTGGGAATAGAGACCAGTTCCAGTAAAGAGGGCTGTCTCTGAAGGACATATGTGTCAATAAAAAGGGTGGGACAGTGCACGGACTCTTAGTATAAATCCTAACATGTTACCTTCCTGCAGAAAAGCTCCTGGTGACTTCTTCAGCGCCCTTGAGATGAAGTCCATGCTCCTTGCCGAGGTCCTCCAGGCCCACCTTTCCCCTCTGGTCTCCTGCCCCCGGGCTGCTCTCCCATTCCTTGGATGCACTGGGCATCTGCTCAGCCCCACACGGCACCCCAGCTCCAGTGTACTGAAATCAGCCTCATTTGAGCCCCTTCCAGCCATCGAGGCCTCCTCTGGTTTCAGAAGAGATTCCCAGGTTCCCCAAAGGAGCTTCCAGCTTTAGAAACAGGAAGGGGTGTGGGTGTCAGCTGCCCCAAGGGACAGGGGAGGGGTGACCTGGCAGTGTCCTCTGGCCTGACCTGTGCTCTTCCTCCTTTTCTGCCACTGTTGGGGGCCACTCTCTTGCTGGTGTTTGAGCAGACATCCTGAAGCCCTCTTAGGTCCTAGGCAGGGGCTTCTGGTGTTTTTTGGTTCCAGAAGCTTTGCTGCCCATTCATCCTACCACCATGGTAGTCACAGTCGCAGTTCTCTTCTTTACCTCACTCCCTCTTTTTTTGTGCCACAGGCAATCCTCCTGGTTCACTGGCTGCTGACAACCTGGTGAGTGAGTGTGGGTGTCCAGTTCTGTGTCCCCCTGGTCTCCCGAGATCTGGGTCCACATGTCTCTCTGGGGTCTTGTCCACGTGTATCCTGGGTCCTGTCCACATGTATTCCTGGGGTCTTGTCCATGTCTCCCGACCCGTTCCAAGACTAAATAGCTCATCTGTCAAGATCATCATTAGCAAGCTCCTGTGTCTCAAGGATGTTGGAGGGGCAGGTGGTACACAGAGGCCTTTGCCATCACTGACCCTAGGAGCTTCTAGCCCTCATCCTCAGGAAGACAGCAGCCCAGGGGGCAGTACTGACAGCTCAGACCTTTCTCCAGACACTACCTAAGCCCTTTGGGGCTTGGCATCCCTCTGGTTCCTCCACTAGGGCCTTTGCATCTGGGGCTGTAAGGTGCTGAAGCCTAGGGGCTGGCCTCTCATACCTTGCTGGGGTGGATGTCCGGTGGAGCTCTGTGTGTCTGTGACCTTGGGTGAGCCACTCAAACCCCCTGAGTCATTTTCTCAGCTATAATGTGAGAGTATTACTGACCTTCCCACTTATCCTCTTAAGTCATCTAAAGGTGAAAACACAATTTCTGAAACCATAATAATTGCTGACATTTATTGAGGGTGCCTTTGGAGGTTAACTCAGCAGCTCAGCAAGTAGACACATGATGAATCTGAGTACGAGGGTGAGGTCACTCACTTAGGCGTGGACCCTCACCCATTTCATACCCCCTGCCCAGAGACAGTAGACTCAGGATTTAGACTGACCCTGGTCATGTCCTTAGCCCTGCCGTGTTCCAGCCGGGTCACCTTCATCAAGTGACTCCACTTCTCAGTACCTTGGTTTCCATCTGTAAAATGGGTGCAAGGATGCACGGCCCTCAGGAGCTGTGAGGAAGAAGCATGGCCTTGCTCTGCTCACCAGACACTGCCCAGGCCTACACAAGGGAGGCCCGGGGACTGCAGGGTGATTTTCATCATTACCTTCTGCTTTATCTGCTTTATCTGTTGAGTTTCTGGGGAGATTTTTCTGCCCGACCAAGACTGGAAACCATTGAGCTCACGTGTGCATTTTGCAGACGTGGAAGTGCAGTGTACGTGTTCGTGGGTATGAATAACAGGAGCAGTGATCATCATGGTTAATGGCCTTGGAGAGCAGAGTGAAAATCCAGATTTCTCAGGCACACTCCCCAAGACTCTGAGTTAATGAGTCCAGGCTGGGGCCCCAGCACTTGCTTTCTCAAAACCAAAAAATGAGATGACTGATTTCCAAGTAAGCCCCATGGTGCTCTGCACTTAACTGCTTTGCACATGTTTCCCATATGGTATACTTCAGGGAATGTCATTTATATTTATGAAGCACCCCACTCTGTGCTTGGGCCGTCCACGTGGGTAAGAGCATGGCCTCTTGAGCCAGACTGCCTGGATTTAAATCTCAGCTCTGCCACTTAGCAGCTGTGTGACCTTGGGCAAGTTCCTTGACCTCTCTGGGCCTCAGTCTCCTCATCTGTAAAATGAAGATGACCGTAGTGCCTCTTTACAAGGATTGTTAACGCATATGCACATAAATGAACCCATTTCAAGCACTCGTGACTGTGCCAGATACTAGTAAGGGGTCTGGGTTAACTATTCTTTTCTTTGAATGGACAAACAGTTTAGTTAGTAGCGATGCCCTACAAGATAAGAGAGTGGGCATTGTGTTAGAAGGTGGTCCTTACAGTGGGGCAGTCAGGGAAAGAGTCTCAGAGTTAACATATGAGCCGAGGCTAAAATGACAAGAACGGACCAAGTGTTCAGGTAGAGGGAACGGCAAGGCAGTGGATGGGAGCCATAGGCTGGGCTGTGTCATCAGACCCACAGGGCCCTGTAGACCATGATCAAGGGTCTGAATTTTATTCCAAGAAAGTGTTGGAGGACTTTTAGCAGAGAAATGACATCCCCTGATTTACCTTACTGGTTGCTGTTTATGGAGGAGTTAATAAGTGTCTCTAGTGGTGAAGAATTTGCCTGCCAGTGCAGGAACGTAGAGACACAGGTTTGATCCCTGGGTCTGGAAGATCCCCTGGAGGAGGGCATGGCAACCCGCTCCACTATTCTTGCCTGGAGAATCCCATGGACAGAGGACGCTGGCAGGCTACAGTCCATGGGGTCGCAAAGAGTCGGAAACGACAGAAGTGACTTAGTATGCATGCAAGCGCATTTATGGAATGACCAGGATGGGGCAGGAGTGGAAGTTAGGGGAACAATGGGGAGAGGCTACAGCGAAATGCTCAGTCCCAGTAGGAGAAGATGGTGGTTTGGACCTGGATGGATATGGCCAGATTCCGGATCCATTTGGGAAGCAGAGCCGATGGGATGTGCTGACATTTTTGGCACATGGGTGTGAAGTAGGGGAATGGAGAGGGGAACGAGGCCGACTGTGGCCTCTACTCATGGGGGCCCTGAGACAGCGCCCCAGGAGGTGACCTGTAGGAGGGGTGGGCACCTAGAGGGCACCTCCTGACTTGACTCAGGTGCCTCCTCCCGCAGGGGCTGCATCGTGTTCCAGGGCCCCTATGCCTGGACCAACTTCCCCATCCTGGCCTTGGGCGTGTGGGCCATGGCGCAGCGGGACTCTGTTGACGCCATAAGTATGGTAAGCTGGGGGAGCAGCCAGGGAACCGGCTTCAGGGTGGTTGTAGGCCCAGCTCCGTCTTCCCCTTTCCCTGTCCTGTCTTCTCTGCCTTCTTTTTTCCCCATTTTCCATTTTTTAGAGTCCAGGCTCCCAGCCCACATGTATCTTCACTAGCCTGGCCTGCTGCTCTGCCTGCCTGGCTCAGAGAGTCTCCTCATTGTTTTCCCAAAAGGGGCATGGGGTGGACTCCCACCAGTGCCCCATGAGATTGGCCATTCCTGGAGGGCAGTAGGGCATGCGCCAGTAACCCTCCTTGAGGGCCCCCCTAATAGGGAGGGCCTCCCATGAAGAGGGAGCTCAACCACTTTGTGAGGTCAGAGTGGACACAGTCTGGCTAAACTGTCCTACCAGGAGCCCCCGGACACCCGCTCAGACCCCGTGGCTGTGAGCACCAGCACTGGCCTCTCAGGATGGTTAGAGACGGATTTCTTCGGTGGTGGAGATGGAACCAGTGAATTCCAAGGGACCTTCTATCTTAGAGGTTCTGAGCCCACGTCTTGTGCCTCATCATGGCCTCAAGGATGAGAAGAGTTGGGGGAGAGGACTCTGTCAGAGCCTGCAGGCTGGGTCCCAATAGGGACCCCATCCCTGCTCTCAGCCCTGCAGTCCTCAGTTAGGCATCTAGTCTGCAGAGTCCCACCTGCTGTCTTGGTCTGTCTTCCAGCAAACCCCAAGGACACAGTAGGGCACAAATGGAGCTTCCAGTCTGGTATATATGGTGGGGGGATGGGGTGACAGGGCAGCAGCACGCTCACCACCCTAATGACACTGTGGTCACCCCTCGGCCCTGTGCCTGGCTGTCTTGCAGTTTCTGGGTGGCTTGGTGGCTACCATCTTCCTGGATGTGATCTACATTGGCATCTTCTACCCGAGGTCCAACCTCTCGGACACAGTGCGCTTCAGTGCAGGCATGGCCATCCTCAACCTGATCCTCAAGCCGATCTCCTGCTTCTTCGTCTACCACATGTACCGGGAGCGTGGGGGTGAGCTCCTGGTCCACGTTGGTGAGGCCACCACCTCCAGCCAGCTCCCCAGTTCCCCTCCCACCAGCCCCGGTGCTGGCACTGCTGTCTCCTCTCCTCTCCTCGGTCTCTGCCTTGCCCGCCCCCCAGCCCCTGTCCCAGGGAGCCAACCTTGCCCCCTGAGACAGGGATTCAAGGTGCAGGGTGGGGCCTGGTATGGGCTCTGGGCACTAGGCTGAAAGGTATGCAAGTTTCTGGTCTCCTAGAGGAACCCAGGGGTCCCCTGGCCATCCCTGCCTGGCTATGGTGCCATGTCCTTCTCTCAGCTTAAACATGGGTGCGACTGGGGGCCTGATCCCATAGGCACCTGCAGGGCCAGCTTTCCCTCTCAGCTCCCTCTAGCCCCATCGCTGGAACCCCCTTTCCTGCCACCTAGGGGTCTGGGCAACCAGGGGAGAGCCAGTGCTGGCCTGGGTCCTGGGGGCCCCAGCCAAAGCCAGCCCTGAGCTGGACCCCTGCTTGTTGCAGCCCTTCCCCAGCCCCCTGTGACACCGTTCTCATGTCCTTTTTGAGAGAAGTGGGGAGACCTGTGGTCTTCTGCCTTTCACTCTTGAGAAAAGTGGCCTGAGACCTGCTGGGGGAGCAGCTGGGTTGAGGACGGGAATGGCCCAGGGCTGCCCACCCTTGGCAAACCACCAGGCTGCCCAGACCTGCCCCGGGGTAGGGAGGAGCCAGCACTGTCCCTCCATTAGACAGATGAGGAGACAGAGGCCTGGGGTGCTGGGGGCTTGTTCAGGAGCACAGGACAGATGTAGGGAGTGAGGATGGGAGTGAAGGGTATGGCACCCAGAAGCCAACAGCCTGCCTGGCACCATCTGGGCTCTGCAGCTGCGCCAGCCCGGGGGCCTTCTGGAGGCTGTACAACGATGTCCACTGTCCGGGAGAGGAGCTGGAGGGGAGCCCGTGGGTCCGGGGCTGGGCATCCCTCAGCCAGATTCCTGAGCACGCGCTCCCAGGGAAGCACCGAGGCACAGTGGCTGAGCCCTGTCTTTAGCACCGTGCTGCATCAGTTGGAATCCTAGTGTCCTCTGCTTCAAGCTTTATAATCTCAAGCAAGGCAGTTTATCTTTTTAACACTCGGTTTCCTCATCTGTAAAGTAGGGACAAAAAAATACCCTGCTCTATAGGGTTACAGGAGGACTGAATAAGTGATACATGCTAAAGGCTTGGTGCCTGGGGCTGCTGCCACTGTCTGTCCTGGGTACCTGGATGCCCAGCTCTGGCTTTTCTTGTTGGGGTGGGATTGGTGGTGGGGAGTAGGGGGACCTTGGTTTGGCCTCGTGGAATTTCCTAAGTCTTAACCCTTCATTTTTTTCTTTCTCTCCAACCCCCCAGGTTTCCTTGGGCCCTCAGAGGAGCGCAGTTCCTACCAGCCAATCGACTCCTCAGAGGTGCCTGCCGACCCTGAGAGCAAGGCTCACGTGACCCGGGGATACTGAAGCCCAGCCCAGGGGCCAGTCTGACAAACTGTGGAGCCGGCAGAGAGGAGGCCTCATCACCTTCTTTGTGCCTTGGACATCATCCTAGGGGGTGCTCCTGATCGCCCCCTGCTTTCTCAGAACTAACTTGTGTCCTCCAGTTCCCCATCTCAGGGATTGCCTGAGTCACGTGCCCTAAAAGGCCCAGAGCGCCTGTGCACATCTGTCCCCAATTCCTTGAGCCCTCTCCTCCCTTCCGGGTAGCCCACTGGTCTCAGGCTGGGAACTCTGGTTGCTTTTGTCCCCTCCACCCTTAGCTGCTCCGTGCAGGCCCCAGGCCGAGCCATGCCCGAGCCTGGCAAGATCAGGCCTCTAGGGGCCAGTGGTGCCCCCCCACCTCAGCCTCTCCTGAGGTTGGCCATGCCCTCCCGCAGGAGCTCTGAGAGCCTTGGGTCCTGCTCACTGCCAGGAGCACAGGGGTAAGGACCCCTGGCTTCTCACTACCTGGTCGCTTGGTGCCTGAGGACCCCAGGGCTGGAGGCAGGAGGGGTCTGCAGCCCCTCAGACCCCCATCAACCTCCAGCTGCAGGCCACAGCATTAAAGGGAATTCTGCAGCCAAGTGTGTTTTGAGCTGTGTTTCCTCTCCTCTCAGAGCTGGGGCCTGGACTTGCCATTCCCAGGAAGATTTCTGCTGTGAATCTCCAGGGTGCCAGGGCTTAGGTGCTTGTTTCCTTGTGACAGGAGGAAACGGGGGCTTGTGACCAGCTGGGCCTGCCGGGTGCTCAGCTCTGGCCTAGCCGAGGCCGCAGGAGAGGGGGCACTGTCCAGTGTGTCAATAGGCATCCATGTCTCTGAATTAAGTGACAGGTATTGGTTTGAATCCTGCTCTGCCACTGACTGTGTGCCCTTGGGCATCTCAACCTTTGGAGCCCGTGTCTGCTGGAAGAGGGCTAATAACCTGCCCAGAGAGAAAGAGACGACGCAGGCGAAATGTACAGTGCCTGACCCTCGGGAGGGCTTCCTAAATAACAGCAAGGTTTTTGGTGGGGCTGCTCCCTAAGGCCATGCTGATGTTGGTCAGTAGTCCAGGGCTGGCCTCCCCTGGCAGACCTGGTATCTTGGACTCAGAGCAAACTGGGACCACTGTTCAGAAGCTCCAGGGGTTTCGTGGCCAAGACCCTACCCCACCCTTACTGGGATGGGTATTGACCACTGGGCTCCAGGCATCTGGGCTTTGTCAGGCCATCCTGGCTTGCTTGTCCCTGGCACAGAGAGGTTAAGGCTAGGTGCACAGCCCCCACCGCCCCATTCTTCCGTATCCATCTATCCAAAGAGGCTGAGTGCCTGCCAGTGCTGGGCATGGGCCTGGGGCTACAGGGGTGAACTCAGGTCCTGCCCTCAGGATAACAGACACTGGGAGTTCTCTGTCAGGAGGCCTAAGCCCTGAAAAAAGGAACATGGGCCTCTGAAGAAGGGACCCAGGAATGCAGAGCAGCTGCAGCTGCAGCAAACCAGAAACAGTCTTTTAGTCAGATGAAGGCAGACAAATAAGCCGTGGTTCATTCATTCTAAGGAATACTGTTCAGCAGTTCAGATGAATAAACCAGACATTTCTATCAATGGAGGTCCCCCCAAACATCGGTTGCAGAGTGGCACGTGCAATATGAGAGCATTAGTGTGAATTTTAAAAGCTCATAGAAATACTTTGTATTGTTCATGGGTGTGTATGTAGTTAAGGCATAAAAGCGTTGACTAGAAGGACCTGTCTCAAGTTCATGATTGTGGCCTTGGGTAGGAGAGAGGCTCCAATTCTCTCCCCTACCCTGCCACCCCGCCCTCTAAAAAAATTTTTTTGGCTGCACTGGGTCTTCATTGCTGCACACAGATTTCCTCCAGTTGCAAAGTGGAGGTTACTCTAGTGCAGTGTGTGAGCTTCTCATTGTAGTGGCCTCTCTGGTTGCAGGGCACAGGCTCCAGGTACATGGGCTGCAGCAGTTCTGAAGTGGTGTGCTAGGTACACTACTTTCAGTGGTGCATGGGCTTAGTTGCGGCATGTGGAGTCTTCTGGGACCAGGGGTCAAACCTGTGTTTCCTCCACTGGCGGGTGGATTCCTACCCACTGTACCACCAGGGAGGTCCCCAGTTCTCTTTTTTATACCAGTTCCTGGCACATGGGAGGCTGGCAGTATATGTGCTCCTTGAACATATCAGGAGGCCACCATGGCTGCAAATGAGGACAGGAAGAAGGAATGAGGTCAGGGAGGCAGCGGGGGCCAGATGATGCAGAGTCAGAAGGTCATTTCAAGAACTTTGAATAAGACGGGAGCTGCTGGAGGGCTTTGGGCAGAGTTGGGCATGGTCTGATTTATAGTCTAGAAGGACAGTGTTGGACAGAGAGGTGGGGGTGGTGACAAAGAGCACCAGGCATGAGCTATATCAATCTAGGGGAGTTCTTCAGGTACTTCTGCCTGATAGGGATAGAACAGGTCAGGAATAGGTCGGAAAGATCCCTTAGAGAGGGAAATGGCAACCCACTCCAGTATTCTTGCCTGGGAAATCTCATGGACAGAGAAGCCTGGTGAGCTACAGTCCATAGGATCACAAAATAGTCGGACATGACAGCATAACAACAGGTAGCTGTAGAAGTTCTAGTAGGGCACTGTAGATACGGAAACCTAGGAAACGTTGGAAGACCACTGTAAGTTAATGATCACTCAAGAAAGCTATTGGAAGGTAGTGGAATTGTAGCCTTGCTAAACTATAAAGTCATAAATAAAGGCACAAGATATTCCCCAGGCCATTGTGTGTGCGTGTGGTAAGTCGCTTCAGGTGTGTCTGACTCTTTGGGACCCCATCAACTATAACCCACCAGGCTCCTCTGTCCATGGGATTCTCCAGGCAAGAATACTAGAGTGGGTTGCCGTGCCCCTCCAGGGATCTTCCCTGACCCAGGGGTTGAACCCACATCTTTTATTTCTCCTTCATTGGCAGGCAGGTTCTTTACCACTAGCATCACCTGGGAAGCCCCAAGGCCATTAGGTGAAAGAAAAATGTCACCTCTTTTCTTTTGATTTAATAATCCTAAGAGATCAAGAAGAGATGGCAAGAATACATAGAACTGTACAAAAAAAGTCTTAATGACCTGGATAACCATGATGGTGTGGTCACTCGCCTAGAGCCAGACATCCTAGAGTATGAAGTCAAATGGGCCTTATGAAGCATCACTATGAACAAAGCTATTGGAAGTGATGGAATTCCAGCTGAGCTATTTAAAATCCTAAAAGATGATGCTGTGAAAGTGCTACACTCAATATGCCAGCAAATTTGGAAAACTCAGCAATGGCCACAGAACTGCAAAAGGTCAGTTTTCATTCCAATCCCAAAGAAGGGCAATGCTAAAGAATGCTCCAACTACCACACAATTGCACTCATCTCACATGCTAGCAAGTGCTCAAAATCCTTCAAGCTAGGCTTCAACAGTATGTGAACTGAAAACTTCCAGATGTTCAGAATGGATTTAGAAAAGGGAGAGGAACCAGAGATCAAGTTGCCAACATCTGTTGGATCACAGAAAAAGCAAGAGAATTTCAGCAAAACATCTGTTTCGTTGACTACGCTAAAGCCTTTGACTGTGTGGATCAAAACAAACTGGAAAATTCTTCAAGAGATGGGAATATCAAGCCACCTGACTCCTGCAAAACCTGTATGCAGGTCAAGAAGCAACAGCTAAACCTAGACAGCTTATTAAAAAGCAGAGACATCACTTTGCCACCAAAGGTCTGTATAGTCAAAGCTATGATTTTTCCAGCAGTCATGTACAGAAGTGAGAGTTGGACCATAAAGAGGGCTGAGTGCCTAAGAATTGATGCTTTCAAACTGTGGTTAAGAAGACTCTTGAGAGTCCCTTGGACAGCAAGGAGATTAAACCAGTCAATCCTGAAGGAAATAAACCCTGAATATTAATAAGGACTGATGCTGAAGCTCCAATACTTTGGCCACCTGATGCAAAGACCTGACTCATTGGAAAAGACTGATACTGGGAAAGATTGAAGGCAGGAGGAGAAGGGGATGACAGAGGATGAGATGGTTAGATAGCATCACAGACTCAATGGACTTGAATTTGAACAAACTCCAGGAAATAGTGAAAGCCAGGGAAGTCTGGCCTGCTGCAGTCAATGAGGTCAAAAAGAGTCAGACACAACAACTGAACAAAAAGAACAATCCCTAGTTTGACCTCAGGTCAGACACTCTCCTGACTGATAGGAAGGAGAAGCTCATGATGTAAGCCTCACATCTTCTGGAAGAAGGTCATCTTTTCCCTTCCCCTTTTCCTTTGACAATAAAATTGTAGTCTACTTAATCCTGGGGCAGAGTTCTGCCCCAGAACTCTGGGGCAGAGATGGCCCTCCTGCATCTCTTACAAGCATCCTATGTTAATAAATCTGCTTCTTGCCTATCACTTTGTCTCTTGCTGAATTCCTTCTGTGCTGAGAGACAAAGAATTCCTTCTGTGCTGAGCTTCATTAAGTCCTGAAACCAGGTGTGTGATCTTAGTTGGATGACTCTGGGTTTTGGCTGGGTTCAAGTCCCAATCTGAGGTGAATGGTTTCATGCCCACGGCAACTTGGTATTGGAGGCACCAAGGAAAACACCAGGCACTCAAGCACTGATGGACAGTGCTGGACTCATGCTGAGAAGAAGATGCATGATCAGCATCAGTAGTGGTCATCACTTTGCCAATAAAGGTCTGTATAGTCAAAGCTATGGTTTTTCCAGTAGTCATGTATGAATGTGAAAGTTGGACCATGAAGAAGACTGAGCACCAAAGAATTGATGCTTTTGAACTGCAGTGCTGGAGAAGACTCTTGAGAGTCACATGTCCAAGTCAATCCTAAAAGAAATCAGCTCTGAATATTCATTGGAAGGACTGATGCTGAAGCTGAACCTCCAATACTTTGGTCACCTGATGTGAAGAGATGGCTCATTGGAAAAGACCTTGATGCTGGGAAAGGCTGGAGGAGAATGGGACGACAGAGGACAAGATGGTTGGATAGCATCACCAACTCAATGAACATGAATTTGAGCAAACTTCAGGAGATAGTGGAGGACAGAGGAACCTGACATGCTGCAGTCCATAGGGTCCCAAAGAGTCGGACACGACTGAGTGACTGAACAACAACAAGTGGTGTGGGTCCCCTGGGACCAGCAGGTCTCTCCCGGCAGCTGATGGGCAGTTTGCTTGCTGGGCACTCTCATGTCACAGTGGAAGCATCTTATCCCCTCTTGGAGGAGGACAGATAGAGCAGTGGCGTTGGCTGGGTGCCATACGACAGACATGTTTAAATGGAACAGAAGAGCACACACTGGCCTGAAAGAGGGTAAGATATTCCCACACCAGGTGATGAGCTTGGCAAGGCTGTATGGGCTCTCCATCTCTCAGTGAGGAAGTGTCCCAGGCCAAGAAGTGTGGAAAGGCCATACCGCAGAGATTACCTCTCCCAACCTGGAAGCTCTGGGGTCTGTTCTAAAGGCAGAGCAGCAGGTTTCACTCATGGACTGGATACAGGAGAAAAAGAGAAAAGAGGATATCAACATGGCAAATTCTGGGGTTTAATCAGCTGGAGCTACCACTCACCAGAAGGAGGCAGGGAGGCCAGGTTCCGGGCAACGATGCCTAAAACTCGGCCCCTGTGCACCTGGGCCAAACTGAATCTCAGAGACAGAGTTTTGGGTGAAGTAGAAAAGAATAGGTTTATTGCTTTGCCAGTCAAAGGGGGACACATAGTTTTATGGGGCAGGAGTCTGCTGTATCCCCCTTTGCCTGCAAGGCAATAAGGCTGTTCTCTTCTATTTCACCCAAACCTCTCTCCTAGATTCGAGTAGGCCTTGGTGCCCAGAGGCCAACTTTTCGGCATCAACAAGGCCGCGAGCTCAGTCTCCAGTGGATCATGCTTGAGGTAATGGGGCTTTCTAGCC
The DNA here is from genome assembly GCF_002263795.3 of Bos taurus. Lineage (NCBI taxonomy): Eukaryota > Metazoa > Chordata > Mammalia > Artiodactyla > Bovidae > Bos > Bos taurus. The sequence continues at coordinate 41,923,478 of NC_037343.1, read as the reverse complement.
AAACATTCTCACTACTGTGGTCTTTCTACTTTTTTTTTTTTTTTTTTGAGCACCTTGCAACTCATGTGATCTTAGTTCCCCAACTAGGGGTCGAACCACAGGCCCACAGCAGTGAAAGAGCTGAGTCTTAAGCACTGGATCCCACCCCTTCCCCACCCAGGGAATTCCCACTTATTGTTTTTAAAAAGCCAGTTTCTGTAGGGATTTGGAAAGAGACTATATATTTTTAACTTATTTATTTTTGACTGCACTGGGTCTTCGTTGCTGCACATGGGCTTTATCTAGTTGCAGGGAGCTGGGGCTACTCTTCATTGCAGTGTGCACGCTTCTCATTGAGGTGGCTTCTTTTGTTGCTGAGCACCGACTCTAGGGTGCAGGCTCTGTAGTTGTGGCACACAGGCTTAGATGTCCCACAGCGTGTGGGATTTTCTTGAACCAAAGACCAAACCCATGTACCCTGCGTTGGCAGGCGGATTCTTAACCACGAGACCACCAGGGAAGCCTGAGAGTCAATATTTTAGTCTATAGTGTTATCTGACATTCTAGAAACTCAACCACAGGGAGCAAATTCCTCTTGCCTTTGGTTCCCTGCTGGCGAGAGCTAGAGTCACCTATCTTGTCTACAAATCTTCTATTTCTTGTCTTGACAAAACTGAGTCTTCCAGATTTAGGAACCAGAGAAACTTCCCTGAGAGGACTGGTGTCTTTTCCTATTGTCAAAACTGGACCAGAGCAGGAAATACCATCCCTCTTTTGCATCAGGCCCATCCTCAGAATCTCCAAACCAGCTCTGGAGCCAGTGAGTCTTTGTTTTAATCCCAACTGTTGCCTGTGACTGGTGCTGTAAGAGACTGGATGGTCCCTAGACTTCACTGAGCCTCAGTTAGATAAATGTGACATCTCAGTTAGATAAATGTGTGTTAATTTTTCAGAGGGAGAGATGACCAGTGTAGGAAGGGAAGTTTTTCTCAATCCTCCCCAGGTCTCTGGATAGGTCTGAAAATTAAACTGACAGAGATTATTAATTTTTTTGGCTTGCAGGATCTTAGTTCCCCAACCTGGAATCGAACGCACATTCTTGGCAAAGAAAGCTCAGAGTCCTAACCACTGGACCACCAGAGAATTTCCTAAACTGGTAGAGATTAACAGGAGAAAAGCGTATAAGCTTTTTCGAAGTTTTATGTGTGCAAGAGAATGGAGACCCAAAGAAGTGGCTGGAGTAGGAAGCTTTTAGACAGAGAAACAAGAAATTTGTGAAGCATTAACAAGACAAAGGTTTGGGAGCCTGGGGTTGTAAATAGTAAAGAAGTAACTACAAAGATGAAGGTTTAACAACCGATAAGGGTTTAACAGATAAGGGTTTGTTTATACAGATTTCTTGATCAGAAATCCCCTGTCTCTGGTGATAAATGTCTTCTTTTCTCCTGAAACAGCAAGGGTACCTTGCATGCGAGTGTCTCATGACCTGTTTCAGGGAAGAAGAGCAGGAGGGTTGGGAAAAGATCAGAGGGACTTTCCTTCTGCTGTTTTCTCAAAAACTCCTGTAGCTTAAAATCCCCTTGAAATTAAAAGATGTTTTCTCCTTAGAAGGAAAACTACAACAAATCTAGACAGTGTATTAAAAAGCAGAGACATCACTTTGCTGACAAAGGTCTGTCTAGTCAAAGCTATGGTTTTTCCAGCAGTCATGTACAGATGTGAGAGTTGGACCATAAAGAAGGCTGAGCATCAAAGAATTGATGCTTTCGAATTGTGGTGCTGGAGAAGATTCCTGAGCGTCTCTTGGACAGCAAGGAGATTAAACCAGTCAATCCTAAAGGCAATCAGCCCTGAATATTTACTGGAAGGACTGATGCTGAAGCTAAAGCTCCAATACTTTGGCCTCCTGATGGGAAAAGCTGACTACTGGAAAAGACCTGATGCTGGAAAAGATTGAAGGCAAAAGGAGAAGGGGGCAACAGAGGATGAGATAGTTAGATAGCATCATTGACTCAATGGACATGAATCTGAGCAAACTCCAGAAGACAGTGAGGGACAGGAGCCTAGAGTGCTGCAGTCCATGGGGTTGCAGACTTAGTGACTGAACAACAACAAAGCTTAAAATATTCTATCTGCCAAGGTGCCATATTTGGGGATAGCATGTCCTGAACCCCATCACCAGTCTGACCACCCATTTATCTATCCATTTATTATTAACTCCATAAACATTTATTGAGTGCATTCTACAAATTTTCAAAAAATTGAAAAAACTGTCAGGAAACAGAGGTCAACAGGTTTTATAAAACATTACTGTTGTTCAGTCACCCAGTGGTGTCCAACTCTTTGCAACCCCATGGACTGCAGCACACCAGGCCTCCTTGTCCCTCACCATCTCCTGGAGTTTGCCTAAGTTCATGTTCCTTGCATCGCTAATGCTGTCTGGCCATCTCATCCTCTGATGCCCTCTTCTCCTTCTGCCCTCAATCTTTTCCAGTATCAGGGACTCTTCCAGTGAGTCATCTGTGTGCGTCAGATGACCAAAATACTTCAGCTTCAGCATCAGTCCTTCCAGTTAATATTCAGGGTTGATCTCCCTTCAGATGACTGGTTTGATTTCCTTGCTGTTGAAGGGACTTTCAGGAGTCTTCTCCAGCATCACAGTTCAAAGGCATCAATTCTTTGGCATTCTGCCTTCTTTGCGGTCCAGCTCTCAAAACCATATATGACCACTGGGAAGACCATAGCCTTGATGATATGGACCTTTGTCTGGCAGAGTAATGTCTCTGCTTTTCAACACACTGCCTAGATTTGTCATCACTTTCCTGCCAAGAAGCAATCATCTGCTGATTTCATGGCTGCAGTCATCATCCACAGTGATTTTGGAGCCCAAGAAGAGGCGCCTATCTTGATTCTGGCTTATAGCTCATCCAGCCTGGTATTTCTCATGATGTGCTCAGCGTATAGGTTAAACAAACAGGATGACAGCTGACAACCCTCTCATATTCCTTTCTCGATCTTGAACCAATCAGTTGTTCCATACAGGGTTCTAACTGTTGCTTCTTGACCTGCATACAGGTTTCTCAGGAGACAGGTAAGATGGTCTGGTATTCCCATCTTTCTAAGAGCTTTCTACAGTTTGTCATGGTCCACACAGTCAAAAGCTTTAGTGTAGTCAATGAAACAAAGATAGATGTTTTTCTGAAATTCCCTTGCTTTCTCTATAATCCAGTGAATGTTAGCAATTTGACCTCTAGTTCCTCTTCCTTTTCTAAATCAGCTTGGACATTTGGAAGTTCTTGGTTTGCATAACGCTGAAGCCTAGCATCCAAGATTTTAAGCATGACCTTACTAGCATGGGAAATGAGTGCAACTGTCAAATGGTTAGCACATTCTTTGATACTTTCCCTTTTGGGAATTAGTATGAGGACTGACCTTTTCCAGTCCTGTGGTCACTGCTGGGTCTTCCAGATTTGCTGACATAGTGAATGCAAAACCTTGATGGCATCCTCCTTTAGGGATGTGAATAGTTCTGCTGGAATTTTCATCAAATCCACTAGCTTTATTAACAGCAGTGCTTCTTAAGGCCCACTTGACTTCACACTCCAGAATGTCTGGCTCTGGGTGACTAAAATATTATATCAGAGATCTAAACTCAGAATCATAGATTTGAACTTGAAGAGAGCTTACAGCTCCCCTAACCAATTTGAAAGTCTCTTTTATTTCAAATGCTTTGTTCAAAAGAAATCGTATCTAGTATATGGAATGGAGCTAGTCTGACAAAGCACATCCCAAGCTCCCATCACCAGTGCCACACTAAGGTAGGACCTCTGAGCACAATATGAAAACTGGCCCCCTGGATCCTCCTTGTTCCACAACTGGGGACACAGCCCAGGAAGAGGAGACTCAGACAAGAGCACATGGAAACCTCTTGATTTTAGAGTCAGATTGTGACTGTGCAAAATGGGATGTCAGGTAGAATTTTATAGGGAAGAAATAGGGAATTTCTCTGGTGGTCCAGGGGCTTTGCTGGTGGCTTAGATGATAAAGTATCTGCCTGCAGTGAGGGAGACCTGGGGTCCATCCCTGGGTCAGGAAGATACCCTGGAGAAGGGAATGGCAACCCAATCCAGTATTCTTGCCTAGAGAATTCCATGGACAGAGGAGCCTGGCAGGCTATACAGTCCATAGAGTCTGCATGGAGTTGCTTGGACATGACTGAGCAACTAACACCTTCACTGATGGTCCAGCGTTTAAGACTCTGGGCTCCCAATTCAGGGGGCATGTTTTCAATCCCTGAGGAACAAAGATCTCAAATGAAATGCTGCATGCCATGGCCAAATAAAAAACTGGAAAGAGATATAACTTCTATCTATGAAAAACAAAGTGATTGAAGTTAAAAATTCAGTGGATAGGTTAATTCATAGAAGAGATTCAACAGAGGAAAGAATCAGTAGCCTTGAAGATTAGAGGTGAAGGATGCAGCAAAAACAGGCAGAAAACAGGAGAAGTTAAACAAAAGACAAAGTCAGAAGGTCCAATAAAAATATCGTCAGAGTTTCTGAGGGAGACAGTATGAGAGAGAGGTAACATCCAAAGAAACAATAGTGGGGAGTTTTCCAAAATGGAAAGACACCAAACCCAAGATCCAGGGAGCCAAACAATCTCCAAACAGAATTAATAAAAGGAAATCCACGTTTATCAACATAATGGAACTTTGTTCACTCACTGATGTATCTTCAGCACCAAGAATAGTGCTGGCTCTCAGTAAGTCCTTTATAAAAGTTATGGAATGGGGGCTTCACTGGTGGTCCAGTGGTTAAGACTCTATCTTGCAATGCGAGGACACCGGTTTGATTCCTGGTCCGGGAACATCCCACATGCTGCCAGGGCAACTAAGCTCATGCACCACAACTACTAAGCTGGCGCCCTAGAGTCCATGAGCTGCAACAAGAGAGTAGCTCTGCTCATGCAACCAGAGAAAGCCTGTGCGCAGCAACAAAGACCCAGGGCAGCCAGTTAAAAAAAAAAAGTTATGGAATGAATGGATGAATGAAAACAGCAGGACGTCAAGAACAAACATTAAGATGCCAAAAGCAGTTAGATAGATATTGTCCTAAAAAGGAATGACAAGCATCAACTTAAAAAAAAACGCACAGACTAACGGTGGAAAATTATGTTTTATTTGGTGGACAAAACTGAGGACTTAAGCCAGGGACACAGCCTCTCAGAAAGCTCTGGGAAACAGCTCCAAAGAGGTAAGTAATGGGGAAGCCAAGGTATATAGGAGCTTTTGCAACAAAAACCAGCTAATCGGAACATCAAAAGGTTACTGTTAATTAAAGAAAACCAAACATTTCAGGTAGATGCATGCAGCAATTTTCTAGGTATGCAAAGATGCAAAAGTCTGGGCTCTTTGACGTCATTCCTTTGATATGCATCTCAGTTACTTGGGGCCAGTATCCCGTGCTTTCTCATTCTGAGTGTCCTCAGGGGGCACCTCAGGGGCCACTGTTATGTGGTGGCTTGACAACTGCAGCATCCATTGCTTACTCATGTGGCAGCAACATTTTTTCTTTCATAAAATTATACTGTCAGCTGATGTCTAGTGAGGTATGTCAGGATGAAATGCATATTCAGAGGAACGCCAGTGGAGATGATCACCAATAGACATTCCCTACAGAAGTGTCTGAAGAGCCTTTTTGTGGAAAAAGGAAATTTTTCCACAAGGAAGATCTGACACCCATGAAGGAAATATTAATAGTAAACATGTGGCTTAGTGTTCAAGACAATAATACTATATGTCAGGAGGACCGGAGCAGGGACAGTGTTACCAAGTCCATTTGGGGGTCTGAAGGGAAGGTAAATACTGGATTAACTTTAGACTTTGTTAAATAAATACACATATTAAAATGTTTTGGAGGACCACTGAAAGAAAAAAAATAAAATGTGTAATTTCCAAAACAGTGGTGGGGAAAAATATGAGGAAAAACGAAACCTTGATAGATTATAAAAAAGACAAGAAAGGGAGCTCCCTTGGTGGTCCAGTGGCTAAGATTCCTTGCTCCCAATGCAGGGGGGCCAGATTCGAATCCTGGTCAGGGAACTAGAGGCCACATGCTGCATCTAAGAGTTCAAATGCTGCAGCCAAAATCCTGCATACCTCAAGGAAGATCCAAGATCGCACGTGTGCAACCAAGACCCAGTACAGCCAAATAAATAACTAAAAATTTACAAATAAATTAAAAAGGCAAGAAAGGAGAAAAAAAAACCATGAAATGTGACCACTAGCAAGCACCAAATAAGATGGTTTATATAAATATAGTCATACATTTGTAAACGACTTTTTAAAAAATTCCAGCCACATTGTGTTTTAAGAACCATGACTAAAATATACAGACACAGAAAGCCTGAAAGTAAATGGATGAAAAAGTTAAACCAGGCAAAGAAGGACCAAAACAGAGCTGGTAAATATAATTACCAGATTGATTTGACTTTAAGGCAAAAAGTATTACTAGAGATAAAACAGGACTTGAAATAATAACCACACTCTCCAAGAAATGCTTTAATTTAAAGGCTCTTTAGAGTACATCATGAGAAACACTGGGCTGGAAGAAGCACAAGCTGGAATCAAGATTGCTGGGAGAAATATCAATAACCTCAGATATGCAGATGACACCACCCTTATGGCAGAAAGTGAAGAGGAACTAAAAAGCCTCTTGATGAAAGTGAAAGTGGAGAGTGAAAAAGTTGGCTTAAAGCTCAACATTCAGAAAACTAAGATCATGGCATCTGGTCCCATCATTTCATGGGAAATAGATGGGAAAACAGTGGAAACTGTGTCAGACTTTATTTTTGGGGGCTCCAAAATCACTGCAGATGCTGATTTCAGCCATGAAATTAAAAGACGCTTACTCCTTGGAAGGAAAGTTATGACCAACCTAGATAGCATATTCAAAAGCAGAGACATTACTTTGCCAACAAAGGTCCGTCTAGTCAAGGCTATGGTTTTACCAGTGGTCATGTATGGATGTGAGAGTTGGACTGTGAAGAAAGCTGAGTGCCGAAGAATTGATGCTTTTTGAACTGTGGTGCTGGAGAAGACTCTTGAGAGTCCCTTGGATTGCAAGGAGATAACCAGTCCATCCTAAAGGAGATCAGTCCTGGGTGTTCATTGGAAGGACTGATGCTAAAGCTGAAACTCCAATACTTTGGCCACCTCATACGAAGAGTTGACTCATTGGAAAAGACCCTGATGCTGGGAGGGATTGGGGGAAGGAGAAGGGGACGACAGAGGATGAGATGGCTGGATGGCATCACTGACTCGATGGACGTGAGTCTGAGTGAACTCCGGGAGTTGGTGATGGACAGGGAGGCCTAGCGTGCTGCGATTCATGGGGTCGCAAAGAGTCGGACACGACTGAGCGACTGAACTGAACTGAACTGAAAGGCTCTTTGGCATCACCTTGCTAAACAGCTAACTCTCACATCAAACCCGTGAAACAGTCGAGTAAATCTCATCACTCCTCTTTTACAGATGAGGAATGAGCCTGCGGTTCAGAGAAGTTAGAGACTTGCCTAAGGTCAGACAGCAGCGGAATCAATATTGATCACAAGTCTTCTGACTCCCGCTCCGTGCTCTCCGTGTTTACAAAAGAGAAAATGGGAAACAGCAGGGCAGGGCTAGGTGAGGAACAGCACATAGGCAAAGAGGCTTGGCAGGAAGAAAATGCCTGGAAAAAAGTAAGACTGCGCCGAATCTGGGCCGACACACCGCGGAGGGGAGTGGGTAGAGTGGATTCCAGCCAGTTTTGAAGGGATCCAAAGCTTTGTGCAAGAAGTTTGCACAAACCCACCTACCTTGCCAGTACCCTATCGCGGAGGACCGTCCCTTCTAGCGCCCTCGAGCCCGCGCACGCGCAGACACCCGCCGTGGGACTCCTACGCAGGCGCCGCGTGCACCCTCCACAGGCAGCAGCTGAACGCTGGGCAGGCGCGCTCTCTGACGTCTCCCAACACGCATCCCACTTACCTGGGTCGTTAGCCGTCCGGCCTGAGACCCGCCTTCCGTGAAGGTGGACAGAAGGTGAAGGTGGACCAGAGGAAGACAGACACGCGGGAGGGCAGGTCCAGGAAGTCAGGAAAACAGTTCTGGTAGGAAGAGAAGAGATGCTCTGATCACCTTAATCGGCCAAGGACGGAGTGCCTGTGGGGTAGGGGGCAGACAGGGTCGGGTATGAGGAGAAGGTAGATGGGCAGGTGAGTCCAGGCACGGGACCAGGGGAGTTGGAGGTAGGAAAGGATATTGTGGATTGAGCTGTCTCAACTCTCCTTTTAAAAGAGGTAGGGGTCGAGGTGGTCCTGGTTAGAAGTATGCACTGTGGAGTTGGACCCCCCGCATAGCCCTTCTGCAGCTGCTGATCTACTTTAACCTTTGGGCTGGGCAGGCTTTAAACTCACATCGAAAACAAGGAACTACTTCTTAGGGCTGCAGAGCAGATTAAATGACAGGAAGCATCCTAAAGGCTACATGATGCTGAGTACCAGCCAGTCACTCCTTTAACACAATGTACAGGCCCCTGCTATGTGCCAGATACTGTTTATTCTATGTGCTGTGAATACAGCAGGAGAAGAGACAGTGGCTTCAGTCCACTGAAGGGAGAAGAGCAATTTCTTCAGTCTGTTAGGTGGAGAAAAGTCATAGAGAAAAATCAGGCAGGGTGAAAAGAGGGAGTAGGGAGGGTACTGTGGAAAGGGGCGGGGGAGTGGTCAGGGAAGGGCTCCCTGTGAAGTCTGAGCAAGATTTGAAAGAATGAGGGAGGGTAGGAGGGAGGGAGATAGTTCTGAGCAGAAGGGACAGCAAGTGCAAAGGCCCTGAGGTGGGAACATGCACAGCATTTTGGAAGAACATGGAGGAGGCTGATGTGTTCAGAGCAGAGAGAACAAGGGTAGGGAGTGGGGGTTGGGGGAGGTGGGGTAAGCTAAGGGTGGGGAGCAGATAGCGTAGGGCAGGGGTCAGAGAGTAAACATATGCAGCCATAGACAAGCATAACCAAAGAGTGGGATTGTGTTCCATCGTCACTTTGTACATAAAAAACAAGGTCCCTGAGGTAGGGCTTCAAAGCCTTGGTTGAGGACTGAGTAGGTTGGGGAAACTTTGGCAGTCTTTGAGTTGAGTCAGGGCACACTTGGATCTCAGTGTTCACAGGTCACTCTGCCCTCCATGGGAAGGAGGCTCTTGGGTGTGGGGACAAGGGCAGAAGTGGGGAGACAAGTTAGGAGGCAAGAAGAGAGGGTGACTTGACCCAGGGAGGTGAGGATGGAGGCGGGGAGCAGTGGCAGATTCTGAGTGTCTTTGAAAGGTAGGACAGATGGGGTTAGCTGATGGATTGCATGTGAGGTGAGGGAGTAAGGAGTCAGGATGTCCCGATGGAGCCGTCCTTCTGGAAGAAGAGCGGGGTGGGAGTCTGGGTGAGAAATGTCTGAGGCTAAGGTCACCTGGGGTTACGAGCATCAGGGGAGTGGGAGTGGGGGCTGGGATTGAACATGGAGAGGAGGAGGAACCAGCAGAAGAGAATGGAAAACAGGCAGGAGGGAGGGAGGAAAACTGAGAGGGGCAACCTGGAGTCAGGGAGACAGGGACTCTGAGGAGACTGAGTAACAGTGTCCTGCCTTCAGAAAACAGAGGGCTGGGAATTCCCTGGTGGTCTGGTGGCTAGAATTCCACACTTTGACTGGGTTTGATGCTCCTTGGAAGGAAAGCTATGACAAACCTCGACAGCATATTAAAAAGCAGAGACATTACTTTGTCAACAAAGGTCCATATAGTTAAAGCAATGGTTTTTTCAGTAATCATGTAAAGATATGAGAGTTGGGCCATTAAAAAAGTAGAGCACCAAAGAATTGATGCCTTCAAACTGTGGTGTTGGAGAAGATTCTTGAGAGTTCCTTGGACAGCAAGGAGATCCAACCAGTCAATCCTAAAGGAAATCAGTCCTGATATTCATTGGAAGGACTGATGCTGAAGCTGAAACTCCAATACTTTGGCCTCCTGATGTGAAGAACTGACTCATTGGAAAAGACCCTGATGTTGGGAAAGATTGAAGGCAGGAGGAGAAGGGGACAACAGAGGATGAGATGACATCACTGACTTGATAGACATGAGTTTGAGCAAGCTCTGGGAGTTGGTGATGGACAGGGAAGCCTGGCATGCTGCAGTACATGGGGTTGCAAAGAGTCGGACATTACTTAGCGACTAAACAACAGGAAGCTAAGATCCTGCAAGCTGGGGGCTGAGAACCGGCCAGGGGTGTAGCATCCCAGAGGTCACCTAGAGGAAAGGATCTTTGGGGTGAGAGGAGCCTGAGTGCAGTGAGGTCAGCAGAGGTGAAGGTGGGGAAGGAATTGGGATTTGGGGGTGATGAGAAGGGAAGACATGGCCTGGGTCCTTCCTGGAGGCTCAAAAGGAGAATGTTGTTGTTGTTTGGTGTTTTTGTTTTTAAAGATGGAAAAAAATAACCACCGTTTAAGTGCTGATGGGAATGAATCAGTCAAGAAAGGGGAAGTGTTGATGGTGGGGGAAGTGACTTAAGGAGCGGGGACAAGGCCCTGACACACCATAGCCTGTGTCCTGCACCCCAGCTCTGTGTCCTGGTGGGGGTGGGGGGCTGAATCAGCTGTGGGGCTATAGGGATCGAAGGTGCTCTTTCTGAGTCACAGGATGGGACCTCAGAGGCCAGTGGTGGCCCCAGGTGCTGGCTTTGGGCAGGGCAGACAGGATGGCCTCTGGAGCACAGAGGAGGGTCAGGCTGGGGGTGGGACCACACAGGATGGCGGAGGGGCTGGGAGAGACTATGGATACAAAGGTGACAAGTGGGGACACTTAACAGCATTTCTCTTTATACATATATATTTATTTATTTTTGTTTATTTATTGGTTGGCTGCACTGTGTCTTAGTTGCAGCACGCGGGACCTTTAATTGCAGCTTTTGTTGTTGTTCAGCCACCAAGTCATGTCTGTCACTTTGTGACCCCATGGATTGTATCATGCCAGCTTCCTCTGTCCTCCACTATCCCCTGGCGTTTACTCAAAATTCATGTCCATTGAGTCGGTGATGCCACCCAACCATCTCATCCTCTGCTCATCCTCACTCAATCCAACCTTTCATTCTCCTTTGCCTTCAATCTTTCCCAGCATCCAGACCTTCAGGTGGGATCTAGTTCCCTGACCAGGGACAGAACCCAGGCCCCTGCACTGGGGCATGGAGCCTTAGCCTCTGGACTGCTAGGAAGTGCCAGCATTTCTCTTCTGATGTCCCTATTTGATGGATAAAATAGGAACAAGTTCTGCTGTAGGGGGTGAGCAGAGAAGTGGTGGCAGAGGCCTGAGAACAGCAGAGAAAGTGTGAGTTAGCATCGGGGAGGGCTGGGAGGAGGGGACCAGAGTCTGATTCTCCAGCAGCCTTGGGGCCCCGCTTGAGGCTGAGGTGGTACTTTCTGAGCAAGGCCACCAGTGCAGTTGTAGGGTTTCCTTTAGTCACTTTAACCTGTGTTGTCATTTTTCTGAGTGAGTGGCAGAGAGGAGGAGCTGGGAGTGCACAGAGGGGATGGTTAGGACACTGGATGGCTAAGCTGCAGGAGGCAGGAGAGAGACATCTAGGATCAAAGGACAAAGGGTGATGAGAAGAGAGGACCAGGTCTCATGCAAGGTCCAGAGGAGGGAGCTGGAAAGATGGGTGTGGGCTCTGAAACAGAAATTAGGGAGGGGTGCAGTTATTGAGGATGACAGAGTCTGGGGGGACCCTGGGCACCGGTGGCTGAGGTTGGGTGAAGGACAAGATGGTGGGAGGCAAGAAGGTCAAGGACTTGCAGACCAGGAATTAGAGGGCTCGTCCACATGGAGGGTAAAACCACCCAGAACTTAGGTGTGTGTTGGACAAAGTGACAGTGAGCCGAAGCTGACATCTTCAAGAAATAAATTATTAGAACTTCGTTGCTGGCTCGCCTGGAGCTTAGAACCAGAACATTCTAGAGAAGACAGAGGGAGAATGGTTGGGAAGTGGCCACAGGAATCAAAGAGGGGCACTCAATCCTGCCTGGAGTTCTGAAAGAAAGAGCCCCTACCTGACAGGGCTGCTGGGGATGCGCAGTCCACAGGAATCTGTCATCAGTGTTAGAAGGAGTGGGTGCCGGAAGACACGAGAAAATGACAAGGGAAAAGGGTGGTAGGGGGCTGGGGAGAGGAGACCCAAAGGGGCCCTGAACAGGACAGCCAGGCTGGACCTCAGGTCAGCCAGGGATGCTGGTGATGGGTGGGGTTGGGGACCAGGGATGCGCATGGCTGGGTAAGAGCTGGGTACTCTGTCCTTACCCCTCAGAGCCCCTCTAATCAAATAGGACCGCCAGCTGTGGTGTGGAACAAGATCACTGCCCCCTGCCCCCAGCTTTGCCCTGGAGCACATGGAGCTGAGACCTGATGCCAGCTACAAGGAGAATGTGCCCCCCAGGCCGGCAACCTCCCTGAGGCCAGGCAAGAGTTTCAGTGGGTCTGGGTCAGAGGTGGCAAGAGCAGGGCCCCCTTGGGTAGCCGCCCAGAGCCCCTTTTGCAGACAGGCCAGCCCAGGGCCTTGTTAATTCCTGAGATTAGCTGTTTGAGGCCAACTGGACCAGGACAAAGTCTTCCAGCCCAGGCCCCAAGGGAGGATCAGGAAGTCAGGACGTGAGGTGAGAAAGGGGGAAACAGGAGCCCCAGAGCTAGGTCTCTGCAGTGGTGGGCTGGGGAACCCTCCTGCTCAGGTGCCTGGGGATTCCAGAAGGCTACAGAGCTGTGCAGCCAAGAGTGGGAGCAACCCAAGAACTAGTTCAGATTCCAAGTCACACGCCAGTTTCTCTGTGTTCTAGCTGTGTGACCATAGGGCAAGGCACTTAACCTCTCTGAACTTTAGTTCCAGTCTGCAAACTTCCATGGCCCATTCTACCTGCCAGGCCCTCCCAGGCATCTCACCAGCACCCAAGAGGCCAGGTGGAAGGGAGGCGGGCTGGGGAGACTGGTGGCAGTGGAGAGGGGTGGTGGGGGTGGTGGCTGCGTAGGGGAGGGCTCTAAGCCCCATGCCCTTGGTCCCCAGAGCAGCTCCCTTTTCACTTTAATGTGTTGGGTCTTGCTCTCACTCCAGCTGTGAGCCACCCCCTCACCCAGCACCTCTGCTCAAGCTGGACACCAGGGAGTTGTCCTTGATGCTTCTTTCCCCTTCACCCTCTTTTACGCCTTCACCTTCTCAGCAGATCTGATCTGCTTCCTCTCCACCCTACTGCCCCCATCCCAGCCCCATCACCTGTCACCTGGGACACCCCTCAGCCACCTCCCCACTCTCTCCCTGCTTCTTGCTGCCCTCCTCCGAGCCCCTGCCCCATCCCCACGTTGATTCCCTGCATTGATGCCAGGTTGCTGCTCTTGGGGTGCATCCATCGGTCCACCCGGGACAATAGCTGACACAGACCTCTGGACTCTGGGCTCCCTCCCTTGTCCCTCCCGAGCACTGACCACAGAGTCCTCCCCCAGCACATAACTGTCTGTCCTTTCTTTAGAGCCATGGAGACTCCGGAAGAGCCTGGGTGTCAGCCTGGGCAGTAGACACGGCCGGTGGGTGCCCATGGGCCCGGCTGAGAGGGCAGGACCTGCTGCCACACCGTGCCTGGGGACAGCACTGTGCCAGGAACCTTGCCAAGTCCAGAGCAACCTGACCAGCCGCAGCCCCAGCCCCAGCCTGGGCCTCAGCCTGAGGGACACGACCGGCCGGCTGACCAACTCAAGTTTCCGGCAGCAGGTCAACCTGCAGTCCTTGGTTGGGAGACCCCAAGGGACAGCCAAAGACTTTGCGATCCAGCAAAGTAATTTATGCGCCAGGGAGACCCACACAGCTGAGTGTGGACATCTCACCAGTCCCCAACTCTGGTCAGAGCCTCAGGAGAGCTTCTCGCCCCACCTGATGCCCCAGGGAAGCCCCCTACCACGAGGGCCACTGGCTCATCCATCCTCCAATCTGAGGCGGTCCTGGCTGCTGGCCACAGATACCTCTTGCCCAGACATCAAGCTTACTACGGGGCTGGCCCCACTCAAAGGGCCCACATGGTCAGACCCCAGATCCCAGTGTGGCCTGGGGGGCTGGACCTCCAGGCTCGTGGGGGAACCCCTGACCCTGAAAGACCTGGCTGTCCCTGCCCAGATCGCGTCTCAGGCCCCATCCCAAGCTGCCATTCACCAGCTGCTGGTCTGCGTGCAACGCCTGGAGTGCGAGGCAGTGAGGCTCAGGTGCCAGGCATCCCGGGAACCCCCAGGCCCTGTGCGGCAGGAGCTCTGGACCAGAGCTGGCCAGACACTCCCTGTCTGCTCCCGGCCCTGCCAGCCTGTTCTTGATTCCTGGGATGAGAGGAGGAGACACTCCCGAGGCCTCAGGGGAAATTCCGGTTTCCCAGAGACACAGGGGGCCCAGGAGCGTCTCTCAGACTCTCAGGCAAGCAGCAAGCATGCATCACTGAGGACCACTCTGGAGATGCTGCCTGGGGATGCCCTTGACCCTGAGCAGGTGGTCCTTTCTGCCTGCCCCCTAAGGCAAGGAGAGCAGTGCTCCCCAGGGACTACACACGGCTGGGGGCAGAGGGGGGACCCCCTGCTCCCTCCAGGGGCGGCCAGCAGGGAGGCCAGACTCTGCTTTTCAACCTCATCCAGTTCAGCCTGGGGCATCCTCCCTGGGCAGGAAGGAGGGAACAGGGCCCCAAGGGAGCGGATAAGCAGGGAGAAAGAAAGGTCAACTTCCGGGCCGCCAGACATAGCCTCCACGAGGAGTGCCCTGCAGGTAGGGGCCAGAGGAGTCTGGGAGTTAGGGGACTCTGGGTTGGGGGCTGCCCTCCCTCCCAGGAATTCTCACTCCAAGATGGCTGTCACTACCCTGTCACCCTCCCTCGAAAGGGAGGCCTTGGGCAGGCAGGCTTAGCAGGGGGTATCTAGTCCTGCTTGCTTCTCGGCCTGAGAGTGTGTTGTGTTCTTTTATTTTCCAAGAACAAACCCAGAAACACTGTGAACCTGGAGCCTGAGTTAGGCCGGTGAGGATATGTGCTGTGGTGTGGGGACCGAGGCCACGCTCTGGAAACAGCTCCTGTCCCACTTGCCTGCAGATTCGGGCCTGATGGCCATAAGGCCCAGCTGACAGATCCTTGCAGAATTTAAGGGGGAGGGAACCTCCCAGGCCCCTAAGGACAGGAACGTGGGGGCTGCTGCTTCCTGGGATCTGAAACTTGTCAGGCTGCCCTGCACTCTTGGCAGTCAAACAGGGCATTCCCCCGCCTCCAGGAGCCCTTTTTTATGGGATTTCCAAGGCTAGCCCTCTGCAGAGGAAAGTCCTCCCAGTGTCCCGCCAGCCCTCCTGCCTTGGGGTGGAGCATCACCCTCCATGCTGGAAAGGCAATGTGGGTGGTGCTGAGCCTCCAGCTGCTCTCTGGGGCTGGGGGCCAGGCCCACCCCTGGTCAGCTTCGTCTGTCCCCAGCTGGCAGTGGCTGTCCAGATGTTTCAGAGGATGGTGGCGCTGGGCACAGCGGCAGCGGGCAGTGGCGGCGGCCGTGGCGCTGGGCCGGCGGCAGCTGTTACGCAGGGGTCTGCGAGCACTGCGGTGGGGACTGTGGCTCCGGGAGGCCCAGCTGGATGCGGCATGGGAGCGACACACGCAGGCTCTGCTGGCCCGGACCTTCCAGAAGGTTAGGAACCTCCAGATTGGGGCATGAGGAGGTGATGAAACACCTGTGTGTCTGGGGAGGAGGTTCTCTTGGGGAACAGATTGTTCCCCCTGAGTGATTAGCAGGAGAGCGGGCAGGCATCAGCCCAGACAGGTGACTGAACTCTGCTCAAGTTCAAATCCTATTTCCACTACTTTCCTTTCCTCCACATTTTCTCACTGTGTGATCTTGGGGAGGTTACTTGACCTCTCTGTGCCTTAGTCTCTTTAGCTCTGAAATGCACTCACAATAGTACATACCTCTCAAGGTTGTTGTGAGGTTGTGCTGTGCTTATTAGCTCAGTCGTGTCTGACTCTCTGCGATCCCTCGGTCCATGGGAACTCTCCAGGCAAGAATACTGGAGTGGGTTGCTATGCCCTCCTCCAGTGGATCTTCCCATCCCAGGGATGGAACCCAGGCCTCCCGCATTGCAAGTGGATTCTTTACCAGCTGAGCTACCAGGGAAGCCCTGTTGTGAGGTTAAATTAATAAATATAAGGAACTCAGAATCCTGCCTAGCACATAGCAAGCAAATAGCAAACTGCTATTTAAGTGGTTGCTTTTTTTTTTTTTTAAACTAGGGGCTTCCCTGGTGGCTCAGCAGTAAAGAATCTGCCCCTCAATGCAGGAGATGCAGTTTCAGTCCCTGGGTCAGGAAGATCTCTTGGAGAAGGAAATGGCAACCCACTCCAATATTTTTGCCTGGGAAATCCCATGGACAGAGGAACCTGGTGGGCTACAGTCCATGCTGTCAAAAGAGTTGGACGCAACTTAGCGATTAAACAATTTTTTACTAGAGGTTTGCTAGCCAGGACTGGGAGGGCATTTCAGTGTTTGTCCCTCCTTAGGAAAAGTGCTTTGGGAGGGTCTAGCTCCAGGTTTTGTCTCCCAAGGAAAACCCTGCCTCTTGGGCTCCATTTCTCCATCCATCCATCCATCCATTCATTCCCAAAGAGGCAGGGCATCTAATTGGTTAAGACCACAGTGTCTGACTTTGTCTCTGCCCTTCCCGCTCAGAGCACATTTGAGGCATCAGCCAACGTCCCTCTTCCCCTTCTCTCTTGACCTAGTGGAGACACTTGATTCAGCAGCACAAACAAGGGCAGCCTCACGTCCAGGCTGGGCCAAGACCTCTGTCCTCCGGGGGAGACCAGGACCAAGGCCCCTCAGGAAGGAAGCCTGTGGTGGATGGTGCCTGGAGAAGCAGGTAGTCTGGGACACCCCAGGTTGGTCAGTGTGACCTGGACAGTGCTTGTGGCCTTCCCTTCTTGTCCCCTACTTCCCCTCAAATGTGGACAAGGATTTGTGCAAAAGGATGTCCATCGTGGCATTATTTATACCTATGAAAACTTCACTATCCAACATCAAGTGAGAAAATTGTTATTTAACCATGTGATAAACATTTGGCAACTGTTCAATATGACGTTTATCAAGATTTTAAAAATTCCTCCCCATTCTTTTTTTATTTTTTGTTTCCATATCTTTATTGGTGTTTTTTCCTATTATAATAATCATAATAGGAATGCATGCTTGATTTGAAAAAACATTGAAGATAGTTGCAAGTATTTCAGTTAATTCAAAAGTTTCATCTCCCTCCTTATATATCTTATCCTCCTTTCTAGAAGTAGCTTTATGGGTATTTGCATATGGGTATTTTTAATGCTGGGAGAAAAAAAAAAGAGGGTTAAAAAACAGTACCTAATGGGCTTCCCTGGTGGCTCAGTGGTGAAGAACCTACCTGCCAATGCAGGAGACATGGGTTCAATCCCTGATCTGGGAAGATGCCACCTGTTGCAGAGCAACTAAGCCTGTGTGCCACAGGTACTGAGCCTCTTCTCTAGAGCCCAGGGAATCGCAACTACTGAGCCCATATGCCACAACATCGAAGCCTGTGTGCTCTACAGCCCGTGCTCCACAACAAGAGAAGCCACTGCCATGAGAAGCCCGCTCAAATGCAACTAGAGGGTAGTTGCATTTAGTTGCAACTAGAACTTGCCAGAACTAGAAAAGAGCCCATGCAGCAATGAAGACCCAGCACAGCTCCCCCACATCAAAATAGTACCTAAGAAGGAATTCCCCGGCAGTCCAGTGGTTAGGATTCTGTGCTTTAAAAAAAAAAAAAAATTTTTTTTCTATTTATTTTTAATTGGAGGATAATTGCTTTACAATAGTGTGCCAGTTTCTGCCCTACGTCAACATGAATCAGCCATAGGTATACATATGTTTCCTCCCTCTTGAGCCTCCCTCCCCATCCCACCCCTCTAGGTTGTCACAGAGTACCGGGTCTGAGCTCCCTGCATCATATAGCAAACTGAGACATAAGCATTACTGTATGTAAAATAGACAGCCAGTGGGAATTTGCTGCAGGACTCTGTGCTTTCACCGCCAAGGGCCTGGGTTCAGTCCCTGGTTGGGGAGATTCCACAAACTGTGTGGCAACAAAAAGAAAAAATAGTACCCAAATGGGCTTCCCTGATAGTAAAGAATCCACCTGCAATGCAGGAGACCCTGGTTTGATTCCTAGGTTGGGAAGATCTGCTGGAGAAGGGATAGGCTACCCACTCCAGTATTCTTGGGCTTCCCTTGTGGCTCAGCTGGTAAAGAATCCACCTGCAATGCGGGAGACCTGGGTTTGATCGCTGGGTTGGGAAGATTCCCTGGAGAAAGGAAAGGCTACCCACTCCAGTAATTCTGGCCTGGAGAATTCCGTGGACTGTATAGTCCATGGGGTTGCAAAGAATCGGACACAACTGAGTGACTTTCACTTCACTTCAGTACCCAAGATATTGTTTTCTATGAATGAAAAATAGTGCATAGAAAAAAGACCAGAAGGAAAAATATTAAAATGTTGCATAACAGTGTGAATTAGTTAACACCACTGAACTGTTCACTTAAAATGGTTATTGTGTTTTAAATATTTATTTTAAAACAATCGTGTTTAGAATATTTACTTAAAATGGTTAAGATGGTAAATTTTATGTGTATTTTAATTACCACTGTTAAAAATAAGTAAGTAAATCTCATTTTCCCCTGTCCCCCCAAAAAAGGTCAAATGGAAATAGTGGTCATTTCTGGGGCAGTGAGGTTTAAGATGCTTATTTTCAGTTCCTCAGTTTTCTGTTCCAACGATGTATTGTTTTTGTTCTTTTTTTCATTTTTAAGATTTTATTTATTTATTTTGGGCTCTGCTGGGTCTTTGTTGCTGTTTGCAGGCTGTCGCTGGTTGCAGGAAGTGGCGGCTACACTTTGTGTGGCGCTCAGGCCTCTCACTGTGGTGGCTTCTCTTGTGGAGCGCAGGCTCTAGGCTCATGGGCTTTAGTAGCTGCGGCTCTCGGGCTCTAGAGCACAGGTTTAGTAGTCGTGTGCACAGGCTTAGTTGCCCCAAGGCACATGGGAGCTTCCCAGACCAGGGATTGATCCCATGTTCCCTGTTGGCAGGTGGATTCTTAACCACTGGATGGACCATCAGGGAAGTCCCATTCTTATTTTTAAACAATTGTGTTTAAAATATTTATTTAAGTAATATTTATTTTAATGCATGTTTGTTGTAAAAAAATCCAAATAGTATTAAAGAGATTACAGCAAAAGCAGAACCCTCCCCACAAATTACTCACATATCAGGAACAGAATGTACTGTCTGGAATAGAACAGGGGGGTGGCTCAGCGCACCTTCGCTCCTGCCAGCAAATGGTCCTTCAGGACTGGGGTGGATGGGTTGGGACTGGGTGCCCTCCCTAGGCCAGGGAGGGCATCAGTTTCTACCTGGGCAACTTCACTCTCAGTCCAGGGAGTTTGAGAGAGGAGGCGGGAGCCCAGCCGATTCTGTTGCGTTCTGGGCTGAGGCCAGATGGAGGAGAGAGGGGAGTCCCGATCCTGCAGGCTCTGCAACATCTGGCTGGTGAGACGTGGGGTTCTGGGGAAAGGGGGAGATGGATCCAGGCAGGGCAGGGCCCGAGTCCCTACACTGGGCACATGGAGCCAGGCAGGGTAGGCCCAGGCCCCCACACTGGGCAGGGCAGGGGGGTTAAGGGCTCCTCAGTGAGTAAGTGAGTGCTTACTGAGTATCTACCCTGGCAACTTCCCAGACAAGATCTCATTTAAGTTTCATGGTGACCTTGGCAAGGCATTGTGCCCATTTCACTGACGGGGAACTGAGGCACAGGGAAATTAAGTGCCCAGCTCAAGGACACATAGTAGGAGAGGGGCACATCCCGCATTTGTGTGCCATGGAAGATGGACACAGGCCAGACAGAAGCTTGTATGTTAGAACTGGGAAGTCCTTAGACATGACTCACTCATGGGGAAACTGAGGCCCAGAGATGGAGAGTGACTGACTGGTCCCAGGCCACTCAGCCTGGCATCCCAGAATTCAGTGGTCCCTCCTGGCCCTGTTGCTCCCCTCCACTCACTCTCTCTTCCCGCCTTCTTCCCTCCCTTTAGTCTTCCTCCTGTGGTGCCATCAGAAGGAATGGGCCAGGCAGGAGAAGGGGGTCCAGGGAGAGGCCTCCCAGGCCACGCTGAGGACTCAGAGGATGGGGAGGCCCCCCCACACCTGGCGTTCTCCTGCTGCAGGTGCAGCCTGGGTGGCCCCACTGGACCCTCAGCATCGGAGAGCCTGGCTCTGCAGGTAGGGGGAAGAGAGGATGGGGACCACCTTCCCTGAGGCAGAGGGTGGGATGCAGCTGGGAGAGGCCTTTTAAGTCCATTTTTTACAAAATATCTATTTATTTGGTTTCACTGGGTGTTAGTCGAGGCAAGCAGGATCTTTAGTTGCAGCATGTGGGATCTAGTTCACTGATCAGGGATCAAACCCTGGGCCCCAGCACGGGAGTGTGGAGTCTTAACCACTGGACCACCAGGGAAGCCCCTGAAGTCAATTCTTGACTCCTGGTGTTGAGAGACCAATGAAAATAAGAAGTGAATACATCCACCATTTAGTGAGACACTAAGAGCTGCCAGACACCACCCAGGGGCTGGGATTTATTTATGCATGCGTGCGCGGTTGCTAAGTCCTGTCTGATTCTTTGTGACCCCATGAACTACAGTTCATCAGGCTCCTCTGTCCATGGGATTTTCCAGGCAAGTGGAGTGGGTTGCCATTTCCTCCTCCAGGGGATCTTCCTGACTCAGGGATCAAAACACATCTCCTGTGTCTCCTGCATTGGGAGGTGGATTCTTTTTTTTTTAATTGGAGGATAATTACTTTATAATACTGTGATGGTTTTTGCCATACATCAATATGAATCGGCCACAAGTATACATGTGTTCCCCTCATTCTACCCGCCCCGCTCCCTCCTCACCCCATCTCTCCAGGTTGTCCCAGAGCACCAGCTTTGGGTACCCTGCTTCATGCATCAAACTTGCCCTGGTCATCTATTTTATGTATGGCAATGTACATGTTTCAATGCTATCCTCTCAAATCATTCCACCCTTGTCTTCTCCCACTGAGTCCAAAAGTCTGTTCTTTACATCTGTGTCTCCTTTGCTGCCCTGCATGTAGGATCATCAGTACTATCTTTCTAAATTCCATATATATGCATTAATATACAGCATTTGTCTTTCTCTTTCTGACATACTTCATTCTGTATAATAGGCTCCAGGTTCATCCACCTCATTAGAACTGACCCAAATGCATCCCTTTTTATAGCTGAGTAATATTCCATTGTGTATATGTACCATGGATTCTTTACCACTGAGCCACCTGGGAAGCCAGGGATTCAATTATAAGCAGAGCTTAAGGCCCATGGAACCCATGACTCAGTGCAGGGACAGATAGGAAGGAAATTAACAATCACAAAGGATGTGTGTGTGTGTGAATACCACCCAAGTTAAGTGTTGTGAAGGGAACGAACACAGAGCTACATGAAGATTTTTTTCCCTGTTAACTATTTTATTATGGGACATTTTTATCTTACATAAAAGTAGGAAAACAGAATAAACAGCTTCAATGTACCCATCAAGAAAATCACCTCCTGAGAAAACTTGTTTCATCTGTACCCTAGCTACTTCCCCCACAAAAACCCCAGGCATCCTGTCATTTCATATGTAAATACCTCCGCAGCATCTCTAAAACAGAGTCTTTTAAACAACAGAACCACCATACCATGGGCTTCCCAGGTGGTGCTAGTGGTGAAGAACCCTCCTGCCAATGCAGGAGACACAAGAGACACCGGTTCAATCCCTGCGTTGGGAAGATCCCCTGGAGGAGGAAATGGCAACTCACTCCAGTACTCTTGCCTGGAGAATCCCATGGACAGAGGAGCCTGGTGGGCTGCAGTCCATGGGGTCAGACAGGACTGAAGCAACTGAGCACGCGCGTACCACCATACCATGATCACACCTGAAATATGAATAATTCCTTAACACCAAGAAATAGCTGGTCAACAGTAAAATTTCCACTTCTACTATGTGTTGTTATCATTCATTTGAATCGGGATCTAAATAAGGCCCATGTGCTGCCATTGGTTGAGGAATCGTCAAAAGTCTTTTTAGTCTATGGCGTTCCCTCTGAGTTTTTTGTTGTTTTCTTCCTGTCAGTGATCTGTTGAAGAAATCAGGTTGTTTGTCTGATAGTTTCCCACTGTCTGCATTTTGCTGATTGCATCCCCTGATAGAGTTTTCCGTGAGAACTTTTTTTTGGCTGCATGAGTCTTCATTGCTGCGAGGGCTTTCTCTAGTTGTGGTGAGTGGGGGCTACCCTCCAGTTGCAGTGTGCAGGTTTCTCACACCAGTGGCTTCTCTTGTTGCAGAGCACTGACTCTAGAGGTCACAGACTCAGTAGTTGTGTTGCACAGGTTTAGTTGCCTCATGGCATGTGGGATCTTCCCAGACCAGGGATTGAACCCATGTCCCTGGCATAGGCAGGTGGATTCTTAACCACTGGACCACTAGGGAATTTCTCTGTGAGACCGTCTAACAAAGGGAGCTGACCTCGACCGGAGTTCAGCAGAGATGGGAAGGATGCATGGTTGACTGGTAGAGGGAGAGCAGACAAGAGCTTCAGGCAG
This sequence comes from Bos taurus, assembly GCF_002263795.3. NCBI lineage: Eukaryota > Metazoa > Chordata > Mammalia > Artiodactyla > Bovidae > Bos > Bos taurus. The sequence continues at coordinate 41,900,729 of NC_037343.1, read as the reverse complement.
AGGGAACAATATGTTCAAAGGCCTCTGACAGGGGAACATGGAAAATTCAAAGAAGGACGGTCAAGTTGGAACCCTGTTAGTACAGAGTTGGAGGCCAGGGTGGTCTGAGATGAAGTTGGAAAGGTGTGCAATGGTGTTGGGGGGCAGATCATCAGAGAGGGCCTTGTTGGCAGTGGGGACCAGTTGAAATTTTCATCAGAGCAAGGAGACTACTGCTGGAGGATTTTAGCAAGAGAATAAGATGCCTGCAATGCAGAAGACCCAGGTTCCATACCTCGGTCGGGAAGATTTCTGGAGAAGGGAATGGCTACCCACATCAGTATTCTTGCCTGGGAAATCCCATGAACAGGGGAGCCTGATGGGATATAGTCTATCAGGGTCACAAAGAGTCAGATACAATAGAGCGACTAACACTTGAAAAATATTTCTCTAGATGTTGAGGTCCTTTAATGGACCGGAACCTGGTGGTCCGGAGTCGATCAATAAGAAAGTAAAGGAGAGAGAAAGAGGCTGATATTCCTTGGTTTACACAGAAAGCCAATAAAGCCCCTGGCACAGGGCTTGCTCTGTTCAAGGAGGCCTCAGGCACCCTCTCAATGGGGTGAAGGCGCAGAGCGCCTTCTCGAGAGGGTCTTAGAAGCCTGGGCAGAAAAGTGAACTCAGAGAGCCTCTGAGCTCTTGGAAAAGAGAGAGAGGGAGACAGAGAGAGAAAGCAAGACACGGGGACCAAAGCTCTGATGGAACAAAGGTGTTTTAATCAACATGGTGTGGGCATATATACTGTAGTTATTCTCAGCAAAGATAAAGATTAAAGTTCCAGACTTACAAAACATAGGCGATCCATATTAAAGAGAGAGAGAGTTGTAAATAATCACTTTTACCATATGGTTCACAAGAAGGAAAAGGGTACTTATCACCGTATAGAAAAACTAACGAAGGAAATGCCTGGATTCCTCAGCCCCTGGGACAGGCTTGCCTCTCCTCTTAATTCCTGAATATTCAGGAATTAATAAGGAATAGAGAATTCCTGACAGATCCAAAACAGCACACAGGAAGCCTCCTGTTAAATGCTTCCTGACATCTAGGGACTTCCCTGGGGGTCCAGTGGTTAGGGCTCCACACTTTCACTGCAGGAGGCACAGGTTTGATCCCTGGTCGGGGAACTAAGATCCCACAAGCCTTGAGGCATGGCCAAAAAATAAAAATACAATTTTTTAAAAAAGAAAGAAAAATATTACTCTGGTTATGGTGTAGGCACTGACCAGAGGGGTGGGATGACAGTGGATGTGGGAGGCCAGGTAGGAGGCAGCAAAGAACTGCCAGGCACCCAGAAGTGGTGGTGGTGTGGCCTGAGCAGACGGCATGCCTCACTATCCTTAAAGCAGCCCCATTTTACAGATGAGAAAGCCGAGGCTCAGTGAGGTGAGTGGCTCGCCCAGGGCCTCAGTGGTGTGTCTGGCACATGGCCGGTGGCTGTAGCTGCTGTCACTACGATGAACACCAGCACTTTCTCTTGGCTATCCAGGTGCTTTGGGGCCTGGCAGCGTTTCGTGCAAAGAGGGACCCGGTACCGGGACCACGTGGCCAACCGCCAGGCAGGGACCCTGAGGACGTGCCTGCAGCAGTGGATGCAGATGAAGCAGCTCCGGGCCTCAGATGGGGCGAAGGTGGCCCAGCTGTCCCTTTGTTGGCAGAAGGCAGGTGAGTGAGCGGCTGGCCAAAGGGCTTCCCCTCCCCGCACCCAGCAAACAGCGCCACTTCAGCTCCTTCTGCAGTTGCTCTGGTTGACTTACAGATTCTCGGGATGGGAGGTGATGAGATTGGGAGCTTTCTCAAGGGTGCGGCCTGGCAGACCTGGGAGGGTCCCTGGAGCAGCAGGCCTTGGTGGCCCCCATCCTGGCCGCTGTCATGAGCTCCTCTAGAGAAGAAACCCGTTCCATCCTCCACCTCGAAGGGCTATGTAGCCCCTACTCCTGGGAAGCCCCGAATCTAAGGGGGACGCACAGCCCCCGCACCTCAGACCAAACAGGATCTTTAGGTGTCCCGATGGGGGAGGGTTTGGAGGTAGTGGGAGGGGGCAGTGCCCATGAGGAGAGGGGTCCTCAGGGGCTGAGGCAGTGACCGCCAATGGCTTTAGGAAGAGAGAGGTCACTGATTCCTCTCTTGTCCACTTCTCAGAGAACATGGCTCTCTTCAGCTCAGTCCCTGGAGGGGCCACAGCCCATGGGTTGAGGTTGATGGTTGCGGCCCGGGTGCTGCCTCAGGAGCAAGGCCAGGGCTCCCTGCAAGAAGCCTGCCGGAAGCTGGCCCTCCAGCGGGTGCTGTTGCTCTGGAGGACGCGGCTGTCCCAGCGCCAGCAGGCAAAGTAGGTGACCACAAGCTTGTGACCTGGGATAGGGTCTGGGGGAACCTAGGGTGGGCGTGCGAGCAGTGCTCAGCACATGATGGAGCATTCCATAAGGAACAGGTGGCATCCTGCTCTTTCCTGTGGTCTCAGCCTGGGGCCTGGCACCCTGTGGTGCCCAGCGGGTGTGGAGCTGTGGGAGGTGACCCAGGGACACTGAGACAGTGGCTGAGCAGAGAGCTGGTGGCAGGGGGTGGGGAGGGTGGGCAGGGCGTGCCAGGGGCACAGACATGGAATCCCACCAGGATGGCCGGAACCTGATGGGAGGTTGGTTTAATGCTCAACTCCCTCCTCAGAACCTGAACCCACATCTCACCCATCTCCTAGTTAAGTGGGAAACCATGTCTGTCTCCTCACCAGTGCCTCCCAGTATTTCGCAGGTGCCTGGACTGCCTGTATGCACAGAGTAGATACTCTAAATGAATAAAAGTGAGCCACTTTTCCCTGACCCCAGTTGCCTTACTGGGGCTTCCCTTCAGTGGTTAAGAATCTGCCTGCCAATGCAGGAGATGCAGATTTGATTCCTGGGTTGGGAAGATCCCCTAAAGTAGAAAATGGCAACTCACTCCAGTATTCTTGCCTGGAGAATCCCATGGACAGAGGAACCTGGTGGGCTAGTCCTTGGGGCCGAAAAGAGTCGGACACGACTGAACGACCAATACACAGCACAGTTGCCTTATTACACAGCTGGAGAAACTGAGGCTCAGAGGGGTCAAGCACTGTGCTCTAAATCACACTGAATCTTCAGCAAGAAAGTCCCTATAGTGAGACCTTCTTCATGATGCTTTTATACAAGACAGGATGCTGGGATTCAGGGCCCGGGCTGATGGTTGTGGGTGAGGGGGCTGGTGGAGGTTAGGAGGGGTCAGCTTCACTAGTAGGATGTCAGGAGGAATGAAAATTAGCAGCTGCAGGGTTAAGAATTCTGTCCTTAAAAGCTGTACGCCTGGCATCCATCAGCCCCACACCCACTTGGTCCACTTGGACCCTCAGTCTCTTTTAATGCTGGAACTCCAGGGACACTCAACTCACCGTGATCCTTCAGAATGTAGCCCTCCCTCTGCCAGGCTGTCCTCTGGCATTTGGGTACCAGGGCACAGTCCATATCTCCCTGCGACATGTCTGGGGTTCCCTGTAGCCTGAGACCAGTGCTAGGATCCCAGGTTTGCCACTGTTTGGCATTTGAGGAAATGACCTTTCCTCAAGCCTCCGTTTCCCTACCTTTGGAACCAAGTGAAGGCAGAAATACTGGTGTGGGCTCTTGAGTCTTGGGTCTGGGGGCCTGGGCCTGGCTCCACCCCCCATCAACTGCATGTCCCCCCCCACACCGGGAGTGTGGTGAGAATCAAGCAGGTGATCACAGCAGGTAGAGCTGTGCTCTTGGCCTCAGCTGCTCATAAAGGTCACCCTGGGACTTTGGGAAGCCCAGGCAGCACCCAGACCAGTAAAGCAGAATCTTCAGGGGTGGGGCCCCAGTGGACCCCGGTATCTCTTAGAGTCCCAGGTGGTCCCAGTGTGCAGCCAGTCTGGTGGTGCCCAGCTCTGTGCCTTTCCAGCAGCCCCAGCCACAGGTGACGTGTGACCCTGGCACTCCCCTGCCCCCTCCTGTAGCTCTTTCTTCAAGGGCGTGCAGTGGCGGGCACTGCGGCACATCCTGAGGGGCTGGCGCCTGAGAGCACAGGATCCGGGCAGCACCAGGATTGCCTCGGCCCCAGATCCACCGCCAGGCCACAGCACACACCGGAGAAGCTCCCGGGACAAGGTGAGGGGCAGAGGGTGGGGAGGAGTACGGGGGAGGAGACGATGGCAAGCCAGGGCACCCAGGACTCCACAACTCCTTCCCCAGGCTTCCAGGGCCCCCGCCCTCCTGGAGATGCTCCAGTTGAGCTTTCTGTGGGCAGCGGGTCAGCGACAGCAGGGGCGATGCCTTCTGCTCTGGCGGGCGCGGGCCCAGCAGTCCCGGGACGCAGCGAGGTGGCACCAGAGCACGCTTCAGAGGCGGTAGGGACCCCTCCCAGGGCAGGGGAGCCATGCTGCCCGCCCACCCCGCCCGCCCCCGCCCCCAGCCCTGTGGATTTACTGTTTCCCAGAAATCCTTGCTTTTCCATCTGCGTCTCCTTGGGGTCTGCATCCTAGAGGGCCCCCCTTCACTCCCCAGACTCAGGTACTGCCCTCCTACCCTGCCCTGCTGTGAGACATGAGGGGGAGGGTAGGGATCATGTAAGGGAGAGTATTCATTTCTCCCAGAAATTTCATGGCTGTGGTCATCTCAGCTTTGTCCCACACCAGCTGTGTGATCTCGGGCAAGTTGCTTAACCTCTCTGTGCCTCTATCTCCCCATTTGTATGGGGTTCATACTAGGGCTCTCACTGGTGGGCCTCAGTGAGGTAGGGGCACGCACATCCCCTAGCAAGCCCAGTACCTAGCATTAGTAAGCACTTAGTTCACAGCGCTGTTCATCACAGCAGTTGGCATCGGGCGTCTGGGGTCCCATTGTATCCTGACCACCTGTCAGCATGACCCTCAAGGTAGCGTTGAAGCCCTCCAGCCCCTAGCAACCCCTCCTCCTCCATAATGGAAACAGGAGAAAGGGTCACCCAAGCCCCTCCTTGCTGCTGAGGGGAGGGGAGGGCAGGGCCAGGCTGGCCCAGGGTGGCAGTGACCACCTGAGGGTGGACGCTCCCATTTCCAGCATCCTCCTTGACTGGAGCCACTGGGCAACAGCCCAAGGGGCCCAGAGAGAGCTGGCTGCCCGCTGGGCCTGGGATCGGAGGGGCAGGGCTGCCCTGGGCCTGTGGCGGCAGCGGCTGGTACAGCAGCGGGAGGTGGAGCTGCGGGCCCGGGAACGGGGCCGGAGACTGCAACGACGTGCCCTGGGCCACTGGCACTGCTACTGGCAGAGTGAGTCAGGGGCTGGGACGGGGCACCAGGGGTGAGGGAGGGGCCAAGGTCCGGCAGGGACGTCCAGGATTCAGGTCCTCTAGCACAGACTCCAGTGATGGACTGGGTGACAGATTGGGACCAGGGTGTGGGGGGCGGGGTGTGGTGTGTGTGTGCGGATGCTGTATGCTTGGGTTTACACTCCCCACTCTTCCATTCCCTGACTGTATGGACTTTAAACAAGCTACTTAACCTGAGTCTCAGCTTATTCATCCATAAAATGGGGACAGTGGTACCCACCTGCTAGGGTGGTGGTGAGGATTCTATAAGACAATCCACATGAAGTGCTTGGCTCAGAACCCAGCTCCTTGTGGGTGTTACCATCATCATCACCATCTTCATCTGCATCCTCATCATCCTCACCTGGCCTTTAGGAGTCAGGTGGTCCTCAGAGCCCAGCACAGAAAGCAGGGGTCAGTGGGGCCATTTTAGAGGCTTCTCACTCCTCCAATGTCATATCAGTGGGCTGGCAGGTGGGGACTTGGATGTTCAGAAATTTATGTCCTGTCCACTGGGGACAGCAGCTTCCCTGACCCAATTGTTGCCCAGGGATATTGACCCAGTGTTGCCAGACCTTTGTTTTTACAGAAAAGCTGGAAATCTATATTTTTGTGTAAATTCTCCTGATTCCTAAACATCATCAAGAAACTAAAAAAGAACTCTATGAGTTGGTTGGCTTAGTTACCAGTAGAACACCTGTAATGGGAGAATTTTAACCCAGTTAGCCGTTCCCGCTTGGGTAGAGGGTTGAGGCTGGCGGAGCAGGGGCCCATGGTTCCCCAAGGCCTAGGCTTGAGGCTGGAATGAGCACTCAGAGGCACCTCAGCATCTCTCTGGCCACAGGACAGGCATTCCTGCAAGAGAAGTGCCAGCGGTGGGTGCAGGCCCGCCTCCAGGGCCTGCGGAGGGCCATGTTCTGGGGCTGGCAGCAGGCGGCAGCTCGCCGGAGACCCGTGGTGGCCAGTCCAGAGCAGCTCCTACTGCAGAGGTGGGTGGGCCTGGGGGTGGGAGTGCGAGGGTCATCCCCACCCCAGAAGCAGCAGGGAGAGCGCCTAGGGATGGGAGGCTGGGTGGCCTCTGCAGCTCAAGAGACAGGCCAGGCTGGAGACCTGGCATCCAGGCAACAGGGGCATGAAGGGAGACCCCAGCCTGGAGTCAAAAACCACCAAGCTTCCATTCTCCATGTTGTTCAGGAGATGGGGGATAGTAAGCCCCTAACCCCTCCCAATTCCCTGACAAGCCCTGGGTCTCCACCTCCTGGCTGGGTCAGCCCTTTGGTTTCAAAGCTCACAGCTAAGATGGGGGAACCAATTCCTCAAACAGCCACTGGAACATGTGTTCCAACTCCACATCTTGTTTAATGAATCACAGCACAGGAGAATTCCATAGTCAAAGAAGAGAGTGAAATCTGAAACAGAGATGGTCTAGTGACACACATCTACAGATCATAGATGCATGTGGTTTTTAAAAAAATTATCTTTGGCCACACCCCCACAGCCTGTGGGATCCTAGTTCCCCAACTAGGGATTGAACCCAGGGCCCTTGACAATGAAAGCATGGAGATCTAACCACTGGACCACCAGGGAATTACCTGGGCGCGTGTTTAAAAGCAGAAGGGGACAGATCATGTTTTCTCCCAGGGTTGGTTCTATACAAACTCACAGGCATTCTCAGTGCTCCCACAGGGGCAGTGAACCATTCACTGCAGAGTAGCTGATGTTTTCTTGGCCCCTCTGACCACAGTCCCCTCACTGACCTCCTGCCCTAGAGTTGCCGTGTGAGGGAAGACAGGGTGTAGCTGTTCCCCTGATGTAGGGGACCTGGACCCACACCACCAGGCTCCCACACCGTCCCAGGCAGCCTGCCCTCAGCAGCCAGGGTGCACGCATGCTGAGGCCCCTAAATGAAAGCCAGGACTTTCACCTGTCACACATCAGTCCACATTTCCTTTTTTTCCTTAAAAAAAAAAGAAATTATTGATTTTTTTGTTTTTTTGGCCATGCTGCATAGCATTGCATGTGGGATCTTAGTTCCCTAACCAGGGATTGAACCCAAGCCCCCTGCAGTGGGTGGAAGGCAGAGTCTTAACCACTGGACCTCCAGGGAAGTCTGGTCCAGATGTTCTTAAGGCACCGAGGCTGTGTATACAAAACCGTGTATAACCTGTGATGGTTTGTGGACGAGTTTCAGGTGTAGCTTTGAATACCTGGACTGGACTGCTGCAGTCCATGGGGTTGCAGAGTTGGACACGACTGATCGATTGAACTGAACTTTGAATAAATGAGACTTCTGACTGGGAAGCCACCTAGGCTCCTCCTCTGCCCGTTCTGCAGCCACTTCCAGGCCTGGTGTAGAGTCGTGAAAGCCTCCTGGGCCAAGCATCCAGCCTTCCAAGATGATCTGAGCAGACGGATACCCAGGGCCACGTTTGCCAGTGAGGCCCCAGCGGCCACAGCCCAGCCTTGGGAGCTGCGTGTGGCCCAGGCCTCCTGCTGGAGAAGCCGAGAGCAGAGGTGCCAGGCAGACAGGCAGCTGAGGAGGACCTGGGCCCAGCAGGCCTTCATTGCAAGGCGAGTGGCCCCAGGCCTGTGTCGCACGGCCCGTCGGCAGGCAGGAGAGAGCTCCAGGGCCCAGGCCTTTTGCTGGATGCTGTGGGCACGTGAGTCCTGCCAGCACCAGGTCATTCGAGACCATGCTGTCCCAACTCTGAGCGCCAGGTGGGTGCCCTCGACCTGAGGGCAGTCCCGTACTGTGTGGGGCCAGCTTAGACCTTGAACTTGTTTAGTGTCAGGGTACAGGGTATTTGATGGCTAGTGGTGGGGCTCAGGGGGCTAGGGGTCATGGGATAGGACATCCTGGTCATTGCAGCTAGTCGTGGGGTTAAATGCCAGCTCTGTACTCTCCAGCCACTCCCTCCTTGGGCAAGTCTGACTTTGAAGGTCAAAGGAAGATAACAGGCCTGCCTTGCAGGGTGGTCCCAGGATTACCATGGGCATGCTCTCAGTTCAGCTCAGGCCAGACGCACACCAGGTGCTGAAAATATACAGCAGTGCTTGTGGGGGGATGGGAACAAAGGAGCAGTGGGCAGGCCCGCTTTCTGTCCCCACATGTAATATTCTGCCGCTCTCCATGCCCATTTGAACCTGATTTCAACAGGAGAGGGATGAGGGAGGGGAGCACAGGCATGGGGCTTTGCCTGGACCCGCTGGAAAGTCCCGGCCCGATGACTTCAGTGTGGGCTCCTCCCTCCCCCCAGGGTCCAAGAGACCTGGACCCAGTCAGCGACTCAGGGCCATGTCCAGCGAACTGCAGTCACCCACTTCCAGCAGGCTGGGCCCAGGCGCTTCTTGCGAACCCACTGGGCCCAGTGGCAGACAGCGCTGTTCAGAGTGTGGCTAGAACCACAGGCGGAGGTCCAGAAAGCCAGCAGAGCCCACCCGGCCAGGCCCAGGGCCAGCCTCCGGCGCTGGCCTGGGATGGCCACCAGAGGGCGCCTCCTGGTGCTGATGAACCCTCCAGCCCTGAAGAGCCAGGTGAGGCCGGGCTGGGTCAGGTGGGAGGTCCAAAATGACCCGAGGGCCAGTGGCCTCAGAATCAGCTTGATTCAGCCCAGGTGGCAAGGGTGGCTGGATGCTTCTCCAGGATCCCAGTGGCCTTGTGGACACCACCCCTACTAGTTCTCAGACAGCCTCTGGTCTGGCAGTCAGCCAACTGTGGGACCATCAGCAAATACTTACTGAGCACCTGCCAAGTGCCAGGCCAGTGCAGTCTGCTACAAAGGCACACCCTGGGTGGCAACTGTTAAAGAGCAGACACCTAAACTCCCAAGTCAAGGTGCAGCCTAGGATCAACATAGGTAATCGAGTTCAGTAGAAATGGTGACAAAGAGCTGGGTAGCCTAACAGGAGGGGAGAAGCCACAGTGAGAGCGTCACTCCAGCCACAGTGCCACTGCACAGCAGTCTAGGGACACTTCGTTGCAGGGCACACAGTATTCCTCTAGATGACTGGCAGCATCAAGAATCCTACTCTAGGATGCCAGGAAGCATGCCATAGCCTCTAGGAAGGTTCTAAGAAAAAAGATTCAAGTCATTTAAGTGGAATTGAAAGGGACTAGCTTTGGCTACTTGCAGAATCTGCATTTTCACCTATGCGGGGCTATGGCAACTGCAGATTTTGAAGTCTCTGGGTATTTTCTTTCTAGACCTGTGTTTCAAGACAACTTTATTTTCAGAGTATGTTTATAAACACTTCCATTCCTGTCAGCAAAGGCAGGCAGGGATCCCATCTACTGATGGAGAAACTGAGGCTTGTAGAAACAAAATACAGTAGATGCCAGGAATGGCCAGTGGTACTAGGGTGAATTCCAGGCCCCCTTCTTTCTACCGAATGCACACATGTGCCCAGGCAGGCCTCACTTAACAGGGACAGGCTTTATGCCATCTCTTGGTGGCACAGGCTCCCTTTGAGAACCCCCCGCCCCCACTTGTATAGAGCAGTCACTGGGGGCTCCAGCCCTGGAGTCAAACCACTCTGGAGAGGTGGGGCCTCAAACAAGTAACTTTTAATTTTATGTCACTAACTAGGGAGAGAAATGCCCACCTCACAGGCTGTGCCTGACACAGGAAGGCTCTGAGCAGCAGCTCTTATCAGTCCACTTGCCTTCCAGTCTCCAGCCACATAGGAGGATGTGGGAAGAGGCAGTGGCGTGTACCAAGGGCCACATTACTCTTGGCCCTTTCCTGTCTCCTCTGGAAGCCTCACAGGAGAACCTGAGGCAATGTGAACCGTCCCACTTGTGCACACACAAACAGGAAGTCCCCTGACTGGCTGGGGCAGGACAGAAAAGGAATCCTGCCAGGTCACTGGGGTTCAGGTTTTTCTCTGTTCCTTCAGACCTGCAGCTGCAGGCCATGGGCCATGGGACCCAGCCCAACCCAGCACCGCAGCCCCAGTGGACGGATGCGGGGAGAAGCGTCCTGGGCTCAGAGTAAGGAGACCCTCCCTCTGGGGATAAACGAGGTCTGAAGTGCAGCGGTGAGTCAGTTACCAGCCCTCACAGGCCTGGAAATCAGCATCGAGCTCTCTACGAACCTGTCTTTTCTATTTACTGTCTTCCCTACCCATCTCCTATTCTGGAACATTTCCCAATGTTGGGAAAACAATGACAACTTCTCCCGCCCCACCCGGTTCCTTCTCTTTGGGCCACAGGAGACTTGGGCAGCTGTGGTGGAAGCAGGGACACTGGCTTCATTCGCTCAATACCATTTCTTGTTCACCCTTCTCTTACAGTTCAACCTCCAGAAGCATCGGGGCGGTAAGTCTCCTCCCCTGAGTGATGTGTTAACCTCTTCCAACTCCCCTTTCCAGGTGACAGCCAGCCTCCCCTCTGCCCCACCTCCCAGCTCCAGCTGCAGGGGCCCAGGTGCGCCTGCTGGACCTCGGGCCAGCGCCCTCCCGGGGCAGGAGGGGACTGCAGCTCTGAAACCAGAGACCTCGAGGGCAAGACAAGGCATCTTGGGTAGGAGCAGAGGGTGTGCGTAGAGAGGGAGAGATGAAGATGGGGGACAGGCCGAAGGGTTTGCCTGACCCTGGCCAGACCTGGGCCCCCACCCCTCCCCGGCCAGTGCTCGTCCCACAGGATCCCAGGGGCACAGGCCCAGGCCTGGAGCTCTGCCCTTTATCCTGACCACGAGGAAGTTGTAATGGCCATCAGGACCCACCAAGGCCTCTCCCCTTAGGAGGAAATACCTGCAGTGCTGGCGACTTGAGGCCCGGCTGCGCCGGCTGCAGAGCTCCCAGCAGGCCAGCCTCCAGGCAGCCATGTGGCAGCGCTGGGTAGATGTTCAGGGGGCGGAGAGGCTGGTGCGGACTCTGGTGAGTGGGGGGCCCCTTCCCAACCCCACGCTGATTGCCCATCCCATCCCTTTCCCAGCCCTAACCCCTGGACACGCTGTCTCTCCAAGTTTGGTCTTTGAACCTACCAAGCCTGAAACCTTGGGAACAGGCCCAGGGACCTGCACTGTTACTACATCTCAGATGACATCCCCTTGTCACACCCCCTTTCCCCCGAGCTGGGACTTTTGGCCTGAAGCAGAGGGAATGGCCCCCTCTTCCATCAGGGCTGCAGGTGGGGAGAGGCAGCTGGGGTGCTGGGGGCTGCCAGGGACAGCGGTGGGCCCAGCTCAGGGCCTCCTAGCAACTGTCCCCACAGCTCAGGCAGCGGCACCTGAGATGGGCCTGGCGACTGTGGCGGTGGCGCGTCCTGCGGTTGCAGGTGGCTCAGCGGTTACAGAGTCAGGAGGATGGCCGGGTCCTTTCCCAGGTACCGGCAGGGGCCCCATCTCCAGCAGGCCCTTCCCAACAGGGCCACACCTGAGCATTCCTGAGCTGCACCCTCCCTGGCGGCTGTCCCCAGAGCCTCTCCGTTTTCAAGGACGGATCAATTCTGTTAGGAGAAAACAGCCTGGATTCTTTAATTCAGCTGGTGACCAAGGGCTCCGCCCAGCCCTACAGTCACTGGTTGAGAACAAGGCTTGGCCCGTGACACAGCTGTTGGTCACACCAGCCCGTGATGGCTGTGGGTTGCTGAGCGTCACCCCTTCCTGACATGCAGAGCCTAGCTTCCCTGGTCACAGATCACATGTATCCTGAGCCAGGGCTTTTGGCCTGGGGCAGAGGGAAGGGCCCTCTCTTTCCTCAGGGACAGAAGGATCTGGGCCCAGTACTGACCACACAGACCTGGAAGGGAGCCAAAGAGCACCTCCCTCCCTGATTCCAGGCCTTTAAGAAGTGGCACCAGTGTCTGGCAGCCAGGGCCCTGAGGACCAGAGCCAGCAGCAGCATGAGGCCCTGGAGCAAGGCAGGCCTCAGGAGGCCTGGAAGCAGGCTGGAAACTGCCAGAGCCCCAGCACTGGGTGGACCTGGGGCGGAGAAGGGGGCCCAGCTGCAGCTGTGACTTGTCATGGAAAGGAAAACAGATCGGAGCCCCACCCATCTGCGGAGCGCAGGCTCAGGCCACAGAGAGCCCAGGCCAAGAACTCTGAAGGACAATAAAACACCCTTCTTAACCCCAGCCACTTCTCTGTCTCTCCTAAAGGGTGCCTGCCCCTGCCAGCCAGCCCCTGTGATCCATTTTCTCTGCCATCAGGCTGCTCTGTTGACACTCGCCCCCTTCTCCTGCCCCTGAGATGGTGAAGACTCAAAAGAGGGACTGGGACAGGGACCAGCCTGTGTGCTTGTGTCAAGTCACAGCCCCTGGGCAGCGGGGAGCAGTGCCAGGCAGACAGCTTCCTGGACAGGGTGCTCTGAGGGGAGGAAGCAGCTGGCAGGAGGAGGGGGTTCCGCCTGAAAAATAAGCCAGAAGAAGTCAGTCGAGCTGGACCAACCTCATCTTCACCCTTGATGGTAACAGGCAGGGTATCCTTTCACCCTTCAGGGCCAGGGGAGAAGTGGGAAGGCCAAGGGTACAAGGGTTCAAACACCTTTAACCCTTAAGAGGCAGTTTCTTGAGTCACAGGGATACGTCTTTCAAACAGCAGCACTGTAGAAAGGGGAGAAACCCAGTTGAGCTCTCTGCTAAAAGGAGGCCACAACTATTAGGTTTCAGTCCAAGGTCCGTCCAGGGGCCACCGCCTGACGGGGCAGTTGGCAGGCAGGGCAGTGGCTGCCTCTTCATTCCCAAATGGGTGGCACCCGGCTGCCAATGCCTTGGAGGTGGAAGGGTGAGGCGCTATGACCTTGCCGTGTCTCCTCTGCAGTCCCACAGGGCCTGCTGCAATGTTCACTTTGCCTGTTCTCCTGGCGCCCAGGAGCAAGGTCACTGGCAGTCAGTCCCAGGCTGGCCCCAAGGGGCTCTATTAGCAACAGCCCTTCTCGGGGTGGACGGCGTTCTGTCCATGGGGTCTTTGTGGAAGTGGCTGCTCCCCACCAGAGCACAGACTCTCAGCTGAGCAGGAACACCAGGTTCCCGTGTGGGGCGGACTCAAGTCTAGCCAGAGCCTGGGAACCTCACACCAGTCTAGCTGCCATCATTGTGTCAGAAGGTGGAGGCCAGGGCTGGGGAGAAACGAAGAACAGGGGTCTCCCAAAGAGCCAGGATGGAGATGAGGAAGGCGGGACACAGTGGCCTCAAGCTAAGGTTGTCAGGGTGCAGGGTCACAGCGCCTCTGTCTCCCTCTTGTCTTGGGGGGGCCTGCTGAGAAGCTCAAACGTGTCTTCCACCACCTGCCACAGGCAGTTGTCCAGCGGAAACTCGTTGTCCACCAGGTTGACCAGGAAGTAGTTGTCGTGGATGTACTGGATGATCATGCGGGAGGGGGACTCCTCCTCATACAGCTTGCCCCACTGCTCAATCCACAGCGCGAAGGCCTCATCCTGCGTGTGTGCACATGCAAGCACATAGGCGCACACACACACACACACACACACACACGGAGTCGCAGGCACACACGCACAGAGGGGCACAGGTACGCACAGACACACACGGAGACACGGCAAACATACAGGAAAGCACAGGTACGCATAATCGCACGTACAGAAACACACACACAGAGACACAGGCACACAGAGAGGCACAGGTACGCACAGTCCCAGACAGACAGACAGATACACAGACACAACAGCCAAGTTACCAGAGCTGCCCCTACGTCGGGGCTCCATGCTCAGCACCCCAAGGGCCTCTGCTGCTGCCCAACAGGATGTATTCCAAAAACTCAGCATAGCCCATTGCCAGTACCACCCCCCTCCCCGGGCGAGAGGTAAAACACCGTGAGTCAGAGTCAGGCTGCTGCCAGCCCTGGGGGTGCAGCCTCTAGCCACCTACCCAGGACCTGGCGACACAGCCCGCACAAGGCTCTGTAGGTGGGCAGGGCAGGCCTGCTCCTGGCCCCCTTACCTTCCAGAACATGAAGCTGACCGGGTCCACCACTGTGGGCTGGATGATCTCTCGGCCAGGGAAGATGCCCCAGGTGACCGCGTTGGGTTGCAGCTCAGGGGCGTTGGTGATATTTTCACCCTGGGGGAGGTGGGCAGGAGCAGACTTGGGGTGCAGACAGCTGCAGTCCTCTCACCTGGAGCACGCACCCCTGTTCCCCTCTCCGCCCCCCAGCTCTGCAGCTCTGTGACCAGCCACAAGCCTGAAAGTCAGAAGTCATCCTGGCCTTTTCTGTCCTCCACCCGAAGTGCCAATCAGCTCCTCTTTCAGTGGTTCTGCTCACTTCCTCTCATGTCTCGCCTGGCCAGGCCTCTCTTTGCTACTTAGACCACCAGGCCTGGGGACTCTTGTCTGCCCAGCCCTGTTATCCACACAGCTGTCCACTGGGACCTGCCCCCAATCAAACACAGGGCCAAGGCTACCTCTTGCCTATAAGGGAAACCTCAAATGCCAAGCATGACAATTGAGACCCCTAAAGACCTGGGCCTGGCTAACACTTCAGCCTCCCTCTGACCCCATTCAGCAAAGAGGCCTTGGCACACCCTCGGCCCTTTCTCTGGATTGCCCTTTACTCCTCATCCTTAAAGATTCAGATTACACAGATCCCTCCCATCACCTCCTCTGACCTCTCAAGTTAGACATCCCTCCCGCATCTCCAGCTTCCTCCGCTGAAGTTCACTGTTACAAAGTGCAGCAGCTTGCGCCCATTCATAATTATCCACTGATGGCCTCCTCGCTAGGCTGGGAGCTCTAGGAGTGAGGCCTGGCTCTGTCTGCTAATCTGCTTGGCATGATGCCTGGCCCAGTTGGGCACTCTGTGATTGCTGAATGGCAGAGTAAATGTGGGGCCCTTGGCCCTGGTGCTCTGGCCCTGCCGGGCGCCCTTTGACCCAGGGCTGGCCTACCTTCACATCCACGATGTGGTAATTCACCCGGAGTTCATACTTCTTCAGCACCTGCAAAAGCGCCTCCACCGTTTCTCGGGAAGTGAAGAACTCTAAGTAGGCCTGCGGGAGGGAGACAGGCACTGTCATATAACCTGCAGGCCTCGCTGGACACCTTCCACGGGCGCTGCTGAGCGAGCTCTGTGCTCTGAAACACTGGACGCTTGTCCTGCTGACCGTGCTGGGGAGACACCCATGAGGACACGTGTGGAAGGATACTTAAGGTGTCGGGATGAACAGCGGCCACTGGCTGGAGTTAGCAAATACATGAATGACAGGGAGGGGAGCAGGTATGTGCAGTTTCTTGGTCTCGACGGGTCTGAGGGCCATCTGGCACCCTTCCATCCAGTGGACAAAGTGTCCACGGAGAAACCATTTCAGAAGCTGTACAGGGGGCCCAGTTTGGCAAGAGAGGCCTGACACACCCTATCCCGTTTGCTGGGTGGAGGGCTTCTCCAGCACTACTTGGCCATCAGGAATTAAGCTGGGTTTATTTATTTAAATTTTGGCCACCATATGGCATGTGGGATCTTAGGTCCCAGACCGAGGGATCTAACCCATCCACCTGCATTGGAAGTGTGGAGTCTTATCACTGGACACCAGGGAACTCCAAAGCTGGGTTTATCTAAATTCACTTGCTATAATACTCATAAAACTGCAAAGTGGGGGCTGTTAGCTCCATTTTATAGATGAGGAAACTTAAGTTCAGGGAAGTTAAGGAACTTGTCTGCACTAACTGTACACAGCAGAGCTGGTATACAAACGCAAGTCTGTCTAACCCCTGAGCCTTCAGGCTTTAGTTTAGAATGTAATTTTGACTCTAGCAGCCCCTGGAGAAAGGGATCCACAAGGAACAGTACTAACAGCTCCCAGTTAGGGGACGTTTCCCACGTGCTAAGCACTTTATGTGCTTTTTTGTGTTTCATTCCCAAAACACCTGGCATATCCCCATTTTACAGAAGGGAAAGTTGAGGCTCAGAGCAGCCAAGTGACCATTCTATCCAGGTCTGTCCGACTCCGAGCCTGAGCTCCCTTCCACTTTGATTTACTGCTGCTCAGAATAAAAAGTCCCCGAGAGGAAGGCCGCTCTGTCTTCAGCCCTGGAGAACCCCTGCATGCAGGTCAAGGGGTGGGTAGCCCTATGGGTCCCTGCCACACCTTCTGGAAGACATAGCCCCCACTGGGGCCCCAGCCCACAATGGGGTCAGAGGACGGCTTCCCGTTGATGTTGGGCTGGGAGTTGATGGTGAGGATGCCCCGCCGGTTCACTCTCAGCAGCTCCTCCTTCATCAGGCTGGTCTCGGCTGCCAGGGGCTCATCATTCCAGGGCAGGCAAGTCACCTGAGAAGGGTGAGCCCAGCTGGAACAACAATCCGACCTGGCGCCCTGGGTCCCTCCCTGTTACAGTCCCCATCAGAGACCTAGCCTGTCTCTCCCTCTGTAAGCCCCTTCCAGGCACCCCACATGGGGACCCCCTGACTCACCTCCTCCCTTGGCCGAGGTGCCACATCCAGACACGGTGACAAGACTCAGGGTAGGGCGTGTGGCCCACAGGATGAGGGACAGTACCCGGGGATCCCACCCCAGCCGCACTCACTTTGTAGCCATTCTGGTTGGGCTCTCCCGAGAGGTAGTGGGCAAAGACTTGAAAGACGCTTTCCTCACTGGTCAGCTCCTCCCCCCACATCTTGAGCAGCTCTTCCTTCGGGGACTTGCTCTTTAGGTAGAAGAGGTAGTAGTCCTTCAGCTCCCCAAAGGCCGGAGAGGAGGAATTGCCCCTGGCGGAGGAGGTGCCCTAGGTCAAGTCATACTCCAGACAATGGCCTCCACCTGCCCCGGGGGCGGTGCATTCCTGTGAATTGTCCGAAAGGCTCCTCCACACTCAGACTCCCTCCTCCTTCGGATAAACAGAACCCCACTCACCAGCGGCCATTGGGGAACTCGTCCCACTCCTGCGTACGGTAAATGTAACTCTTTGGTCTCGAGGCCCAGAAGATGGGCCGGACATCCTCCACCCGGCGCTTGGGGTGGGCACTGAGGGCCCAGGGCAGGGGACGCCTGGGTGAGAATGGAGAAGAAAGGGTCAAGGACTGGACAGAGGGAGGGAGGGAGGCAGCACTGAGCCCAGGTTCTTCCATCGAACTCAAACATCAAGCTGGACAGGCAGTTCTGGCTGAGACTGGAGCTCTAAGACACTAGACACCGCACAACCCTCTGTGCCCCATGGCGGCTGGCACAGCTAGGGTGCGCACATTCTGGGACTTCTGACTTCCTGACCCACCCGACTCTCCTCTGTGGCTCCTGGGCCTGAATTCGGGGCCCCTGGCCTCACCTAGGGTCCTCAATCCAAAGCCCCAGGCGCTTCAGCACCTCGATGGTGGCCACCTCGCGGTTGAGGGTGTAGAAGTGGAGGCCTGGAACCAAGCCACTGGCCAGCAGCTCCTGGCACAGGCTCACGGCCTGCTCGATGCCATAGTTGCGGATGGCAGCATCATTGTCTTTGATGGGCTCGATCACATCCTTGATCTGCTGTGGCACCTCCAGTTTGGATAGTTTCACCAGCTGCCGGAGGGAGTGGTAGCCCTGCCCAAGACATGGGGGCGCTGCAGGGGCCATCTCCCAGCCTGTCTCTCACCCCCCATACTCATCCCCCCACCGGGTCTCCTGGCCCCTGTAATGTGACACAGGGTGACCCAGGACAGTCAGGCCATACAGCAAAGCACCCTTGCCTACTTCAGCTTTTTCTACTCTGCAGATGAGAGTAGCTGCCCCCAACATCCCTCGGGCTTCCCTGGTGGCTTAAGTGGTAAAGAATCTGCCTGTAACGAGGGAGATCCAGATTCGATCCCGGGGTTGGGAAGATCCCCTCGAGAAAGGAATGGCAACCCACTCCAGTATTCTTGCCTGGAGAATGCCATGGACAGAGGTGCTGGACGGGCTACAGTTCATGGGGTCACAGAGAGTCAGACATGACTAACACTTTCATACTTCATAGCATCTCAGCCACAGGCCTGAGGCAGCCCTTTGGCCCCTAGATGGATCTATTGATAGCACGGTGGTCATTTAAGCCAGTGGTTCCCAAGCCTCACCAATCACCAGAATCGCCCACCACATTTAAGAAGTAATGGACAGATTCCCAAGCCCCACCTCAGATCTACTGAACCAGAACTTCAAGGCATGAGGTCTGGAAATCTATCCTTTGAAAAAGCTCATTAAATGATACTGGTGACAGTGAAGTTTGGAAACCATTAACCAAAATTTATAACGAGAGTAATAACCCCTTTCAATGACACTTATCAGCAAGCCTCTCCAACAGATACTATTGCTATTTGAGAAGACATCAGGGGTCTGAAGTGGCTAGAAAGATAGCATTTTGCAAAGACTGAGCATCCGTTTAATGAAAATCTAATAAGCATCAGAAAGAACTTGAGCCTGAACTTCACCCCAGAGCCCTGGCTGAGGGGGAAGTGCTAGGATGAGCAGGGACAGTGGTGGGAGTCCATTAGCCCTCCTGGGACCCTCACCTGAATTGGGAAGATGCCGGGGAGGATGGGGCAGGTAATGCCTATCTCGGAGCAAGCCTTCACAAAGCGGAAGAATGTTTCAGCCTCAAAGAATAGCTGGGTGATGATGAAGTCGGCTCCTGCAGCCACCTTCTCCTTCAGGTGCTTCAGATCAGCCTCAAAGCTCTCTCCTTCAGGGTGGCCTTTGGGGTAACCTGCCAACAGGGATACCATAGAAAGAGGCTGGCTCCACCCGCTCAAGGTGAGTGATGAAGAAACCAGAGAGCCGGCAGTGGACAGCTCCGGACCCATACCTTCTAGCCTCTCAGCACGGACAGGCTGAAGTGGTGACCGCTGCACTGCTCAGATGGGCCCCTCGCCCAGAAGGTGACCCTCGGTGAGAGCTGGATTAGAGTCAGCACCGCTCCCAAGAGTGGGGGTGGACTGCCCTCAAATTCCCACACTGTCCTGCTTCATGGTCCATGCAGTCAGGCCAAGCTGACCTGGATTTGGTGGCCACAGAAAAGAGAAAATGCTACATTCACACTGGCTGGGCAGCTTGGGAGGATGGGCTTGACTCTAGGTACCGGATGAAAACGGTGCTTTGAATTTCACATCAAAATCACTCAGTGGTTCCACACAGTACAGTCAGAACCATGTTACACAAGGAAGAAGTTAAGAGAGTGGAGGTTCTGCTTGAAGAAAAGAATGGAGAGAACATGATAATTATTCCTAAATGCCCACAGGTCTGTCACCGGGAAAACAGAGTTCCTTATTCGCTACATCTTGTGCTGCTTCTGATGGCAGAACTAGAATCAGTTTCAGAGAGCTGACTGACAGTGGAAAGAGCAGCCCCACAAAAGAACAAACTCCCAGAGTGTGCAAACGTGGGGGTGGAGGGGGGGCCGGGGTGCGGCTGGCGGGGCGGGGCACAGATGTCCACATCCTGTGATGGCAGGGATGTCTGGGAGGCGGAGCCAGACCTCCCCAAGGCACATCTAGATCCAGGAACAGTATACCTCACCCCACCCCACTTCCCCAGAGGACTAAACTCACTAGTGCCTTTGCCTGCACTGAAAGACTCGAGGACCTAATGAACTACAAGCAGAGCACTGGCTTCTTCAGCCTGAGGCCAGGGCAGGACCCTAAGGAAGTCACAGACCTGAACCCATGCTGTTGGACAGCCAGGCTGCTTTGCTGTGACAAGGCAGTTTCATTCTTAAGAAAGCCCGAGTCATCAAAAATGGATAGAAGAACTACTGTTCCAGGGATAAGGGGGTGGGAAGATTAAACACCAGACTGCTACACTTTCAATAACAAGGCTATTTTTCCAGCAGGAATTTCAGAAACAGAGGTTTTAACAGCCAAAACTCTAGAAAACCTCAACGGCACCCAAGAGATCTAGCCGTTGCTGACGTTTGGGTTTTGCTACGTTCTTATTCTATGGTGGCCAGCTGGGTGCTTCCTAATCCACCCGTCCACTTTCTCATCCACTTCACCATGAGCAAGGCACCAAACCGCTCGGCAACTGTACACTCACAGCTCTGCTGGTTTCTACTTGTGACCATCCAATGCCCACCACATGTGGGCACATTCCCCAATCAACCATCTCGTGGCCCCGTGAGCAAGGACACTTGAATTCCCAATTTCTCATCAGGGCCTCCCACACTCATCCACCTCAACACCCTATTCCTAACACTGAGTGGACCTGTACACTGGGGGCCTGGGGACACAGCC
The DNA here is from genome assembly GCF_002263795.3 of Bos taurus. Lineage (NCBI taxonomy): Eukaryota > Metazoa > Chordata > Mammalia > Artiodactyla > Bovidae > Bos > Bos taurus. Next base: position 41,880,267 of record NC_037343.1, on the reverse strand, counting down.
CAAAGCCCTCACAAGAAGTAATTTCCTTGAAGTCACATGGCTTACTTTTTAAAGTTCAGATCACTCCGATGTTCTACTCCATCACATAACTGGGTTCGTTTTAATAAGAGTGATATAATTTTCTCCAAAATATTTGAAAAAATCATCATGCCAAGATGATGCATCAAACGAATCCCTGGACTTCCAGTGTGTCTGGCACATACTGCCTCATCATACTTAAGTCCCTATTCAAGAAGCTTAAGGCCCAGACCCCAAGAGTGAGGGCAAGAGGGAAGGCCATGCCCTTTCTAGCAGGTAAACCTCACCTCCCGGCTGTAGCTAAAGAAACTAGAGTTGAAACTAGAGTTCTCTCTCCTGAGATCTGGATTTATCACTGAGGCCTGAAGGTCCATCTTGGCTACACCCAGGAGCAAGAAGTGGGTCACATGTGTACCATACATATCAGAGACAGGGTAAGTGTACATATCAGATCTACTGGGTGAAGCATGGAGCACTGGAAGGCCGAGATGGGGCTCTGTGGCCCCAGAGAGGATGAGGGAGGGCTGTGGATTCCAGGGCTTAGTGAGGTCTGATGCCATTCCCTGACCTTATTCTGAGATTCCCTGCCCTCGGAACCTTAATATCTCTCTTTTGTTTGAGAAGGAATAGAGCTGGGGAACAGGCTAATAGCAAGAGAAGGCAGAGGAACAAAACTTTACAATTTGAAGGGATACAGGGTGGGGGGAAATCATTGGTTCTGATTCGTGTTCACCTTGAGTAAATAAAACCTCATTTTGAAACTGTTCACACCTCCCTAATACAGTTAAAAATAACGTGGCCCTTTTCCCTTTCACATGAAAACACAACATCCTTTTTTCATCAGGTCAAGAACACATACATATCTTCCTTGGAAGTCTGGGTGGTTAGATTTTGGCCACCAGGAGTTGAAGAAGAAGGGGAGAGGAAGGGGCTCCCAATGGTGGGCACAGGTGTAAGGACAGAAGAGCCCTGGCCATACGACACTGGCTTATGCTACATGAACGGAAAATCAAGTTCAGTTTTGGTACTTTTCATTCCACTGTACTCAGTTGTATAGTACTTCCAAATTCAAAATGAAAAGAAAAGTTGCTCTGTATCAAGACATCTGAGCGACATTACATTTTTAAAAATGGACGGAGGACTTCCCTGGTGGTCCAGTGGTTAAGAATCTGCCTGCCAATGCAGGGGACGCAGGTTCAATCCCTGGTCTGGGAAGATCCCACATGCTGTGGGGCAACTAAGCCCGAGCACCACAGCTACTGAGCCCACGTGCGCTAGAGCCCACGCTCCACCACGGGAGAAGCCACTGCAGTGAGAAGCCCGAGCGCCACAACTAGAGAGTAGGCACCACTCACCGCAACTAGAGAAAGCCCTCGTGTAGCAGTGAAGACCCAGCACAGCCAAAAAGAAATGAATGTTTTTTAAAAATAAAACTGTAAAAAAAAAATTAGGGGACGGTGACACTCCCAGGAGTGTGATGTAGGAGAGGAGGAGGAAACGCAGAAGACGTGGCCTGTCCAAGCCACCTCTGCACTCCATCACTCCATTCCATCACAGCACAGGCCTCCCGCCACGGTGCAGGCAGGCCCCGGGGTGCAGTGAACCTTCCGGGTCCTCACCTGTGCCTCTCCTTCCTTCCTCTCTCAGGCCCCACCCACTGGGATGCCCCAGCCCCTCACCTGCCACACAGACGTCAAAGTAGTCACCAAACTCGTTTCGGATGTGCTTCACCAAGTCCGTAGCATAGTTGAAGCCTCCTTCCTCCTCTTCCCATTGGTCACCTATGGGGTCTGCAGGGTTGGAGGTCACAGTGCTGGGTCTCACCCCACCTCCAGGAACCTCTCTGTTCCTTCTTCCCACGCCCACACCCAGGGCCAACAGAATCTCGAAGGCAGAGCCTTCCTATTGCTGAACTTGGTGTCTGCGCTTTCCACTGTAGCACTTGGTAACAGTAGGAAGGACGACAGCAGCCAAGCCAGCAAACAGTCGCCAGGCACAGATGCAGGCAGTGGCTGGCAGAGAACAGCTGCCGCTCTGCATTCAGCCTGGAGCATCTGAGATCCCCCCCACCTGCTCACACCTAGGTGTGTCCAGGCACCTCGCCCAAGCCCACTGCTCGCTCTCCCACTCCCTGGGAACTCTTGCCTCCTGGGAGAAGCTTCCACTCATCTCAGGTGAGACATGGTCTTTGGGGATAGGGAACATGAGGCCACAAGGACCCACCCAGCAGACTGCCGCTTCCCACACTTGTGTGCCCCAATGACAGCCGGGGCCAGAGGCATAATCAGCTACTCTCACTCCTGGGACACAGGTCAGAGCGGAACTCTGTGACTGGGTCAAAAGCTGGGAGCAGGAAGGGATCGATTCAGTGGTGTACATCACAACAGTGGGTTATCAGGCACCGGCCGCGGTCCTGACTGAATTCCTACTGGGAGGTCAAAAGGTCAAAAAGTGGCTCCATCTGTGTGTCGCCCGTGGTCCTCTTGACCCACACCTACTAATGCTACTGGCAGGGATGGGACCCGGTGACAAGAAAAGAACCATTGCAGGGACAGAAGAGGTCCTCCAGAAAGCAAGACCCCAGAGAGCAGGCCGCTGGCTCCACACCTCCCCTCAGCGCCAGGATGTTCTTCAGGCCCAGCTGCTTGGCTTTGTTCAGGTGGCCCGTGATCTCTTCACGGCTCTGATGGCAGCAGGTCATGTGCAGGATTGTCTCGAGGCCGCAGTAGTTCACGGCAGTGCTGGCAATCACCATGGACGAGGTCTCCTTGTCGGAGCCAGGATCCCCGGCTGGGTGCCAGGTCACGTCTACAAAGAGGGGGCCACCCGCTCCCATCCGGTCAAACCTGTAGGGAATTTCTTTCTGAGGAGGGGCTCCTGGGGGTGCACCACCCGTCACCACCTTCCCATGGGGTCTTGGACTTAGAGAAGCCTCACCTGCAGGTTGGCATCAGACTGACCTGCATTCACATCCTGGCTCTGCTACTCACCAACTGTGCGATCTTGGGAGAATTATTTAAACTCTCTGTGCCTCAGTTTTCTCATTTCTACAATGTGGCAGGGCACAGTGCCTACTTCTTAATAACATTCTGAGGATATCATGACAGATGGCTCCACAACTCAAGAACAGTGCCAGGTACGCAGTGAACAAGCAATCAGTGTGCTGCAATTATGATTACTCTTATTGCGAAGATAACAACAATAAAGCCATTTTCTGTGAGAGCAGCACTTTGGACTTCTCAAAGTGCTTGCACATTTACCATCTTGGGTGAATTAAGACATTTTGATGGATAAGGGTTCAGGGCACTCCTCAGAGTGGCAAGCAAGGCCTTATTCTAGGGAAAAAGAGGGTCAGCAGACACAAGTTTCTTCCATGCTACCTGCCTCCACCACTCCCCAGCCCCCCACCACTGCCCAGTCCTGGCAGCAGCCAAGAGTCCTGCAGAGCACGGCCACATTACCAGGACTAGTATCAAGAGCCACATGGATATGCTGTGTTATAAGCTGTGAAAAAGTGAAAGTGTTAGTCGCTCAGTTGTGTCCAACTCTTTGTGACCCCATGAACTGTAGCCTGCCAGGCTCCTCTGTTCATGGAATTCTCTAAGAATACTTGAGTGGGTAGCCATTCCCTTCTCCAGGGGATCGTCCTGACCCCAGGATCGAACCCGGATCTCCTGCACTGCAGGCAGATTATCTACCATCTGAACCACCAAGGAAGCCCATTATAAGCTGTGGTGCATTTGCACATTTTTGTGCCTTCAAATTTCACAACCATGGGAATGACACATAAGAGCAAGCAATACAAAGCATAAACTTTAAAAAAAGAACTGCTATTCATAAAGCGCTAATGCAATCCAGTTGGCATTTCTCGATTTCAAGGGCATAATCCAAATGCCAAACTTGCTAAAAATGTTCTCCAAGCCACTGTTTTTCAACTTTCTAAACTCTACTCATGATCTAGCCACAAACTCCATCAAAGAATGTTGTCTGGGAGAACGAACATTTTTAACTCCTGGAAGACTGCGAATAAAAATTCCACGTGCCTGGAGAGACTTTTACAGACCCGAAAGTGGCAAGCTGTGTATCAAAGCATCTCTCCGGGCTTGTCTTCTTTCCACCCCTTGGAGCTACCATTTTTCTGCTGGGTCAAAGTGCAGCCCAGCCGCAGGGCACAGTTCACCTATTCACCTTGCCTCCATTCCCAGCCTGTACTCCTTATCTTACACCAACTCACCTGGAGATGAGATTGACAGCACCCTGGGCAGTTCGGGGAGGGAAGAACTCTAGGGAGAACCACTTGTCTCCAGAGTCCATCCTCCGCTTCATCTTCTCCCGGAGTCTCTCGCATCGCTCGGGGTCCAACCCCGGCGTGGAGCACCTTGAACTGTCCTTGGAGCTCTCGCTGCCGCTGCTGCTGCCCTCCCAGCGGGGGCCGGGGCTGCCGTTCCCTCTGGGTTCGTTCACCATGGCCGAGTTCCTGCTGCACGGGGCGAGGGCAGGGGGCGTTAGACGGCGGGGCAGGTGGCTGAGCCCCAACGTGGCAGGGTCAGGTGAGAGATGCAGCGTTTTCACGCAGGAAGAAGGCTGGTGAGGGTCTGGGTGACAAGGCCCCCACCCAGAGACTCCGCAGTAAGGACTGTCTGCGCTGCCTCGCTCCAAGCTTGGCCCTCCACTGCTGCCTGACTCCAGGGACGTCAGCCCGAACCCGGCACATGCTCCTCAGCCCCTGGGTCCTCTGTGACCGCTACCTGATGGAGGGTGGCACTGAGAGCCTTCCGCTGCCAGCCTCCGAAGCTCGCATTCCCAGGGAGGGGCAGCAGTGCCCCACTGGGAAGACCTTGGGTTTTGGGCAGTCCATCTCCGCCAGGGTAAACTTAGACCCCGGACCTCTGAGTTCCTGAGAAACGAGGAACCTTCCCCAGCGGGTGTGCCTGACTGGGCGGAGCCATGACAAAGGAAGAGCTTAAAGCTGTGGCTGGGGCCAGCGCAAGGGGGCGGGCGCAGGATTCCAGGCGAGAGGGAGGGCTGAGGCACTAAGCCGTTGAAGATGGATAGAAGGAGGGGGACATGGGGCTGCAGACCGCAGCGTTTGGGTGGAGATGAGGTCAACAGATGTTCGGGGCGACTGCAGCACTTGCCAAGAAGGAACAGTTCAGCCCTGGAAACATCTCCTGGGACTGGGAACAGTTTGTGTGCACGCAGGATGGAAGGGCTTAGGGCTTGACGAAGCTGCCAGCTTTCTCCCAAGTTTGTGCTTCTCTGACAAGTCCATGTCATGGGTTGCTAAGTCACTTCAGTCGTGTCCAACTCTGTGCGACCCCATAGACGGCAGCCCACCAAGCTCCCCCATCCCTGGGATTCTCCAGGCAAGAATACTGGAGTGGGTTGCTATTTCCTTCTCCAATGCATGAAAGTGAAAAGTGAAAGTGAAGTCGCTCAGTCGTCTCCGACTCTTAGCGACCCCATGGACTGCAGCCTACCAGGCTCCTCTGTCCATGGGATTTGCCAGGCAAGAGTACTGGAGTAGGTTGCCATGGATTGGCTGGGTTCCAAAAGTAGCCAGATCCAAGCTCTGTAAGGGCATAGATTTATGTCCAACTTGGAACAAAGACTGTCCAGTCTGTGCATGCCTTCCAAGCTGTTGTCCTTACACACATCAGTGAAGTCAGTTCAAGAAACTGCACAGCCACCATAGCTGAAGCCCTGAACCATGGCAACCACAGGCAGGCCAGGCTGACAGATGGCACAGGGCCATGGGGCAGTTTGGTGCGGAACATGGGACACACTACTCATATAACGCAAAAGTATCCAGTGTGTGGCAACGCGGAACATTACAGGAACAACCAGGCCAAGATCATGTGTTTCAGGGAATGCCTACTGCCAAGCCCATGTTCTTAACTAGTTTGGGGTCCTAGACTCATGAGAAACTGATGAGATCCAATACTCCTCTACCCTAAAACATACACAAGTGTCCTTGGTACATGCAGGGTCAAGGAGTTGACTCCAGACTATGCTTTCCATCCTGAGGGATGCCCATTTTGATTCTGACCTAAAGCTCTAGTTTCTCTGAAAGGGATGAACACGAAGAGTAAGAAAGGGGAGTGTGTCAAGATCAGCCGAGTCTGGCCTCTCCTCAGAAAGCAAGCGAGTGAGTGCATCGTTAATCATCTGCTGGACCAAAACAGGAGCGGGGGAAGAGGCTGAACTGCCTACAAACTAACTGCTCCTTCATTTGTTCATGAAGACTTCTTAGCTCTGACCAGGCACTAAACTCGTTTCAGCATTTTTTCACTTAATCCATTTTAAGTTAGGACCCCAAAGGACCCTTTTGCAGCTGTGGATTCACATGTTTATCTCCCCTCTTCCCAGTTCCCTGAGACCAGAGCCAAGTATTCTGCCTACGGTATCCCAATGCCTGGCATCCGGTAGTAACAACTGGCACTCACTGGGCACCAACAGGCCAGGCACTGTTACACCGTTCTCAGAACAACCCTCCACCAATGGATGTGCGTGCTCAGTCAGTCAGTGTGTACAACTCTTTTTGACTCCATGTAGCCTGCCAGACTCCCCTGTCCATGGGATTTCCCAGGTAAGAATACTGAATTGGGTTGTCCTTTCCTTCCCTAGGGGATCTTCCGGACCCAGGGATCGCACCGGTGTCTCCTGCCTCTCCAGCACTGGCAGGCGGATCCTTTACCACTCAGCCACCTGGGAAGCCCCTCTGCCATTTGATGAGCACTTACTTAATCGGTGCCAGGCACCCGCAACAGTGGAGAAATACTGGAGTCCACCACTCTTAGAGGGGCCCGGGTGGGCACTTGTGTGCAGCCCGATGCAGTGGGCGTCGGGGACAGCAGTGCCAGCGGCCCTCGGCTCTTCTCAAGGTGTTCAGCCACTCTGGCACGCTGCGAACAGAATCACCGCGTCACTGGGTCACGGGTGGGGGCGGGAACCAAGGCCCAAGTCCGGTCCCAGGGCACTGGGTCACCACCCCACCTCAGGGCCGCTTCAGCCCTTAAGTCCCTCCGTCCAGGTTGGGGGCCGAAACTGATTCTCTGCTCCAGGGTTGGGGGGTCGCAAGGCAGTCAGTGGGGGCTACATTAGTCTCACCGAGGGCGCGCGCGCAGAGGGGGCTGGCCAGCCTCCACCGCTCCCCGCACCGCCCCCCCCCCGCAAGAGCCCGCCCCCCGGTGGGTGGCCCCCAAGGCCCGGGTCTCCCCTGCGGGCGACGTATGCCTCGCCGTCACTCACCCTCTGGTCACTGATGACTCAGAACTAGCGGCCTCCGCAGCGGTGTGGCGGCTAATGAGGCTCCGGCGGAGGGGGCGGGGCTCGGGAGGAGGCGAGGCGCGGGTGTCAGGTTGCTAAGGGAGGCGGGAGCAGAGGACGGAAACCGCCCTCGCGGACGCCCGGAAGCCCCGCCCCCAACATGGCCGCGCCCAGAAGTCTCGTTGGAAGCCGGCCCTCCGCCGTCATGTGACGCGAGCCCTCGCCCCACCCGTCTGCAGCCACTCCCCGTCTCCATCCTCAAGCTCGAGAGGGCCACGTGACACTCCCGGGACCAGTCACGTGAGGCGCGGATCCTGGGTGGGAGGGGGGTTGGCAGAGGGGTCCAGAGTGGCAGTAAAGGAGGAAGATGGCGGGATGCAGGGGGTCCCTGTGCTGCTGCTGCAGGTGGTGTTGCTGCTGCGGTGACCGTGAGACCCGCACCCCGGAGGAGCTGGTAAGGAGCGGGTGGAGTCGGGCTGGGGAGGGGGCGGTTGCTAAGGGACTGCAAGAGGCGTTGCCGGGGGTGGGGCCGGGTCGAGCTAGGCCCGCAGGTGGCCGCGGGTGGGGCCTGGGCTCCTCACGCCGGGCTCTCGAAGCATCTGCACGACTTCACGTGCCCAAGTCTGGGGTCTTTTCTCATAAGCCCTCCCTGGAATCTGAGGGAAGATCTAGGCCAGCTCCAGTCAATCTCATCCATATTAATTTTTTAGTTTCCACCTAAAAGGAGTTTTGAATGAAACGAGCATTTTCAGAATGAGCCCCTTCACTGGACTTTGCATATCATGCCGCTGGCTTAGTTTTTCCAGCGCTCTGTCACTGTATCCTTCACCCTTTCTGGGTCACTGATAATCCAGCTTCCCTCTGCAAAGCACCCTGGGAAAACTTGAGTTGTATCCTCAGAGTTGACAAGTCTCTCCTGATGTAAGACTCCACGTGTTGTCAGAAGGAACCTGAATTCTTTCCCTCTTAAGCTGGCAGGTGACATCTTTGAAGTGTCCTGAAGATGAGTGGTGATTTGAAGAATGTATGGTAGGCGTGAAGAGCTCAGCTGATGACTGTATACCCTCACCACATCACCCCCATCCCAAAATGTTTTTGTTTGTTTGTTTTAGGTGTTCCCATTTGATGATAATGGCTACAGAGGATTTAGAAATTAGTAGCTGGTTTCAGCAAATCCTTCTGTCTCTTTCCACTTTTAAAAACATTGAAAGGGTCTCCCTGCTCTGTATTTGGTTTTCTAGACCATCCTTGGAGAAACACAGGAGGAGGAGGATGAGATCCTTCCAAGGAAAGACTATGAGGTAAGATTCTTAGATGCTGTCTGGGTAACAGAAGAAGTGAATGACCAGCTCACTTCAGACTTAAGCATTGGGATTCCAACCAGAGATGCTCTGTGACCTTCTCTCCCAGGGAGTGAGTAGGTAAGAGATAACTTCTTTGTCAGAATGGGCTGTTTAAGAAGCCCTTTTTTCACCTTAGCTTCAAAGCAGGGTCTGAGTGTGTCTCCAGGCTTTCATCAGTCTATTGCACCTTAACCTGGTTAGAGCATGTGTTTGCCATTAGACTGTTTGCTTTTGTAACTTGTAGAGACCCAGAGTCAAAGCCACTGACAGCATTTGCTTGTAAACATGTGTGAGCCAGGAAGCCTTGCTTTTCTTCTAAGAGAACTGAGTTTTCAGATGATTGTTTCCTGCCCAAGCAGCTTCTCTCGGAATTGTCAGTTCTTGGTTATAGTTCCTGACTTCATGCACGGGACTCAGAGAGAGAGAGTGTGTGTGTGTGTTTTGTGTGGTGGGGAGCAGTAGGGCCAGTGCTGCTGCTGCTGCTAAGTCGCTGCAGTCATGTCCGACTCTGTGCGACCCCATAGACGGCAGCCCACCAGGCTGCCCTGTCCCTGGGATTCTCTAGGCGAGAACACTGGAGTGGGTTGCCATTTCCTTCTCCAGTGCATGAAAGTGAAAAGTGAAAGTGAAGTCGCTCAGTCATGTCTGACTCTTAGCGACCCCATTGACCGCAGCCTACCAGGCTCCTCCATCCATGGGATTTTCCAGGCAAGAGTACTGGAGTGGGGTGCCATTGCCTTCTCCGAAGGCCAGTGCTGCTAGAGTATACCTTTTATTATTTAGTCAGCTTATAGTGACATTTCTGTGACTTTTGAAATGGCAAAAACAAGCCATGGTTGTGATAGAGGATTTTCATATGATTTGCAAAAAGAAGCTAGGGAAAAATCTACAATCCTGTTCATGAAAAGATGACTGTTCATTTTATTAAACGTCCTTTTCCGTGCCTTCTTTTAAATAACAAAGTGAAATTTTACTAAATACACTATTTTAACATGGTTTTCCCTCCCAGTTGATAACAAATTTTTGTTTATCAATAGATACTTTTCTGTAATTCATTTTTAAATGGGGAAATAGTATTTCATTATCTATGAAATAAGATAATGTTTTTTATCTGTCTTTTCTGTGTTATGAATTGCATGGTGGTGACCATCCTTTCTTGTTTATCTTTAATTGCTTTCTTAGAACTAATTCCCAAAGTGAGATTAATCGTGTCTATACTTAATGACTTAAAAAAAAAATAATACCATGTACTTTAAAAATTCAATATTCTAGAGCAGTAACATACCCAGACTAATTTTCTTTCTAATATCTTATGTACTCTTGCTGTAGAATTTAGTGTATCTATTATGATTAGTAGCTTCTCATGGAACTTTTTTTAAGTTCCATGAGAAGCTACAGATCATAAATGTAGACAAATGGGCAGAATAGTACACTGAAAACCCCCTGTACTCGTCACACAGCATCGTTCAGTCGTGCCTGACCGTGTTGCATGTGTGTGCCCATCCGCTTCACCGGTCCCCTATTATCTTGAAGGAAAGTCTATGCATCATATCATTTCACCCATAAATAATTCAGTTCGAGTCTCTAGTGGGTAAGGACACTTTTTTTCCTATCATAAGCCAGTGCCATTTTCACACCTGAGAAATTCACAGTAAGTCCTTGATGTCAAACAACCAGTGTTTGGGTTTTCTAGTTGTCTTATAAATGTCATAAGTACTTTTTCATAGTTTGTTTGAGTTGGGTTCCAAGTAAGGTCCTAACCTTGCACTTGATACATCTTTTAAGTCAAATAGGTTTGAGATGAAGTAGATTCCACCTTCATCTTTGTTTTGTTTTGTTTCATCTTTTTTTTTTCCCCTTGCAATTGACTTAACAAAATAATTTTAAGAGTCTAAAATTTGCCAACTGTACCGCAGTGGCATAATGTGTTACTCTGATGTGAGTGCTTTTAATCAATCAAAAAGCACTATATCCAATGATGTATTGTCTCATATTTCTTCTTAAAAATTTATTTTATTTGGCTGCGCCAGGTCTTAGTTGCAGCAAGCGGGACCTTGAATCTTCGTCAAGGCATGCAAACTCTTAGTTGCAGCATGTGGGATCTAGTTCCCTGACCAGGGATGGAACCTGGGCCCCCTGCTTTGGGAGCATGGAGTCTTAGTCCCTGGACCATCAGGGAAGTCCCATAATTCTTAAATACGTGTTTGCTTGTACACAGTAGAAAGATTTGCAAGAATTAGTATGATAATCCATTTCATGCTGTCACCTCGCCGTCCCTCCTTGAACCTGGTGATATCATTCTAATGGTTACAACTGACACTGTCCCAGCCTTTATCCTCCTCCTGAGATCTCAACACTGCATGTCTGCTCCATTGATCTTCTGTTCCCTTCACTCTTTTTGCTAAATTGCACTCATGTCAGTAATGCATTTCCTCTCACCTGATATGCATATTTGTGTAAATTTTATGGGTTAATGTTCTTCCGTGTGAGTCATTAATATTTCTCAATTAACCATCTTCTTGAGAGCATCTGCTGTAAGAGCAAGTTAGTTAGGCATTGATTCAGAAAAGTCAGCTCAGATTTTATTTATGAGGGATCAACTAGAAAACCCTTCTTGCTGAAGATCTTTATAAAATGTGCTACTTCCTGCCTTAGTGGGCTTCCCTGGTAGCTCAGCTGGTAAAGAATCGCCTGCAATGCGGGAAACCTGGGTTCAATCCCTGGGTTGGGAAGATCCCCTGGAGAAGGGAATGGCTACCCACCCTGGTATTCTTGGCCTAGAGAATTCCACGGATAGAGGAGCCTGGCAGGCTACAGTCCATGGGCTCACAAAGAGTTGGACACAACCAAGTGACTAGCACACACAGTTCCTGCCTTAGTAAAAGTTCATTGTATGTACTTGACTTTTTCTTTAATAAGTTGGGGATCTTACAAGATGTTAGAATCCCCGTTTGACATCCATTCTCATTATAGATGGTTTGAATAATGTCAACTCCCTGTTTGTGGGATGAGACCATTCCCAAGGAGTATTGTTTTTCTGCATGCCACAGAACCTATAGTGCCCTTTTGAGGTAGAAAAAGGCACCCCCTTAGAGCTGAGGACTTAGAATTTCTAACAGGCCTCCCCTCTCTGAGTCATTCCAACGCCGACACCTCTGCTAAAGGCCCATCGAAGGTGCTTTTTGTGTGGGCCGTAAGATGCCTTCCTGAGTGAATTTGGGCTACACCTCAGTCCCCATTTGTGCCCTGTAGCCGAATGCCATGTTTGCTCATAACCATGGACATCAGCCCTGCAGCCTACCTATACAAGTTTTATTTTTAAAGAATTTTATTTTAAAGAAGTTGTTAGTTTCCCAAACCAAAGAGCAACATATACAGCAGAAATAACAGAAAATTAGTCATGACAAAGGAGAAGTAATTATCTGGTTTTAATAATAGATCATATAGTTCATGGGTACATGTTTACCAAATGTCAAATTTTCAAAGCTTAAAAAAAAAAGTTTGGTGTTCTTGTATTACAGTTCTTTCTAAATGCCCCTTTTAATAGCCTTATTGAGCTATAATTCACATTCTATACAATTTACCCATTTAAATTGTACATGCAGTGGTTTTTAGTATATTCACAGAGTTGCACAACTATCATCAAATCAATTTCAGAATATTTTCATCACCCGGAGAGAAAACATGCACCTGTTAGCAGTCACCGCCCACTCTTCTTGCCCCTGACCGTAGGCAAGCACTAATCTACTTTCTGTGGCTATACCTTTGCCTGTTGTGGATGTCTGCAAACCTTCTCAATGTTTATGGAGCCTAAGCATTATTAGAACCATCAAGCAAATAATTGCTAGTGATTTTTATACATATTGGGCATGAAGGATATCATATTTTTCAACATGTTAATTTTTTCCCATTTGTTCCTAGAATGTGATGTCACTTAATTGATTAAAATGTGTGTGTGTGTATACATACACACATATATATGTATATGTGTGTGGACATACAGTTACCCCTTGAACAACATGAGTTTAAAGTGCTCAGGTCCACTTACATGCAAGTTTGTTGTTTTTGTTTTTTCCAATAAATATTGTATTTTCATTTTATAAATCTTTAAGTGTGGGGAAAAATTTGTGTTGCATTAGAGATCACAGTGTGTGGAATCTAAAGAACTAGGGTTGAGTCCTGATTCTATCCACATTATTTCAGCTTGTTGTCCTTGGTTGAGCCATTTATCAAATTCTTCATTTTTGAGGAAGAAATAGCAAAATGTGGATTTTTACCTGTGTGGAAAGTTGCTTCCCCTAACCCCTTTGTTGTTCAAGGGTCTACTGTATGTGTGTGCATATGTGTGTGTGTGTGTGTGTATGTAAACCATATATGTGTATATATATTACCACTAAATACACATATGTTTAATCATTCACTGATGGGTCTAGTTTCCCAGCAGAAATATTGTTTAATGGTTGGTTTTTTTTTTTTTTCCCCTGATTGTTTTTTTTTGTTTTATAATCAGGCAGACAATTTTGTTTTAATATAAAAAAATGTTCACCATATTTGCCAGGAAAATTTTAAGTAATATCCAGATGTGAGTGCCTACTGAAATACCACCTCAGAGTTAACCATTGTGAACGGTTTTCCCAAACGTTTTCTATTGTTTGCTGACATACAAATCTTTGTTTAATCAAAATAGGATGCTATTACACCTTTTAATCTACATCTGCCTTTATTTATTTATTTTGCATCTTGCCTTTTTAACTTAATCTTTGCACATTGGCCACATCTGTCCTTGAAGACCTGTCCAAATTCTTTTAATGGCTACATGAATGTGTGCGTGCTAAGTCTATTCAGTCGTGTCCAACTCTGTGCAACCCTATGGACTGTAGCCTGCCAGACTCCTCTGTCCATGGGATTCTCCAGGCAAGAACACTGAAGTGGGTTGCCATGCCCTCCTGCAGGGGATCTTCCCAACCCGAGTCTCTTACGTCCCCTGTATTGGCAGGCAGGTTCTTTACCACTAGTACCACCTGGGAAGCCCTATGACTACATAGTCTTGCATATTGGGTGGATAAAAGTTGATTTGATCAGTCACCTGCTGCTACTCCAGGACCCTTTTAGAAAAGGAATTTGGACTTTGGGTAGTCACAGAAATGGAATGAACTATCACATGTCACACCTGCGTTTGTTTAGCGGCTGACTCTGAACTCCTGTGTGGGAGTGTGGCCACCAGGCCAGTGTCCCAAGTTTGTTCACTAGCTGATGTGTAGGTAGCAACAGGTTATGGGGAGAGAGCACACAGCAGACTGTTTTCCTTTGGTGCCAGACTGCTACTGCTTGTGCATGATGTAGAAATAAAATCACTTCCTTTGAATTGTTCCTCAGAAATGTCCCTGGCACACCTGCAGATTGTTTGCGAAACTGCTGTGTTCCGTGAAGTTTAAGGAACTGTTTTAGGAGCCAGGCTGGATCTGTGCCTCTTCTAACATAAACTGGAAGTTGTTTTTTTTAAAACAGTCTCCACGTTTGTCTCGTGACTCACCTCTTTTTCACAGATCCTAACTGCAGAAGATACTTAAAATTAGACTTGCTAAATTAATTTGGTTCTGGTTAATGGAAGCATTTGTTCATTAATGGAGTAAGTTGGGTAACACCAGTGAGGGCATGAGGACTTTAGTGTTTGGCAGAAACAGGGCACTTAAAAATATGTAGTTTAAAACTTCCTAAAGCATATTCACCTACAGGGGTGCTGCTGAAACGTCCATGTAAGTGATTTTGATTAAGAAGGACCTGAGGGCGTCCAAGAGTCTGTGTTTCTAACAAGCCCTTCCTGAGTGCTGCTCTGGCCATCAGTGCTTTGAGTGGTGGGAACTGGAAGGTTTATCCTTTCTAGGTTATGGTAATTCTTCTTATCTGCTTATAACTTTTTCTTTACTCACACATCCCTCTTTCAGAGTTTGGATTATGATCGCTGTATCAATGACCCTTATCTGGAAGTTTTGGAGACTATGGATAATAAGGTGAGTTCCTTATTGATCTTTTGGGACCAAGTAGGTTTTATGACAGCCTCTTTTTCTTTTTTTAATTTATTTATTTTAATTGGAGACTAATTACTTTACAATATTGTAGTGGTTTTTGCCATACATTGACATGAATCAGCCATGGGTGTACATGTGTTCCCCATCCTGAACCCCCCTCCCACCTCCCTCCCCATCCCACCCCTGAGCACTCTGTCTCATGCATCGAACCTAGACTGGTGATCTGTTTCACATATGATAATATACATATTTCAATGCTATTCTCTCAACCCTCGCCTTCTCCTGTAGAGTCCAAAAGGCTTTTCTATACATCTGTGTCTCTTTTGGACAGCCTCTTTTTTGTTCTAAATACTTTAGTGATTTCCTTAACCTTTGGACTCTTAACCCTTTTCATGGGATATTTATTAATACCATCTATTAACTAAATTAAATCTATTAATTCCTTAGTCCTTCAACCTGCCAGCCAGCATGTCCACTGTCAGTGCACCTGGCCTGGCCCTTCGCGTTCTTCATTCTTGCATTGTAAAGCTTCCCTACCACACCAGACATCATCTCTGTGCTTGCTGTCCATGTGGAATTTAGTCTGAAACTGGTTGCCTAAGATGTAGTTCCCCGTTGCTGCCATCATAATCCTGAGTCATTCTTTTCCTTTGTGAACAGAAAGGTCGCAAGTATGAGGCAGTCAAGTGGATGATGGTGTTTGCCATTGGAGTCTGCACCGGTCTGGTGAGCAGGCGAGGAGATTGTGGGCCAAGGGGCAGCAGAGGGCAGAGGGCATGTGCCAGTCTGGCAGATAAGTCATTTGTCCTTCTAACAGAGAATGCCTTTTTTCTTTCTTTCTTTTTTAAGTATAATCCTGATACTTTTTTTATACTTTTCAATTTCTGAAATGAAAGTGAGCCATGCAACACTGATGTCCTTTAAAGCACTTGAAGTCTTGCTCAAGACCTGTCCTTTGTTATGTGGTCCCATTAGGTAGATGGCAGAGTAGGGAGAGTGCTTAGTGGATGCTGAAGTCACTGTGCAGGGAGAAAGCAACATGATGAGAACGAAAGTGTGGCTATTATGCTCTTTGCTCGAGCACAGCATGCCAGTAAATAGGACATCGCGGATCTCCATGAACTCATTACGCCATCCCTCTTCCCTGAACACTGCTCATTTTACCTAGAAGGTAGAGCTGGCAGTTGTGGGTAGAGGAATACGCCTGAGTGCACAGGGTTCTGCGTCAGCACATTCACAGATGAATCCCAGACAAGAAGAAATCATGAAATATTGCCAAAGATTGTCATAGCAAAAGTCTGGAACCATAACTGCTGACTCACCGTGCTTCAACCCGGAGCAGAGAAGCTGGAAGAGTTAGTAGACAATCCAAATGATAAATGTCAAATCTGATTTTCTGACAATACATTGTTAGAAAAGGGGATTGTCTTCATCCATACAGACTGCTATAGCAAAAGTACTGTGGACTGAGGGGTTTAAACAACAGGCATTTACTTTTCATAGTTCTGGGGTCTGAAATGTCCAGGCATTTCAGATCAAATGTCTGTTGATCTGGTGTCTGGTGAGGGCCCAATTCGTCATTCACATATGGCCGTCTTTTTGCTGTGTCTTCAGGTGGCAGGAGAGGCAAGGGAGCTCTCTGGGGTCTCTTTTATAAGCACACTAATGCTATTCATGACCTAATTACCTACAGAGGCCCCCCCCCACCTCCTAATTAGAGGAGGTTAGCATTTCAACATATGAATTTGGGAGTGGGCAGGGGAGACCACAAACATTAGCCCGTAACAGTGTATATGTATTCTTAAGCAGTAGCCTGTTCATCACCTTTCTCTAGAATTAACCACAGGTTTCAAACTTAATTCTAGATAACGTACTCATTAAGTGTAAATGCGTATTTAAACATAACATAGCCATAGGAACTGACCACAGGTTTTAATTTCAGATTTTTACTGTAGTAAATTCAGAGATGAAGGAACATCTTACTATTTAAGATTAATAGCATTCAGGAGGCCTCTTTGATAATGTTCTGCCATTGTGGGGAATCGTGGGCTGATTTAATTGTTTTATTTTGCTTTATAGTTTCCTGGTTGCAGATTACCTTGTAATAAGCATAGTCACTAGCCATATAGGTGTTAGTCTTTCTGCAACCGTCGTGTCAAACTCTAGCAACTTTACCGAACACCCTCCTGTTCTGCCTTAAGGCAGGTCTGAAAGCAGACCTGCCTTAATAATGTAGCAACCATCTCCTCTTGCTGCTGGCTCTCTTCTCCTTTGATCTGTCACTGTTTATTGTTTCAATATTTAAAAGCCCCCCAAGCACTGGTTTGTGGGAAGACCAGAGTTAAAGGCACAAAGCCTTTGATCCTGAATTCACATGGTCAGAAGTCTTCCCAGTTCTCTGTTAAGTCCTGAGCATGCCCTTCAGAGAGTGAGCTAGTGGAACAGGAGTGGTTTTCTCTTATTCACCAGGCTAATCATTGGCTATACAATGGTTATAAATCGAAGTCATGATTTATAAAATGGTAATAACAGAGTGCCAAAGAATCAATGCTTTTGAATTGTGGTGTTGGAGAAGACTCTTGAGAGTCCCTTGGAATACAAGGAGATCAAACCAGTCAATCCTAAAGGAAATCAGTCCTGAATATACTTTGGCTGCCTGATGCAAAGAGCCAACTCATTGGAAAAAATCCTGATGCTGGGAAAGATTGAGGGCAGAAGGAGAAGGGGGTGACAGGAGATGAGATGGTTGGATGGCATCATCAATGGACAAGAACTTGAGCAAACTCTGAGAGATAGTGGAGGACAGGAGCCTGGCATGCTGCAGTCAAGGTGGTTGCAAAGAGTCGGACATAACTTAGTGAATGAACAATAACATGTGCAACAGCCATATACTACTCCTGAGTAGGTACTGGCTTTCAAAGTAATATTCTGATACCCTAATGTTTTCTACACTTACCCAGCTAAGGATCACTGAAAGTGTGTTTGGCTTTCTCCTTTTGACCCTACCTTTGGGAAGAGCAGAGCAGGCCCTCACACGCCTCTGTACTATTTCTAAGCACTCTCCGTCTTCCTTGGTCTGAGGTTCTTTTTTTATTCTTATCCCTATGTGTTGTAACTCTCCTTCTGACAACTTAGCTACACCCCTTCTTTTGTCCTCAGAAGGGCTGTGGGACCAGACTCAGGTGGGGCACTCCTTGACTAAGGAAAGGCCTGTTCACACATGGCCTGTTGGTAGCATGGGTGCATGTGACCAAGGAGAACAAGCGGTGGGGGGTGGGGGGCTGTGTTTCCAGGGGAGTGCCTATGACAGTGTGGAAACTCAGGTGACAGCTCTTGTCCTCTTCCCAGGTGGGTCTCTTCGTGGACTTCTTTGCTCGGCTCTTCACGCAGCTCAAGTTTGGTGTGGTGCAGGCATGTATCCTTTACAAGGGTCACAGTGTTCCCCAACATGTGTGGTTGCTCACCCTGCTTTCCCATACAGAAATGAGTTTACAGACGTGATCTTTGAAGAGCTACTTATTGGCCACTTGTGATTAAAGTTTTGCATTATTATCAAAGGACACAGAGGAAGACTTGAATAGAAAGATGCTCATGGTCATGGTAGTAAGACACGAAGCCCAGATACCTGTTTTTTCTTATCAGTCTGTGAACTGATTGTGGTTCCAAGGAAAATCTCACTAGAATTGTTCATGGAACTTGAAAATAATTCTCTTCCTAAATTTGTGTGGAATC
The DNA here is from genome assembly GCF_002263795.3 of Bos taurus. NCBI lineage: Eukaryota > Metazoa > Chordata > Mammalia > Artiodactyla > Bovidae > Bos > Bos taurus. The sequence goes on along the minus strand of NC_037343.1, from coordinate 41,861,876 downwards.
ATAAAGAGCCCAAAGTATCTGAGACAGCTTTGAACAGCAGATGGGACTGGCCGTCCTAGATGTCAAGATTTACATAATTTAAGATATAGTAATTAACCCAGTGTCATATTGGTACAAGAACACCCAGTTAGACCAGTGGAAAGTAATAGAGAAGCAGAAATGGGCCCACACACATACAGCAATGCAGTGAGTGACAGAGTTGATATTATAAATCAGTGAGAAAGGATAGGTTTGTTAATAAAAGATGCTGGGAGATTGGTTACCCATCTGGAAAAATACAAAATTAGATTCTTACTTTGTACTATACATTAATTCCAGATGGATTAAAGATGTAAATAGGCAAAACAAAACTTGAAGAGACTGTGTAACGTCAAGACCAGGGAGTAATCTCTAAGAACTCCAGAAGGCATGAAGATCAATAAACTTGATGACATCAAAGTAAACATTCTGTTTATACACGCATCAAAAAAAAAAAACTCAGACAATAAAACTCCATAAACAAACTGAAAAACAAGTTTACAGCTTAGGAGAAGTGACTCTCTGTGCATTTAAGAGACAGATAATTAGTATCCATAATAGAGGGAGAACAGCAACTCAATTAAGAAAAAAGCCGAAAACAGCTCAGTAGAAAAACATACAAAGGATGTGAGCAGACAGTTCTCAGAAGAGGAAAATGACCTGTGGAAGAGCGCTTACCTCACCACCAGCAGGGAAGTGAAAGTTAAATACACAGGACGGTGCGCGTCCCTGACTCCTGTGGAAGAGCGCTTACCTCACCACCAGCAGGGAAGTGAAAGTTAAATACACAGGACGGTGTGTGTCCCTGACTCCTGCGTTTGTGTTCTAGGCGTGGCCCTCAGACATGCACAGAGATGTTCATTGCATCTCTGGGATTGCAGAACACTGCTGTCACAGCAAGATGGGAGAGTGGGCCAGTTGTAATTTAGATGGTGTAATTTCACATAGAAGTTAAAATGAACCAGAGCTTTTAGATCAACATGGCTAATTCTCAAAAAGTGTTGAGGGAAAGAGAGCAAGGGTAGAAGGTGCATCAACCGCAACGCCACTGTTTTAATTTCAGAAACACTCAGAACAGTATGGATGCACATGGACGTGTTCCGGGGAGGATGTGCAAGGGTTCACCTTAGGGGTTTCTTCCATGAAAGAGGGAGGGAGACACAAGGGGTTTTGTTGCTGTTTTGAACGGTATCTAGTGTTTGAATTTTCAAAAAGCACCTGGAGCAGATGTGGCTTAACACTGAGATTTGTTAAGGCTCTGAGGGTACAGATGTTTGTACATCTTGTAATGTTTGAAGTATTTCATGATTTTAAAATGGTTCCTAGTGTAGGAGACAAAGGCTTCCCTGGTGGCTCAACGCCTGCCCATGCAAGAGTCGCGGTTTCTATCCCTGGGTTGAGAACATCCCCTGGAGAAAGAAATGGCGACCCACTCCAGTATTCTTGCCTGGGAAATCCCTTGGACAGAGGAGCCCAGCAGGCTACAGTCCATGGGGTCGCGAAAGAGTCAGACATGACTTAATGACTGAAAACACCAATGAGAAGATATCTCAGACAGTTGTGTTTTTGTGAAGTTTATATGTGGAAAACAGGAAGATGTGCAGTAAGCAGCCCCCATGCTTCAGAGGAAGAAAAACTGCTTCATACTTAGTGGTGGCAGAACCGCCCCTACTGGCAGGCTCGTTTTCCTTAACCCCATTTCTGCAGCGGTGGAGGAGTGCAGCCAGAAAGGCTGTCTCGCGCTGTCCCTCCTGGAACTCTTGGGTTTCAACTTGACGTTTGTCTTTTTCGCAAGCCTTCTTGTCCTAATTGAGGTGAGGTGTGATGGGGGTGAGGCAGTGGGGGTCTTCTTGCTCATGAGGTTGTTGGGGAGTCCATTTTTCTCTATCTCCATTTCCGAAATGTCAAGACACTGATTTAGTGTCTTGTAGAAAAAGTGATCTCTCTTTCACTTAGAGAGGTTTTCTGAAAGTGGTTTCAGCCTCTGGGGAGATTAAAGGGGAACAATCTGGACTAGGAGGTTGCCTCTCAACCTTGACAGCACATTAGAAGAAACACCTGGGGAATTGTGAAAACACCTTAGAATAACAAATGCTTTAAACCTTGCTGCTGCTGCTGCTAAGTCGCGTCAGTCGTGTCCGACTCTGTGCGACCCCATAGACGGCAGCCCACCAGGCTTTCCCGTCCCTGGGATTCTCCAAGCAAGAACACTGGAGTGGGTTGCCATTTCCTTCTCCAATGCATGAAAGTGAAAAGTGAAAGTGAAGTCGCTCAGTCATGTCCGACTCTAGCGACCCCATGGACTACAGCCTACCAGGCTCCTCCATCCGTGGATTTTCTAGGCAAAAGTACTGGAGTGGGGTGCCATTGCCTTCTCCGGCTTTAAACCTTAAAGAACTTTAAAAGTGACCAATACCCAGCTTAGACAAATGAGGTAAGAGTCTCCGGAAATGAAGGGCGGCATTTGGCTACCTGATGCGAAGAGCTGACTCATTTGAAAAGACCCTGATGCTGGGAAAGATTGAGGGCAGGAGGAGAAGGGGACAACAGAGGATGAGATGGTTGGATGGCATCACCAACTCGATGGACATGGGTTTGAGTAGACTCCAGGAGTTGGTCATGGACAGGGAGGCCTGGTGTGCTGTGGTTCATGGGGTCACAAAGAGTCGGACATGAACTGAACTGAACTGACTGACTGTTGAAAAGCCTCCCCTCGCAGGAGATGTTAAATCACCAGGAACTTGTTAGAAATGCATCAGGCCTACTGAGTGTGGTGCTGTCCAGGGTGAGCCCAGTGGGTTCTGAGTTTCTGAGTATGCCTGCTCTCCCCCTCAGCCAGTGGCAGCCGGTTCTGGGATCCCCGAGATCAAATGCTATCTGAATGGCGTGAAAGTGCCTGGAATCGTCCGTCTCCGGACCCTGCTCTGCAAAGTCTTTGGAGTGCTGTTCAGTGTGGCTGGAGGTCAGGAGGGTCTTTCTTTCTTCTTTTTTTCTTTTTTAAAAATATTTATTTGGCTATGCGGGTCTTATTTGTGGTGTGCAAGCATCCTCAGTCGTGTCCAACTCTTTCTGACCTCGTGGACTGTAGCCTGCCAGGCTCCTCTGTTCCTGGGATTCTCCAAGCAGGGGTATTGGAGTGGGTTGCCATTTCCTCCTCCAGGGGATCTTCCCAACACAGGGATCAAACCCGCATCTCCTACATTTCCTGTAGGAGGCACCATTTCTTTACTGCACCATCTCAGAAGCCCTGTTATTTGCAGCACACAGGGTCTTTTTAGTTGTAGCATGTGGAATCTACTTCCTTGACCAGGGATCAAGCCCAGGTCCCCTGCATTGGGAGCTTGGAGTCTTAGCCACCGGACCACCAGGGAAGTAACAAAAGCATCTTCCTGACGTTTATCTTTCAAGCCTTCCAGGATTGAAGGCGACAAGAATCATTATGGGTGTACATTAAGCAGATGTGGCCTTGGAAGTTTCTACCCTCAAACAGATCTCTGCACTTTTTGTTGATGAGTTAGTTTTTAAATGTAAACGCTGTTAATAAGTTACCATTCAGAGCTGTCTGACCAGCGCACCATTGAGTTTCAAAGTAGAGCGACTATCTAGTTGGTTTGTGGAGTTGGCTTTTAGCAAAGTCAGCAAGATTTTTGTGCCAGATGGTAAATATTTTAGGCTTTGTGGGCCAAGTGGCAAAAAAGAGCTATTGTGTAGGTGCTTAAACTTACATAACCACTTCAGATGTATCCACTCAAGAACGTAAAAACCATTCTGAGCTCTTGGGCTGTATAAAAATAGGCAGCAAGCCTGTCTTGGCCCACAGGCTACGATTTGCTGACCCCCAATTTGGAATTTCAAGGTTGCTGCCGCTGCTGCTAAGTCGCTTCAGTCGTGTCCAACTCTGTGCGACCCCAGAGACAGCAGCCCACCAGGCTCCCCTGTCCCTGGGATTCTCCAGGCAGGAACACTGGAGTGGGTTGCCATTTCCTTCTCCAAAAATTTCAAGGTTACTTTCTCTTTATTTGATAAGGATTTGACTCACTGTTAGCAAGTCACTTGATCACCTCTGTTTTATAGTTGTAAAGAGAAAGGTCTATGTAACAAAGATTGTTCTGTGCTGATAGATTGTCTTGCCTTTTTCCACCTGTTCCCAGGGCTCTTTGTGGGGAAGGAAGGCCCCATGATCCACAGTGGAGCAGTGGTGGGGGCTGGCCTCCCACAGGTAAGGGTTGATGGGCTATCGGGGGCGGATTGGCCTTCAGAGTGGGCCTCCTGGGCAGGGACGTGTCCGTAGTTAAAATCGGGAGAAAATCCATCAAGAGCACCCTAATGTGGCCTTGGGATCCATTATCAGTTTGGGTTGATGAGAAACTATGAGGTCTATCTCCCAGGAGAGCAGGTAGCTGGTACCTGGAGGTTGTATTGGGGCCCTGCAGGGTCCTGGGAGCAGAAATGGAACAGAGAGAGAGTTCAAACGAAAGTCACCCGGTGCTCCCACAGCCATTGCCAAGCGCCTGCACACAGGGTGGCTTGCAGAGCATCCCGAGAGAGGCTGGAAGCCTTGGCTATGATGGTTTCAGGCACAGGCCGATGCTGATACTGTTGGATGCGGCAAGGGAATAACAGCTGCTGTTCATCAGGTGCCATCTGGGCCAAACTCTCTTGTCCCATCTCCTCTCTTCTTTAAAGCCACTTCAGGGACTTCCCTGGTGAGTCCAGTGGTTAGGACTCTGAGCTTCCACTGCCATGGGCCTGGGTCCCATCCCCGGTCAGGGAACTAAGATCCCACAAGCCATGTGGCCCAACCAGAAAAAAGCCCCCTCGGGTTTAGTTGTCCTCATCAGCATCATTCCTAGATGAGGAGCCGAGGCTCAGGGAGGCCAAGGGGCTCACTCAGGACTCCCATACTCCCCTTCTCACAGGCTGGTCCACAGAGGAAAGTCTCAGTTCCTTGTGAACTGTCACTTGTAGACAGTTTATGTCTCACATTCTAAGGGGAGGGAGTTGCTGCGGTCGCTGTGTTGTCCAGGAGAAGGAGAGAAGACCCTGTCGCCCAGAGCCCATCTTTTGATCTCTCTCGTTACTGCCTCATCTCATCTCCATGCACTGGCCTCTAGGAAGTAAGCCGAGAGGTAGAAGGAGGCCAGGCCGGGGCGGGGCGGTAGTCTGAGATTTTGTCAGGCAGTCACTTGGCTCTTCCCTGGTGACTGCCCCGAGCAGAGCTCACGTCTTCTGTAGCAGCTTTCAGTTCCTCTCCACCCTTTACCCAGCTGTCTCCCCTTTTCCTTTCAGACTTGTTGACTATGTACAAAACGCAGTTTCTGAAGGAATCCGGGGGTAGGAAAGAAGTTCCTCCTCAAAGTCAGCTCTTTTAGCAGGTGCTGTCCTAGACTCTCCTCCTTGTGGCTCCTGCCCAGGAGCGGTCAGGCTGCAGGGACTCCCAGTGCTGTGGCTTCCTGCAGCCTCGGGCCCCTCCCTAACTCTGTTTTCTCCTGTTCTAGTTTCAGAGCATCTCCTTACGAAAGATCCAGTTTAACTTTCCCTATTTTCGAAGTGACAGGTATGGAAAGGTTAGAAATTGGGGTGTTTTTTTTTTTTTTTAAACAAGCTGTTTATTGCCACTGAGACCTTGTACCTGCTCTAACCAGGCTCATAGTCTCCCTGCCTTGGGTGGGCTGCATGCAGAACCCGACCATCAGGAAGTAGGTGGGCTTTGAATTATTTTTCTGAAAATTAGGAGCACAAGGGGCAAGCAGGCATCACAGCTTCTGTTTTGCCATAACCCAGGGCCTAGAAGCATCTCTGGCAACAAAGAACATGGTCCAAGATAAAAAATACAACCAAGAAAGTCCACTGGCATATTATCAAGAATGGAGTTTATTTACTTGGTCCGCCACTTCAGGCTTGGAAGGTCTCTGCACCCTGTGCGATTTGCAGGTGTTACTGACCTGCATGCCTGGCGAGGCCCTTGCAGTCAGGGGCCCACACCCAGGTTGGGGTCCACCTTCTCACCTTCCTGCCAGGTACTGTCACCTGTCCTTCTGCTTGCAGCCACACTTGGCCATTTTCTCTGGTATTGGGCTTTCTGGAAGGAAGGTCTAGGGAGCCGGTGGCTCAGTGGTGACACCGGAAGTCTTCGACCTGCCTTCTGAGAGTTCATGCTTGGAGTTGCTAATGTCAGGGAGCCTCCCGCCTGGCGGGGTTCAAATAGGGGAGAGCACCTGGCTGGTTCGTGAACTGTGTTCAGTGCTGAGTCACTTCAGCAGAAATCGAAGCCCTTTGTGAGCCCTGACTGTTCTTGGGTCTCGAGATAATAGAATGTCGGTGCATAAGGAAGTTAGAAAACTGCCCTTTGCAGCCTGAGGACTGTTTCTGAGATAAACCATCTCTCTCTCCACCCCTTAGAGACAAGCGGGACTTTGTATCAGCAGGGGCAGCTGCCGGAGTTGCTGCGGCTTTTGGGGCCCCCATTGGGGGCACCCTGTTCAGTCTGGAGGAGGGTTCGTCCTTCTGGAACCAAGGGCTCACATGGAGAGTGGTAAGGAGGGCCTTCCCCGAGCTTAACCACCCACCCCCACCCCAGGTTTCATCTGGACAACTCTTACTCGATACATTTACCAGGAGTTTTTTTTCTCCTCTTTCGCTGTTTACCACAGACATACTTTATGTACAGTCATAAATGTCTGAAAATAAAAGGAACAGAAAAGGTAGACCATGTCAGCACTAACCAAAATAAGGCTGCTGTCGGTGGTTCCGTGGTAAAGAATCCACCTGCCAGTGCAGGAGACTTGGATTCAATCCCTGGGTCGGGAAGACCCCTGGAGAAGGAAATGGCAACCCCCTCCAGTACTCTTGCCTGGGAAATCCCATAGACAGGGGAGCCTGATGAGCTGCAGCCCATGGGGTTGCAAGAGAGTCACACAACTGAGCAACTCAACAACAAAAAGTAATTTATTAGTGTTAAAGCAGACTTTGAGACAAGGGGAATTACCAAAGTGAATAAGGGACATACAGCAGTGGTAAAAGGCTCGATTTAATGGATAGTTTCAGGCTAACCTATAGTTTTGATGAGGCCACACTGACTTCCTTTGCTCTAGATGCCTATATCCTCCTATGGACTGTTCTCTACTTCCCATATTAACTCCTGTGGACTGTTCTCTATTTCCCATATTAACATACTTCCCGTCCCCAGTGAGACGTTACCCTCTTATGACGAACTATCTGACTGGAAACGTGAGACCAGCTGTGGTCCTGACCGAGCTCCTGTCTGCTCGCTCAGGGAACACATCTTTCTCTGGTGTTTGCTGTTCCTCTTTTAGCATAGGGTCTGGTGCACCATAGACTTTAAATAGTCCACAAAAGGCTGAATGCAAACTCCTACTAGCCCGATTTCCAGCTTTTCACACTTGAGGTGAACTTACAGCCGTGGTCACCTGAGCCCCATGTCCAGACCTGGAGTTGGAGGTCTCTGTGTGGAGCAGTAGGTTTACGGGACGCATCCAGGAAGAAGAAGGACTTGCGGCTATGAGCTGTTTTTGTTTTTGTCCCTGTTTCCCAGCTCTTCTGCTCCATGTCTGCCACCTTCACCCTCAATTTCTTTCGTTCTGGAATTCAGTTTGGAAGTTGGGGTTCCTTCCAGCTCCCTGGGCTGCTGAACTTCGGCGAGTTTAAGGTATGTTTTGTCCTTGCGCTCAGAATTTCTTTTTTGACCCGTGACAATTGCTCTTAAGTAAAGTATCAGAGAGAAGCTGGCAGAGGTAGGTGCACCTGGGCCCTGTAGTCTTCTGCATGCGTGTGCTCAGTGTGGGCAGGATTCCAGCACCGCTTCGGCTCTCGTCTCTGTCTTCTCTGCTCCTGCCCCTTCCTGTTCTCACAGGCACTCTGGTTTTTCTCTCTCCCTCCCCTGCCCTTTCTCTCAGTGCTCTGACTCTGATAAAAAATGTCATCTCTGGACAGCTATGGACTTGGGTTTCTTCATCGCGATGGGGGTCATTGGGGGCCTCCTGGGAGCCACGTTCAACTGTCTGAACAAGAGGCTTGCAAAGTACCGTATGCGAAACGTGCACCCGAAACCTAAGCTCGTCAGGTACCCTCGCAGTCGCCTCCCCCACCTGCTGTGGCTCCCCGGCCCTGTGTGGACCGGGCCATCTCTCCTGAGGAATAGACCCCACTTCCCACGCCAGCTTCCAGGTCATGTCTAAGACTGAGAACAGAAATGTGTTTATCAGACAGTCCAAGAGACTGCGGCTGAGCTTAACTTATATCAGAGCCACTCTGGCTCCCGGCCTCTCTGGACTTGGCCACGGGACACGTGGCAGAGTCAGTATCGGCCCCGCCAAGGGTTGCGCTGTCATGAGACTCTCACCTGGGACTTAAAGTGGGAAGCCGTTCATTCCTTGGAGAGAGATGATGTGGCCGCAGCAGCCTCGCCACTACCACCTGTACAGATTTGTACATAGAGATTGCTGGAACACAGCAAGCCGCTGATACATTCTGCGCGTGTGCTGACTGCCCAGGGGCAGCTCTGCGTGCTCTGGGGCAGGGAGGGTTGGGGGTAGGCAGTTTCAAGTTCCCAAGACCAGGTAGCTTTGTGACCCATGCTAACAGCTGTGCTTGCCCCCTAGAGTCTTGGAGAGCCTCCTGGTGACCCTGGTGACCACCGTGGTGGTGTTTGTGGCCTCCATGGTGTTGGGAGAATGCCGCCAGGTGACTTCTGCGGCTCAAGTCGGGAATGACTCCATCCCGCTCCAGGTAACCCCCTGTGCACCTGCTGCCCTTGTCCTACGTCCACAGAGACGAAGCATCGAGAATGTACGACGTGCCTCTGTTGAGAGCCAGTAGGTGCATCGGTTCACTGTTCCACACCTGAGTCAGATTGCTGGGTGGGGGATGGGGGTGGGCTGGGGTTCGTAGCTGTCATTTTACCTAAGAGAGGGTGTTCACCAAACTGGCTCTTTTTCACTTTTGTGAACAGTCCTGGTCATCATAGAGGGGACTCCTGTCTCTCCCCCGACCCCCACAGTGAGGTAGGCATTGGAGCTTAGTTTACAATGTGTGTTGGGTCTAAGAGTGAACCCTAGGGTGGAGGCTGGAGGTTCTCTCAGTACATGTCTTAATGGCCCCTGGGGAGCTACTGGAGTCCCTCCGAGCCCCTTTGGGCTTTTGTCTAGAACGGCTGCATCTTCCATGTCCCCAGGAACACTAAATGGCTAGAATATACTCAATCAGAGGTCAGTAAACTATGGTCCATGGACCACATCTAGCCCTTGGCAACTGCTTGTTATTGTGTAGCCCCCGAGCTAAAAATGGTTTTTACAGTTCTAAGAGTTGGGAAAGGAAAGCCAGAAGAACATGCACTAGAGACTATATGTGGCTTGCAAAGCCTAAAATAGTTACTCTCTGGCTTTTCACAGGAAAAATCTGTTGATCCCGGTTGATGGTTATTCCCCAAGACCACCTCCTTTCCAGGCCAATACTTTCCAAAGTGTGTTCTAAGGAGCATTTATACACGATTCAAGAGCAAACAAATGGAAACAGATTCTGTGGTCAAATGAGATAACCAGGCCTAAGTAGGTTTCTTAAACACAGGACTTCTCCGGGCCTTTAAAGTTCCAGTAAGTGTTAGGAATGTTCGGCGTGTTCTTCGTGTGCCAGGTGCTCCACTAAGCACTGCACACCCATGACCTCACTTAGTTTTTACCATGGCCGCTCTGGCTAGTATTGTCCCCACTTGACAGATGAGAAAACTGAGGCAAACTGAGGTCTTGCCCAAGACCAGTCAGCTAGTAATAGGTAGCCTGAGATAGGTGTCATTCCCCTGTTACAGATGAGGAAACGGAAGCTTCACGAAATGGAGTACCTTTCCTGAAGTCATAGGAGGGTGACAGGGTGCATGTTGGGTCTGTCTGATCATGGAGCCTGTTCCCTGCTCGTTGCAGATACACTGATTTCCAGCAAGTGCAGTGATGCTCCTCTATGCGCTTGACCACAGGACTCTTTCCAGAGCGCCTTCAGCACTGGGTTCATCCAGACCTAAGTTGGGGAAACATTGCATTGTTGGTTATTAAGCTGTTTCCTCAGCTTGTCCACCCTCGACAACTGTGCACACACATCCCAGTTGCCTTCTCCTCCATGCCAGGTTCTGCCCATAGGGGGCGCTCCCTGTTTCCTGCAGCAGCCTTCATTGGGCTGTTGCCCAGCCAGGCGCACCTCGTAGAATTATACTAGCCCATGGTCTGCTATCATTACAGTGTCCACGTAAGGGCATCTCTACAGTATCATTGATAGAATGGGATCCAGGAACGATCCGTCTCCTCAGTTAGCTTTGCAGTAACACCCATTAGTTGTTTGCCCAGGGACAGGTATGAGGTTCACCCCCTGTGCTGCTGAACACCAGCAGCCAGAAAACAAACACCGCACTGATGAGTCTAGCAGTGCCAGGCTCTCATCTGCTCACACAAGATGATGAAGGGGGTAAGAGGGCTGGGATGTGAAGAAATCCCGTCTTTTCCCAACTTGGGTTTTGTTCAGCCAGGTGAGGGATAGGCAGCCAGGAGCAAGGTATCTGCAGTAGGCCTCATAGACACAGGTTTCTTCTGCAGCAAACTCGGGGCAGAGGCTTTTTCCACTTGGAACAAAGCTGGGCTTAGGTACACAGTGCCCACTCTCCTCTGCAGCCACCTGACCACTCTGGGCCTCTTGTCAGGCCTCTACCTCGTCCTCCACGGTCCGTGGTCCCTGGGGGCCAGGCTTCCCCCAGTGCCTCTGACAGAAGTAGCACTGAGCCAGACCTACAGTGAATCTTGGGTATAGTTATATTTTTGTTGCAGCTGTGGATGAATAAGGGCCATCATCCTGATTCTTTCTCAAAATCTGAGGAATACAGTATCACAGTTGGCTGCTTTTGGATCTCAATCTACTTTTGCTACCTGTTTTATTATGAGTAAAGCTTGCATGCCAGGTTTGCTGCAACCTCTCTGGAGACGTCCCAGTTGAAATCTCAAGTGCCCTGGTCAGGGACCTGTGTTTGACTTTTTGATTCTTGTTTCTCAGGTCACATCAGAAGATGTGAATTCAAGTATCAAGACCTTTTTTTGTCCCAACGAGACCTACAATGACATGGCCACCCTCTTCTTCAATCCCCAGGAGTCTGCCATCCTTCAGCTTTTCCACCAGGATAGTGAGTCTCAGGGGCTGGGCTTTGGGGCAGGTACAAATGATTATTCACCCGCCCCTTCCGTTTACCCTCAGACACAGCTTGGCTTACCCCTAATTTTGAGCAAGAACAGGGCTTTTTGTTGGTGACATCACCCCAGACAAAGATAGGCTTTCTGCCTCCAGCACTGGAGGTGAACCGGACAGGATGCAGTAGGACCTGGTGGGAGCTGGCTGGTCTGGGAGGCCTTGGTAAGCATCTTGGTGGACTCAGGTCAGTCTGCTCTTGCTTCGCAGGTACATTTAGCCCCGTCACTTTGGCCTTGTTCTTCGTCCTCTATTTCTCACTTGCGTGTTGGACTTACGGCATTTCTGTTCCAAGTGGCCTTTTCGTGCCTTCTCTGCTGTGTGGAGCTGCTTTTGGACGTTTAGTTGCCAATGTCCTCAAAAGGTACTCTGTGCATGTGTGTGTGTGTGTGTGCGCGTGCGCACGTATGCACATGTGTAGGAATCATAGCTTCCCACATGGCTTCCCCGGAGGCTCAACAGTAAAGAATCCACCTGCAGTGCAGGAGACCTGGGTTTGATCCCTGGGTCGGGAAGATTCCCTGGAGAAGGAAATGGCAACCCACTCCAGTATTCTCGCCTGGGAAATCCTGTGGACAGAGGCGCCTGGCGGGCCATAGTCTGTAGGATCTCAATAGTCCGACATGTCTTAGCGACTGAACTACCCTCACCCCACCACACACTGTGTGATTCTGAGCCATGTTCTCGGTCTGTTTCTTCACCAGCTACATTGGATTGGGCCATATCTACTCCGGGACCTTTGCCTTGATTGGTGCTGCGGCTTTCTTGGGTGGGGTCGTCCGCATGACCATCAGTCTCACGGTCATCTTGATTGAGTCTACCAACGAGATCACTTATGGTCTTCCCATTATGATCACCCTGATGGTGAGTGCGCCCCTTCTAGGCCTCGTTCAGGTTCAGGGCCCAGTTCCCCCCACAGCAGCCTATTTTTAAGCCTTTCCTTTGTATTTCAGGTGGCCAAATGGACAGGGGACTTTTTCAATAAAGGCATTTATGACATCCACGTGGGCCTGCGCGGCGTGCCGCTGCTAGAATGGGAGACAGAGGTGGAAATGGACAAGTAAGGCCAGGATTTCTCTTTGTGTCCTAGTTCCAGAATTTATAGAGTCTAGGGCCCAGGAACTTTTGTATCAGGGGGTAGTAGTACAGATTCTTGGGTTGGAAGAAGGTAAGTAACAGTGGCAAGCACGTTTGTCCCCAAGTGTTTGCTGGAGAGTGGAGTGGCCCCGTGGGCTGGAGGCTGGGGTGGGCAGGGTCGCTTCATGGACTGTTCAGCCGCTGTGGCATTCTAGTGAAACAGGAAGTGTTACGATTGAATGTTTAAGGGTCCGATCCTTGTGAGTGACAGCAAGCTTGCCTCATGTGTGCCCAGTGAAGAGTTGTCTATCAGCGGTGACTCCTCTGGGCATAAACACCAGCTTATCCATCAGGCCTCTCATGTCTGGAATCACGTGAGGTGCTTAAAGTCTGTCCCGTAGGAGTCAGCCAGCTTCCAGAAAGGACCAGCCAGTCAGTATTTCCAACGTTGCAGGCTATGTGGTCTCTATCACAGTTATCCAGTTCTACCATTTTAGTGCAGAAGCACCCGTGGACAACATGTAAATGAGCAAGCATGACCAGATTGGACCTGTGGGTGATAGTTGCCATCCCTGGTCTAAAGGGACACCCAAAGATTTTCATTTTAATTCCCGTGTCATTAGCAGTTCAATGGTGATACATGACATGTGCCATGGGGTGCTGAGGAGGGATGGCCAAAACCCTGGGCAAGCGGATGGGGTTCATGGTGAGGGGGCGTTTGTATAGAGATGAGGGTCTTGGCCCACCCATCTGACAAGGCAGGGAAGAGCATATTCCAGGCACAGGGAACAGTGCATATGAAGGGGATGGGAGTACCAAGAAACACGTGTGTTCAAGGATCGGCTGGAGGTGGTTCAGAAGAGGGACCCTGGTGGTCCAGGCAGTACGGAGAGGGAGCATGGCTATGTCACGGCTGCTCCCAGTGCCACGGGCTCCGTCGTGAGGCTGGACCACTTCTCTCCCTCCCGCAGACTGCGAGCCAGCGACATCATGGAGCCCAATCTGACCTACGTCTACCCGCACACCCGCATCCAGTCCCTGGTCAGCATCCTACGCACCACCGTCCACCACGCCTTCCCGGTGGTCACAGAGAACCGGGGCAACGAGAGGGAGTTCATGAAGGGCAACCAGCTCATCAGTAACAACATCAAATTCAAGGTAAAGAAAGTGATCCTGGAGGAGGGGTGGACCATGGACAAGTGGTTCCCTGACACACACACTGACCCCATGCTTGTCGTACCCTGTATACAGGGTGGCCCTGGTTGGCTCTTGAGAAAGTCAGCATTCTTGTCATCATACGCGACAGTGAGTAAGGACTGGACAGGGAGTAAGGACTTCGTTAGGCCATCAGGATGTGTGTGCATTCTCACTCCAGCAAGCCTGTGGATAAGTGGTGGTTTTAATCAGCCTACCAGGCTCCTCAGTCCATGGGATTTTCCAGGCAAGAATACTGGAGTGGGGAGCCGTTCCCTTCTTCAGGGGATCTTCCTGATGGAGGGATCGAACCCGTCTCTCCCACAATGCAGCCAGATTCTTTACCATATGAGCCACCAGGGAAGCCTGGTTTTAATCAGCAGTGGTTAGCATTCAGTGCAGGTTGTCCCAGAGAGGGTTCTGAATTGCCAACAGTGGGCTTTGACCTACTTAAGAAAGACGTTCGTAGGAAGCTGTGGGACAGACAGGGAAGCTGAGGAACCAGGCATGGTGCACCCTGGATGAGCAGGTGGCTGGCGGCTCCTCTGTGGGTACCAGGAGGCATCAGCATTGAGGGAGGGTCCCACTGCCTCACTTGGGCCACGTGCCCACCCTTGGCTTTGGAGGTTGGGGGCACATCAGTTGACAGGCCTGCAGAGATATGACGTGGGAGCACTGCCTTGCTGTCCCCACATCAAAGGAGTCGGGCCGTGGAGCCGGCAGAAACCTTGGGCTCCAGGAGGCTCCTTGAATCACAAGTCTCTGAGCCGCCATGCAGGTTTCTTGCCGTTCTGGTGTGGGCCTGTGCCTTTTGACCCTCAGGGTCACCCACCTCCTCCCCTGAGTGGATGCTAGCCCGCCCTTGAGCAGCAGTCTGTCATCACTGCCCCTTCCCATCCTCAGAAGTCCAGCATCCTCACCCGCGCCGGCGAGCAGCGCCGGCGAAGCCAGTCCATGAAGTCCTACCCATCCAGTGAGCTGCGCAACATGTGCGATGAGCATGTGACCTCTGAGGAGCCAGGCGAGAAGGAGGATCTCCTGCAGCAGATGCTGGAGCGGAGGTGAGGGGGCCCCTCGCCCGGGGCCATCCCTGGGAGTGCGGGCGGGGCTTGGGGCTGTGGACGGGACACGGTCCTGCTGAGGGTGTCCTAGGCAGCGTCTGGTTTTTGTATAACAGATACACCCCCTACCCCAACCTATACCCTGACCAGTCCCCGAGCGAAGACTGGACCATGGAGGAACGCTTCCGCCCGCTGACCTTCCACGGCCTGATCCTGCGCTCGCAGCTCGTCACCCTGCTCGTCCGAGGAGTCTGTTACTCTGAAAGCCAGTCGGTGAGTCTCCCTTCTTGTCCACACCAGGCCTCTGGAAAGCATGAGGGTGCTTGGAACCCAGTCCCCACACCTGCTGTTGAGCAGTGCGTGCAATCCCCGCTGCCCTATGCTGAGCAGGGCTCAGAGTCCCTCCAGGGCCTTGCCCCTTAGTCTCTGCATCTGTTGTTAAGTGTCCTTCTAGCCAGTAGCCTTTTAATATAATTTCTACACTTCAATTTCTGCCATGTATGCACTTTGTTACACGTGTTATCCAAAGAAATGCCTTTGTTCTTGTTCATTTCCCTGTAGTCTTTTCTTTGCTTTGGTTTATGTGTGTTCAAAGTGGTCCATATAGTGACCTGCAACACACTTCACCCCTTCAGATGGAGCCTGAAAAACTCACACAGAGACCTAGTTCCCAAACTAATTTTCCTTTGGGTCTTGCCCGTGGGCAGCCAGCCTGAGGTCACCCATGGTCTGACTAGCCTGCAGAAGAGCAACTCACGTGGGCAGGACAGGAAGGGCCACGGATGGAGTAGCTCAGGCTTGGGGGTATGGCATGTGGGAGGCCCAACCTCACTGGAATGGCCCAAGGGACGAGAGTTGGAGGAATGAAGCAGGCCAGACTATACAGGGCCTCGCCTGCAGACAGAAGCCACCAGTGCTGGCCTGAGGAAGCCCTGGGGGTCAGCGGTGGACAGCAAAGACCGTGGGCCAAGGGGAGGGAAGGGGAAGAAGATTGGGGAGGAGTGGTGACTGGCCTGAGAGCTGATGGTCTCGGTGCCCTGTAACGGTCAGCGGCCTTGAGAGCTGAGGGAAAGTCCAGAAGACTCAGGATGCAGGAATAGTGGTAAAGCTCCCTTGTGACTTTACTGGGCTGACTTTCCTGGGGCTGCTGTTTGCAGTCGCTGCAAACTGGGCAAAATCCCACAGGCGGGCCCCTCAGATGCTTCCAGCAACAGCAGTGTGTCCTTGCTTGGTTTTGAAGGCCCTGGGACAGAACGCCCGGTCGGCCGGGCTGTGCTTCCTCTGAAGGCTCCAGGAGAGGATTCTTGCCTTCCTCATTTGTGGTGGGTGCCCTCGGCCTGCCCTGGCTGGAGGGCCATCAATTGTGTCTGCCTCTTTGTTACCCGGCCCTCCCTCTGTGCCCTCGCCTCTTTTAGCAGGACACCAGTCCCTGGGTTTGGGGCCCACCCTCCTCCACGTGACCTCATTTTACCTTGACTACATCTGTAAAAGCCTCTTTTCCAAGAAGGCTACATTCACAGATTCTAGGCATTAGAATGCAGACGAATCTTTTAGGGGACTCAAGTCGCTACAGCTACAGCTACTATTAGCACTTTTCTCACTGAAACTCTAGAATAGCTCACATCTGTTCTACAGATGAAAGGGACGTTCAGAGAAGTTAGGAGACCCGCCCAGGGGACACAGCTAGGGAATTGGCTGAGAAATGGCTTTGGAGCAGGAGGTCTCACTCCAGAGCACCTGTCCTGGCCCTGCACTGCCCGCCTGGCTCTCAGACATTGAGGGAGGGTCCCCTAAACGTGGCTCCACCAGCGGCCACATCCAGTGCAAAGGACAGTGTCTGGGTTGGGATTGCAGAGTGCCAGCCAGCCACGCCTCTCCTACGCCGAGATGGCTGAGGATTACCCGAGGTACCCCGACATCCACGACCTGGACCTGACCCTGCTGAACCCGCGCATGATTGTGGTGAGCAGGGCTTCCCTGGGGGCCGGGGCTGGGTGAGGAGGCTGAGGGCCCATCCCGCACGGCCTGCTCCTCGTCTGCGTGGCTAGAGTCACATCTTGGGCAGGCAGGACTGGCTGTGGGTCACCATGTTGTCTCCTCTGCAGGACGTCACCCCATACATGAACCCCGCACCCTTCACTGTTTCGCCCAACACCCACGTCTCCCAAGTGTTCAACCTGTTCAGGACGATGGGCCTGCGGCATCTGCCAGTGGTAAATGCGGTGGGCGAGGTGAGTCAGAACCTGTGAGGCTGTGTCTCCTGGAGGGGAGCCTCTAAGCTCAGCGCTATAGGAGGAGCAGCAGAACCCCACAGGGGTGCCCCTCAAACTCAACCTGCTCTGCGCTCCCCCAGCAAAAGTGAGGGGCGGAGGGGTGGGCGGGAGAGAAGCAGCTTCCGAAACCTTCCCCTTTGGCCTCCTGGGTGTTTCCTACATGTGGTCTCCTGTGTGGCTGGCAGGTGGAGCCAGTGTCACACTGGTCTTCCTTTCTGTGGAACAGGAAAGCTTAGGCCTGGAGCTTCCCTGGGGCCTCAGTGGTAAAGGATCCATCGGCCAGTGCAGGCAACGCGAGTTCAATCCCTGAGTGGTACAGATCCCCTGGAGAAGGAAATGGCATCCCACTCCAGTATTCTTGCCTGGAGAATTCCATGGACAGAGGAGCCTGGCAGGCTACAGCCCATGGACTCACAAAAGAGTGGGACACAGCTTAGCAACTAAACAACAAACCTCTCTATATCCTAAAATCTTTCTCTTCTCGTTGGACTTGGTGGTGCCTTCTTATGGGAAGGGGGTCAGTTCCCTACCTGTTACGGGAATTTATAACACTAAATGAGAGAATTTCAGGCAAACTACTCAAGAGAGTGTTAAAAGATAAACTACCTACCTAATTATTATTACAGATTTTTCCATTTTTTTCTTCTTAGAACTTCATTTTTTTTCTTACTACAGCAGTATTTGATTGTAGAAAAGTGTGAAACTATAGATTAAAAAAAAAAAATCTCTATAGAGGCAGCCATGTTAATTTTTTAAAGTATCTCTTGTTTTTTCTTCTGCATCTAGGAGTAAGAGACTTTGTATGTCAAGTTTCAGTGAAAACGTTACCAGTGCCTGTACTGTTTCATATCTTAATTTTTCAATGAATCTATGGGAAATGACTTTCCATGGCAAAAAGTATTCCTTTAGGACATTTTAATGGCTCAAGAGCATTCTGTTGTACAGTTGCCTGGTCACTTACTCAGTTCTCTGTGGTGGGATATTTAGTTAAATTTCACTGTGAAAGTGAAAATGTGAGTGTGTTATTCACTCAGTCGTGTCCAGCTCTTTGTGACCCCATGGACTGTAGCCTGCCAGGCTCCTCTGTCCATGGGATTTCCCAGGCAAGAATACGGGAGTGGATTGCCATTTCCTTCTCCAGGGGATCTTCCCAACCCGGGGCTCACACGCAGGTCTCCTGCCCCGTGTCTCCAGCATTGCAGGCAGATTTTTTTTTTTACAGTCACTGTAATGGTCACCTTTCTGAGGCTTTCAGTCAGTGCCCCCTAGCTGCCTTGCAGGAAATGACGCTTCTCCAAAATGAGGGCTACCCAGCAGAACCCCGATAGCATACATGCCCTTACATGTGTTTAGTGGCTGGAGGTGGAATCGTGTTCCTTGGAACACAGCTGTGCTGACAGTTTTGGGACACCCACCCCAGTGAGACATGAGTCACTGCAGTGACTGTGGAACCCCCTGGTTTTCTGGACTCTCCTGCTCTGCTGAGCTGCTTTTGCTGGTTTAGGGAGGAGGGTGGGTTCCCTACACAAAGCAGTTCTCTGGATACCAGCTGGGTGTCCTCAACTCAGTTCAGTCCTGACACTGTCTACCTGGGGATGGTGTCATGTCCCTTGGGTTAAGGGCTCAGCCCCAAAGACGGTTCACCGTACCCCTCCCCCACCTCGGTTCTCAATCGAAAGTCTAGGTTGTCACCTGTGCTCCTGACTGACTGGCTATAAATAGAAGGTTCCCATGACCCCCTGCTCACAGAATTCAGAGCAACAGTTACTCATATTCTTTCATTAATGTCTTTCTTCATTCAGTCATTTGTTTACTCATTTGTTCATTATTTATTGACTTATCGGCTGTGCTGGGTCTGTTGCTGCACAGGCTTTTCTCTGTTTGTGGTGAGCGGGGGGCTACTCTCTAGTTGTGGTGCGTGGGCTTCTCATTACAGTGGCTTCTCTTGTGCAGAATACAGGCTCTAGGCAGGTGGGATTCAGTGGTTGCAGCTTCTGGGCTCTAAAGCACATGTTCAGTGGTAGTGGTCACAGCCTTAGCTGATCCATGACCTGTGGGATCTTCCCAGACCAGGGGTTGAACCCATGTCTCCTGCACTGCCAGGCAGATTCTTTACCACGGAGCCACCAGGGAAGCACCCCCTCGTATTCTTTTATAATAGATTGTAGTCCATAACCTGGAATGGGCAGATGGAAGAGATACACAGGGCAGGGGATGGGGGAAGGGGAGGCTGAGCTCTGCCTCCTCTCTGGCAGGCTGGGCACCCTGCTGTCACCTCACGGGTTCACCAGCCTGGACGCTCTCCAAACCCTGTGGTTCAGGTTTAATAGAAGCTTCATGTCACAGGTGTGGTTGATTACATCTGTGGCCATTGGCGATGGATTCAGCATTTCCCACCGCCCCCCACCCCCACCCCACCGGGTAGGTAGGGCTGACAGCTCCAATCCCTTAGTCATACACTTAGTTCCCTGGGAAACCAGCCTCCATCCTTAAAGGCTTCCCAGAAGTGACGACATTAGCATAAACTCAGCTGTGGTTGAAAGGGGCTTGTTATGAATAACAAGACACCCTTATTATTCACCACTTAGGAAGTGCTGAGAGTTTTAAGAGCTGTGTGCCAGAAACTAGGCTGATGACCAAATATATTTTTCTTACTATAAATCCAATATCACAGTGACTCAGGTAGTTCTGAATGGTGAAGCCGGCTGGGTGTGGTGGCTGTGAAGCTACAGATGGTGAGCTCTGCTTAAGAAGACATTAGTGTCCAGATTCCAGCTGGCCCAGCTCAAATCTCTGCGACTGAATTTGTCCCATTGGCTTCCAGCTTGCGATCCCGAGCTTTCTCTGTATCTCGTTTCCATCTAGAAATGAGGTGCCCTTCGAAACAAGCGTCCTGATCGTGTTGTCGGGTCTGCCCTGGTCCTTCCGAGACCTGATTCTGGCCCTGCCGCCTGAGACAGGCCGGGCAAGCTCTGTTCACTCAGTCAGTCAGTTGTCTTCCCAGTGGGTTTCACTCTGCAGGTGACTTGGGTCTTTTCTTCCTGGTCCTAGATCGTGGGGGTCATCACACGACACAACCTGACGCACGAGTTTCTGCAGGCCCGGCTGCGGCAGCACTACCAGACCCTCTGACAGCGGGCTCAGGCTCAGCCTCACAGCCGCGTGCCGGCTGCCCTCTCCGGAAGCCGCCTTGGAGGGCAGCAGCTCGGGCTCCGCCACCACGGCTGGCCAGACTGTTCCCGGGCACGGAAGATCCCCAGTCACCCACTCGCTTGGAAAGCCTACAGTCATCGAACACTTTGCCGTCAGAGATCCTGGGGGTGGTATGGGACCATCAGAGCCTGGATTTGTCTCACTGCTCAGCAAGTATCTTCCCGTTTTCTGCTTCCTGCGTTCCTCCATCCAGTGCCGACCTAGGCCCCAGCCCCTGTCCCTGCTAGCACCAGGACCAGAGGAGAGTCAGGCCTTGCCCGCTGGAGGGTGACCCTCAGAGCAGGTGTCCCGCCTCCTCTTTGCCACTTTCCTAGGGAAGCCAGCTGTTGCCTTAAAGCATCATGGGAAGGGCTTTGGCCAAGGCAAACACGGGTTGGGGGAGATATGCCAGTTGCGGAACTCAGTGAATGAGGAATTGGGCCCTGAGAAAACCACCCATGTTTCAGAGAGCACCCCCCCCCCCAACTCATTGAGACTCAAGTTGACACCTTCACTAGTTCATTTTAAGGGAAGTTCTTCTGGGTGTGAGGTGGGGCCCTGTGGTGTGAACCTCCTTGGAACCACCAGCTCCAGAAGCACAAAGCGTTTAAATCCTGCTCGTGGTCCCTGAACTTTATGATAAAGCTGATGACAGGGTCAGATTTCCACCTGTCCCAGCTTTGAGCATTTCGGCTTTCTCTCTAATTTCCTGATTACCCATGGTCTCCTTGTGCTGTCTTTTCACCTCGGTCCTTCTCCTCTCCATCAGATTACTAAACTTCCTCAAGTTCTACCTGCCTTTTCGTGGTGAAGCAGCCACAGCCCAGAGGACCTTGCATCACCCCTAAAAGCAGGGCTCCCTTAGATAAAACTGCTTCACTTGACCCTGGGGAACAGTGCCATTATTCATAAGACGGGAGGGAGTGAATCCTGAACCAGGAATGTGGGCGGGTCCGTGATGTGGCTGAGAAAGCCCGAGTGTGACCGCACAGCAGGTGTTCATTCGAGGAAGAGGGTGTCTGCCCTTCATAAGCATCTCACACTCGCCTGCTGCCAGCCGTCCCCACCCTCCTGAGGGGCTCAGCAGCGGCAACCTCAGGAAGGGTTAATGGGTAGTGGGAGGTGCTTCCTGCCAGCTCACACCCCAAGGTTTTAGCGTCAGACATAGGAAGCCTCCCTCTCTGTTTCTGTGACTCAGTTTCCCTCTCGGCTGTTTGGTCATCTCTGAACAGGCACCCAGAATGAGCATCTGTGTGTCAAGCATTTGCACTTACTTTCCTCTTTGTTCTCTCTACATTCAGCAGCATGTTTTTTTCTTTTTTAAATTGGAAGACAATTGCTTTATAATGTTGTATTGGTCTCTGCTGTATTAACAGCTTGGATCAGTCATAATTATATACATATACACACAGCCCCCTCTCTGGAGCCTCCCTCCCTCCCATCCCTTTAGACAGCCCCACAGCAAATGTGCTTGAAGACTCAAGATGGCATCTGTTTGCATTTAGTTAGTTCCCGTTTTTTTTTTTTCTTTAATCATGGAAGTTGCCAGAGGGCATTAGTGCCAGGCCACAGCAAGGCTTTTCTCTCCCCTGAGCCTCCCAGCTTTGTTGCCAAGACTGCTGTTCAGCCTGGGGATGAGTACCCACCCTGCTTTGCCAGCTCTGGTCTTGTGCTCCACGCACTCTAGGGAACAACACCCGCACCCAAGGGCTGTTTCCACATTGTCCCCAGTGACTAGGGCCCCTCTGTTCTTCCCTTTTTCTCATCTCTTTGATCAACATGACTTTGATATATAAATTTTTTGACTCCCTTGGGTGCACTTGACTTATGAAACACAGATGAACATTCCAGTAAGTAATTGAGGAACTCACCAGGAACAAAAGAGCAAGCCCTCCTAAGTGTGATGGTGTTCAGCCAGCTGCCACTGTTCTCAGGCAGCATCCAGAACTGGAACCTGCTCCCCTCTTGCTGCCTTTCTCCCCTTCCTGAAATTGGCAGGACTGAGGTCCTCCCACCTTCAGGGGGCGGGGTCATACAGCTGTCTGGGAGGCTGCCCTGGGTGAGTGTTGCTGGAATTTATCCTTCCCGCACACCATGTTGTGTTTAAGTCACCTGATATTTTGTTCCCATCGGTGCAGCCCAGAGATAGATGGCAGAATGCAGACACCTCCCTCCCCCTGAACAGATGCATCAGACCCAAACCCAGCCCCTCTGGAATGGCACGTCATTGTCCTCTCCTGGCGTCTGCCCTTTCCAGACAAGCCCAAAGACTAGCACAGCTCCACTTGTAACACAATTAACTGTCAGCCTCATTCCTTTGATTTCTGTTAGTTAGAAACCTGCATTTCAACATCTTGCCTGTTTGCAGCACGGTCACCTCCCAGGGATGTGGCCTCAATAGATTCTCAGGGGCCAAGCTTGGGATTGGCTAGAGGTGGTGTCATGTTCCCCAGCTGAGGTGTCAGGGGAGGGAGCAAGTCCCACCCCACTGTGGGACCTTTGTGCTCTGAGAAATAACTGCTCATGACCACAGAGGATGAGATGTTTAGATAGCATCACCAACTCAGTGGACATGCATCTGAGCAAACTCTGGGAGATAGTGAAGGACAGGAAGCCTGGTGTGCTGCAGTCCATGGCGGTGTAAAGAGTCAGACACGACTCAGCAACTGAGCGATAAAAACAGCTACGTTTCATTAACAGTTCCTGGCTGGGATGGACACTTGCTTGCTTGACCCAGCTGACCATATGACATTTCTCATGCAAAGTCACGCACTGACATGGCCCTCGGGGATGAAAAAGCCTGCAGGAAGGCCAGCAGCACCCTGGCGGCCCCACAGCAGTGATGTGCAGTATTACGCCACAGCTTGTGGACCTTGATCATCTCGTCAGTAGCAGCTTCCTTCTTCTCTTTGCACTGTTTATACAGTAACGTTAGCTAATTCTATGGTGTATATAAATTGTATTTTTTTTTAATTTGTAAAGTTCTATTTTTATTTGAACTCTTGAAACTTGGAGGTTCTCATTGTAACCGTAATGTGTCAGAATAAAACGTCTCCATCCATCTCCATCATCCTTTTGTCTCCACAGTGCCCTTTTTTTAGCGTGGTGAGGACTTGTTTTCCTTTCATTCCTCCCCCCTCTCTAACATGTACAGATTGCAAAGGTAGAGAGGGGTGTGTAGCCTCAGGTCTCCTGTAGCTCTCCCAGCAGGACTCTTCATCCTCAGGGGGCCACTTGGCACCTTAATGTAAGAATCACTTAGTCCTAAAGATCTCAGCAAAAACCACAGCAGTAGCCCTGCTCTGTCCCCGCTTCAGATCAACACTGCCGGGCTTGTTCACAGGTCCTTTCCACCTATAATATCGCCTGTCCTCACAGGCACTCCCTCACAGAACAGCTGGTGAATCCATTCAGTTCCTGCCAGTGCTTCATTTAGGATACAGCCCTGCGGGCAGATTCCCCCAGTGTCCAACCAGAAGAAATGGACCCGGTGCTGGGCCTAAGGACTTTCAGACCTTGGTGCCAGCCTCCATCACTGCCACCTCTCAGGGCTTTTGGGTCACATTGTGTTTTGCCGGAAATGTGATTTCTTGGTCTCTGGGTGATCTGCTTTGAGTTGCTGTCCCCCAGTGGCAGAAACACTGGCTGGGCTTTCCTGGTGGCTCAGATAGTAAAGAATCTGCCAGCGGTGCAGGAGACCTGGGTTCAACCCCTGGGTTGGGATGATCGATCCCTGGAGGATGGCATGGCAGCCCACTCCAGTATTCTTGCCTGGAGAATCCCATGAGCAGAGGAGTCTGGCGGGCTACAATCCATGGGGTCGCAAAGTTGGCCAGGACTGAGCGACTAAGCACAGTGGCAGAAGCAGCCTCAGCCTACTCAGGCCCCTCCATGCATCCTCCCTCAGCTGTCACCCCTTCACCCATCCCTGCTTCAACCTGTCCCTCCCGCAATTCATCACCCCTTCCACCCATTCCCCAGTGTCCTCTAGGTTCCAGGGGCGTCTCATGTATTTGGCACGTTCAGTCAATCCCATCCATGAGAACCTGCTGTGTCACTGTGACACCTTGGCAGTGAGCCCAGCTCCCCCCCTCCTCCCCTGCCAGCAGCCCCTGCTCCCCCAGTGCCAGACCTCAGGAGCCAGACGCTTCCTTTCTCTCCACCCTCCTGGTCCTTGTTAGTCCTCTGTTCTTAGTTTTCCACCCTCTGCATTCAAAATCCACGCAAAGAACATCTCTTTTAGAAGCAGTTACCTTAGAGTTCTTTCCCTACCTCCCTGCCTAACCATCAATTCTCTGCTGGCCTCCCCCTCACTCTACATGGAGCATATTACTACTTTACTTCCTCTTCTCTCAGTTTCTGTACAATCTGACCAACTATATGTAGGGTGCCTGCTGTGCCACATGCTGCAGGGCCTGCTGAAGGGGCATTTACCTCCAGGAGCTTGCAGATCAGGGACACAGACCCAGTTGCATACCCAGGCATGTTGTGGTGACTGGTAATAGTTATAAAATGCTGCCAGTGAAGAGCTTGATCTGTCCTGGGCATGTGGTATCCTGGAAGGCTTCAGGGAAGAAGTAGCATTCTTAATGAGCTTAAGAAATGAGTAAAATGTTTGGGAGAGGTGGGGAGCTCTGGATTAAGGGCATCTACGTGGAAGGAACAGCATGAATAAAGGCATGGGGAAGTGAAGGTGTAGGGGTGTTGGAGGAATGTCATAAAATCTGACACAGCGAGTGTGGTGTCAGGGGTAATGGGTGGGAGGTGGCTCAGAGCCCTGCTCCCTGGTGCAGGTAAACCAGGGCAACACCCATTTCAGAAGCAGATACAAAGAAACTACCTCTTCAGCAGCTCCCACCTCAGTAAAACATGCAAGTCCAAACACCTTGAACATGAATTTGGGAAAACCAGTGGCTAATTTTTAAATTTGGTGCCCCAAAGATGCATGAAGTTGAAGTATGTCAGCACAGCAAACATTCCTTTCTTCATTTTGCTCAGCTTTTAAGCCCAAATATTCTGCCTATTCTTCAAAGAACTGCTGAAGAAGAACGAAAGTGCAATTCACTCAGCTGCCACACTTAACTCTCAAAAGGTGTCAGAGAAGAGTTAGTGTCCTGATTTCATATATGCCCCTCTAAAAAAAGGATAAGTGTAACCAAATAATACTGTGTGTACAAAAGTGTCATACTGAGGACAGTCTACCTTAGATGTGACCAGGAAAAAAACCCAAATGTTTATAAGTTTTCTTTTCAATACCTAAGTGCTCTGAATGTGAGCAAGTCTGAGTAAAGATAAAGGCCCTTTTGGTCTCCTAGGGCTTTTTCAGAATCAGTGGTGAGGCTGCAGTGTGAGTGAGAGCAAGTAGAGAGCTGCAGTTTGAGCCCCTACCCGCCAAACACACACACACTTGGAGGGAGAAATGAAAGGAAGCTGAAGCCCAAAGCCACACACCACCAAGGATGAACATGATGTGAACTACGGATGTTGGATGATTATGATGTGTCAGTGTAGGTTCATCGATGATAACAAGTGTCGCTCTCTGGTGGGGATGTTGGTTATGGAAGAGGATGTGAACGGGGGGTGGGCAGGGGTACGTACGGAGACTCGGTAGCCCTGCTCCCTGGTACAGGTAAACCAGGGCAACACCCATTTCAGAAGCAGATACAAAGAAACTACCTCTTCAGTGGCTCAATTTTGCTGTGAACCTAAAACTGCTCCCCCAAACAAGTTAATTCCTTTAAAAAAAGAATGAAAAAGGAACTGAGAATTCTTCTCTCCAACAAAAGGTAAAATGACAAGGAGTATCAGGCTGAACTCCCTTCCGGAAATGAAAGAAATCACACCAACCCGAGCCTACTGCTTCTGTCCATGGTGCTGAAGTTTATTCATTTTCAAACTGATGTTGGTAACAGGTGATTAAAACTTAACACATGGGTGGGAGAGGTGGAGAAGCCACAGTTAAATCACTTTGTCTACATTTAGCATAAAATGTGAGAAATGTTGACAAGAAGCTGATGCTTGAATAGAATGCTCGTCACAGCTCAACTTGATGGCAACCAGATGCGACAAAGTTGAGTGAGAGACCCCAGGGGATTCTCTTGAAGACTGCCCGGGGCCTGGCCTGCCTTTTCCTCCCTGGCCATTATCTTCGATACTACAAGAGAGCAGAGACATGTTTGGTTTGGTGACCTGACTCCACTGGAAAAGCCAGCTTCATCAGACTGTGCTCCCTTCCCACCAGCCTCCACTCCAGCCTGATGACCCTCTGACTTCTATAAACTGGTAAACAAATTGCCCATTAGGAACTAGTAAAGTCAGTCCTGCTCAATTTCAATCCTTTGGGATCTGATGATTCTGCAAAGGACACAAACTACCAATCAGCAAAGCACAGGTTATTTGGCCCCATGAACAATTTAAGTCCCCAGTGCTCGTGGCAGTAAAGTCTTTTTTTCTTAGCATTCTCTCAGAAAACTGTAGCTGAGGTTGGTATCATTGTCCTGAGACTCAGAGCACACCCTCCTCCCTGCCAAGTTGGGGCAGAAATTTCAAAGGGGTTGCTTCTATGCTGTCCCTTTCCTACTGAAGGCATTCCCTGGCGATGTTCTTTCACAAGGTTTGAACTTCAATGAAGCCACAATTTCCTTCCTCCCCATCCCATTTCCATTCTCAGGTCCTCTTACCCGGAAGCTGTTGCAGCCCAATCCACTCTGGGCTCCAATCCTGTCCATCCTTCCCCCGAAGCAGCTGGACCTCCGCAGGCTCCGAGGGGCAGTGAGCAGTGCCCTCAGCTTGCTCTTCAGGAGGGCAGATCTATCGGAGGATTCCCAGGGGCCCCGCCCGAGGACGCCCCCCTCTCTCTGGGCTGGGTTGACCTCCCCCATCCAGGGAGGCATCTCTGAAAGGGGGCTGAGAGGGGCCCCAGCTTCTTCATTCTGCTCACTTAGTACTTGTGAGGGCACAGCCTCATCTTCTAAAGGCATCTTGTCCTCCAAACGGTCCAGCAAATTCTTTACAAAAGGAAAACAGGGAAAGGGAGAGGTCTCGCTGCCTGGCACAATGTCACAACCCCCTCACCCCAGACCATGCCGCTTCCCTGGCCCTACCTTGAAATCCATCAGGTCTGCATTGGACACAGAGCCATACACGGGATTTGCTCCTGTTTGCCCTGGGAGCTGAAATGCCAGAAAGAGGAGGAAGCTCACGGTGATGGCGGAGGAGCCCATGCTGGCGTCGGTCAAGGAATGGTCGGTCTGGTGCTTGCTGCCTCCTCCCTGTCCTCTTTGGCCTTTTGCTGTTGGCCTTTGTCCGTCTCTGTCTCCCAGCTGCCCTGAGCCTCCTCTTTTTATAGCCCCCTGGCTCTCTGGGAGCTCGTCCGGGAGAGGGACGGAACCCTCCCCATTCTGTCACTTGCAGTGATAAAGCAGCTGAGTGAGGAAGCAGCAGAAGATGCCCTTTTAAAGTTATCAGTCCAGCCTGCTTGTCACAGCCCCTCTGCCTTGAGCAGCCCCGACAACCCCCAGGACCCTCAGCTGCAGGAGCCACATTCTTGTTGATTTGCCTCAAGAGGTTCCCACTTCAAAGGTGTGAGAAGAGCAAAAAAGAGTCCTTGGTTATCTCACAACGATGCCTCCGGCTTCTTTCTCCTCGGCAACGGGACTCATGCGGGGAAGCAGAGGGTGACGGTTGGCGGGCACCCAGCTCCCCTGTTGGTTTGCCGCTCAGCTGTCAGGGCTCCAAATAAGGGCGGGAGGGGAGGATGTGGCAGGCAGCCGGCTGCTCGGCTCAGGACAAATTAGTCCAGATGCTGGCGCTGGCCTCACACCTGACTCATCAGCAGTGGCGAGAGCAGACCTCTCCCTCCGCAGGGCTTCCCCCACCCCTGACTGTCCCTCTCAGTGTCCAGGTGAAGAGAAAGTAGTTTTCTAGAGTCCTAAGTCAGCCGGAACCAAATGGGACCAATGTCCCAAGAACTCCACTCCCCAAAAGAAACACAAGACAAGTTTTGGGAACACGATCATTCCTGTGCAGAGCCTGCCCTCCTTCACTGCATGGTTCCCTCAAAGGTGTGGGGGGAACTTGACTCTAGAAGGATGCTGATATTTTCATTTATGGAAGCTTGCTGCTTCTAGAAACTCACACTCGGATGTGAAGTTTGTAACACCTCGCACCTTCCTAGGAACACTCCCAAGGTGAGGTTGGCTGATGGAGGCAGCTGTGACCCATGCAGTTTCCTTTCAGGTCTTTCATGTCCTTCTCTAAGGCCCAGCAAG
Source organism: Bos taurus (assembly GCF_002263795.3). Taxonomy (NCBI): domain Eukaryota; kingdom Metazoa; phylum Chordata; class Mammalia; order Artiodactyla; family Bovidae; genus Bos; species Bos taurus. The sequence continues at coordinate 41,833,553 of NC_037343.1, read as the reverse complement.
CAATGAGCCATCAAGGTCTCTGTTTTCCTGGCCCCCCAAAGAGAAACACCAGGCAGTGAGCCTCTCTATCTGCAATGAATGGCCTCTTTTGGTTGTTGTTGTTGTTCATTTGTTCAGTTGCTAAGTTGTGTCCAACTCTGTGACCCCATGGACTGCAGCATGCCAGGTTTTCCTGTTTTCCACCATTTCCTGGAGTTTGCTCAAACTCTTGTCCATTGAGCCATCTTACCCATCTCTTCAGCGGCTGCCCCCTTCTCCTTTTGCCCTCAATCTTTCCCAGCATCAGGGCCTTTTCCAATGAGTCAGCTCTTCCCATCAGGTGGTTGAAGTATTAGAGCTTCAGTTTCAGCATCAGTCCTTCCAATGAATATTAAAGGTTGACTTCCTTTAGAATTCACTGGTTTGATCTTTGCAGTCCAAGGGACTCTCAAGAGTCTTCTCCAGCACCACAATTGGAAAACATCCATTCTTTGGTGCTCAGCCTTCTTTCTGGTCCAACTCTCACATCCATACATAACCACTGGAGAAAATGTACAGCACTGGCCTCCATTTACTAAGTGCCAGACCCAACGCTATACACTCTTCAATGCAATTTATCCAGCGGGGGAACACTACACTGAAGGGATGAGAACCCTCCATTGCAGCCCAAAGCAGTTAAATTGCATGCATCTTTGTGGCCTTCTTTTCCTCATCTGTGAGCCTTAAAAGAACTGTTACTGTATAAATGCATTTTGAAGTGTGAACTGACTCATTGGAAAAGACCCTGATGTTGCAAAAGATTGAGTCAGGAGGGGAAGGGGACAACAGAGGATGAGATGGTTGGATGGCATCACTGACTCAAAGGACATGAGTTTGAGCAAGCTCCGGGAGTTGGTGATGGACAGGGAAGTCTGGTGTGCTGTAGTCCATGGGTTCACAAAGAGTCAGACACGACTGAGTGACTGAACTGATCAGAAGTGTGAACTGCCATATAACTGCATGATACTCATAATGGTTATCTTTATTGTTTGGTTGGAATATGCGAGACATGGTGCTGAGAGCTTTATGTGGATTCTTCCATTTTCATCACAAGCCCCAGGAGGTGGGTTTTGTCCCCATTCACAGAGGGACAGAACTGAGCCTGAGAGCATCTGTCACTTGCCCAGTGTTACTCAGCAGGATCAGGACATGAACCCCAGATCTGACGCCAAAGCCTGTAATTTCAGCCCACTTCTCAGATACTGCTGCTTCTTAGCACAAAGTTTCCTTAACAATCCCTTTAGTCTCAGTTCCTGATTAAACACTGCCCTAGTCCCAGTCCTTTAGATTGCCTCTGAGCACCTCCTTGCCGTCCCCCTGTCCTGGGCTGTAGCTTTGCATGCTTGGCAAGTCTGTGAGTATGTGGACTGTCTCGGGAAATCAGCATACCCAAGCCCCATTAATTTTGGACACACACAGCAGCAAGTGGTATCTTGCAGTAAACAGCAGTAGTGAGCTGGAATCCAGACCTTAGTTCCCTGACCAAGAATCCTAACCGTTAGACCAGAGAGGCCAGCAGCTAGGGCCTAAATCCCCAGTCCTTGCCTACTGAGATAAGAAGGAATTCTGATGAGGAGGTAGAAGGTAAAGAGAAAAGTAAAATGTTTATTGGAAAGGCAGAGTGCTTGCAGAAAGACGCATGGGCGAACTCTGTGAGAGCTGTCTCCAGAGTCACACCTTTGGAAAGTTTAAATCGTTATAAAGGGCCAGTTTTCTGGGTCTTTGTCTCCCCTCTGGCCAATAGTCTTGTTTTGCCCCTCCTGGCTACTTTGTCTCAAGACCCTCCCCTCCCAACCAAATAGATTTCAACACAAAGACATCTGGGAGGAAAGAAGCAAGACTCATTATGGCCTGGCATCCCCTGACTTTTGACCCCCAGGGAGACTTTCTGCACTTGTGTAGTGTCTCCCTTGCCCCAAGGAGGGGGAATATGTGATTTTTTGACCCTTCACTCAAACAAGGTTTAGCCCTTTTCTGTTCTTGCCATGATTGTTATCTTAAGGTGTGCATAAGAGACGAAGCCTGGCTATTTACCCTGTTTCTATTGTTACTTTCATTTCCGAGGGTAAACAGGAGTGAGAGAGTGCATGCGTGCTCAATCAAGTCCAGAGGGGAAACACTGCACTGAAGGGATGAGAACCCTGCATTGCAGCCCCAAGCAGTCAAATTGCATGCATCTCTGGGGCCTTATTTGTGACCCCATGGCCTGTAGCGCACCAGGCTCCTCTGTCCATGGAATTTTCCAGGCAAGAATATTGGAGTGGGTTGTCATTTCCTTCTCCAGGGGATCTTCCCAACCCGAGGATCAAACCCGTGTCTCCTGCGTCTCCTGCATTGTCAGGTGGATTCTTTTCCCACTGAGCCACCTGGAAAGTGCCTAACCTGGAGCCCACCTATGTCCTGTCTCAGGCAATGTAAACAGGATGCTAGTTGTACAGGTCCAGCCTGAAGCCCCCTTTTTCTTGCCCCATGAAATGTAAACAGGAAGCTAGCTTTGAATGCCTAAACTGGAGCCCATATATCTCCTGCCTTACCGTGACCTATTTACACACCTAACTTGTTTCAATCTACCCTCTAGAACTTCAGGAATTGCAAATGGAATGACAGCTCTGTCCTAGCCAGACCCTCTTCCACCTATGCTTAGTCCTTGGCTGCTCAGATGGAGAGGCTGTTACACAGCAAGAGGACAGGATATCAGGGCAGTACGTGTCCAGAGGACACGAGAGACATCCAGGGTAGCTTTATTCTAAAGGAGAAAGCAAACCTCTTTACTAATTTGGATTGGCCAAACTCAACTTCAAATCCAAAATGAGTGCAATTCTGAGTAGGGAGGCGTCTGGGAGGAAAGAAGCAAGACCCATTATGGCCTGGTATCCCTTGACTTTTGACCTTCAAGGAGACTTTCTGCACATATGTATCTCGGGAGGCCAAGAACCACCATATCCTGACGTATCCTAGAATGAGCTCACAGCTTAATTGCTCGGGTAGCAGGGTTATTATTAGCAGAGGATTCAGTGAGCAGCCACCCTGGGGGAACTGATGCTCCTTGAGTGTGCGTCACACAGGCTGTCTCCTGGAGATGTCCTTTGAGATAGGCTTTTGATGCAGGCAAGACTTCCGGAAGGGCACCATGGTGGATGGCCTCTGCTGTGGCTTAGCCTCTGAGGGCTGATGCTGCTCTTGCATCCAGCGCCTCTTCTGAAGTCTGTCAGTGGCTCAAGGAAAAGTGAAAGTCCCATGCAAGTTTCCAGAAGAAGAATTTAGAACTTTTTTCAGTTTACTTTTATTATTAAAACTTTTCCCCTTCCAGAGTGAATCTGGAGTAGGGGCACAGGTGTCATTTTTTGAGTTTCTTCTTTTGTCTCTGTTTTTGTTTGTGGTTTTTTTTTTTTTTTTTTTTTTGCAGAAGGTGGGTGGCAAGAAAAGAATACTTAGTTTCTGCCCTGAGGACTTTGTACAGAACACCACCTCCTGCACTAACAGAGCCCAGGGAAAACAGAGAGTCCCCAATATACTCATTACCCCAGTGCTATGAAAGCCTTTGATTTGAGCCTGAAATGGAAAATGACTTGACGTACACTTTCTCTTTCTTTCCATGCCCCTGATCCACTTCAGGATATGTGTGTGAAAGAGTTAATATTTAATGGGGTGTTTAGAAGCCAGCCTGTGGGAGTGAAAAGCAAAAGACACAGAAGACCAGATCCACCCCCCACCCCCACCTCTTCCACTAGCTGAAAAATCAAAAGCCTTTATTTCCTTATCACTGGAAAGAAGTCGTCTTAGTCATATGATGGAATGAGGGTTGCAAATGGCTAGGAGAATCCAGAATTGGGGCATCTCATCTCTAGCTGAGTTTGGTTTCATGATCCTCCGGGGAGACGCTGTGGGCCACTTCAGGGAGCCACGAGTCCCCAGAGATGTTACACCTGTGCAGAACTGGTGTGAAAAACCCATCACATTCCTGGCATGACTCTGTCAGACCTAAAGAGCCTAAAGCAGAAGCCCCGGTTGGGAGAAATCGGTAGGACACTGGTCCGTATTTAGGAATGATTGCTTTAGACTTTGAAAATAATGTTCTGTTTCTTTGGTGCAAACTGGAGGTCACTGAAACTGGAATTTGGGGGCAAGTTGCCCAGGGGAAAAGGCCCAAGGCAAGTGTATTTGCTAAAGCTTTTGGGGCTTCTACTTAAGTGAAATAAGAGTGAGGGGAAAAGGGAAGAATTAGTCAACTATGGCTGCGTGACAAATTACCCACCTCTTAGCAACCTTTTGTTTTTCCAGCTGCAATGGCTCTTTGTTGGTGTGCACGGGCTTTCTCTAGTTGCTTCACTCTAGTGAGTGGGGTCTACTCTCTGGTTATGGTATGCTTGTTTCTCATTGCAGTGGCTTCTCTTGTTGCAGAGTATGAGCTCTAAGGTGTGTGGGCTTCAGTAGTTGCAGTGCGAGGGCTCAGTAGTTGTGGCACCACAGGCTTAGTTCCCCTCAGCATGTGGGATCTTAGTTCCCAGACCAGGGACAGAACCTGTGTCCCCTGCATTGGCAGACGGATTCTTAATCAGTGGACCATCAGGGAAGTCCCTACCTAAGCAACTTTAATCAACACATATCTATTATCTAACAGTTTCTGTGGACCAGGGATCTGGCTCTGCTTAACTGGGTACCAACTTTCTCAGAGCTTGCACTGGCTACAGTTAAGATGTTGGCCAGGGCTATGCTCATTTCAAGGCTTGGCTGGGGACCTGTTTTCAAGGTCACTCATGTGTCTTTTGGCAAACCTTGGGTCCTCACTGACTGTTGCCTGGAGATGTCATTTCCTAATGACATGGACTTCTCCATAGAGATGCAGCTGACTTCTTTTAGGTAGAGAGAAAACCGCCATCTTTTTGTAACCTAATCTTGGAAGTGGTATCCCATCATTTTTGTTGTCCTCTGTTCATTAGAAGTGAGTCACTAAGTCCAGCCCATACTCAGAGGGAGGTGATTACCAAGGGCATGAATACTAGGGGATGAGCATCACTGCAGACCATCTCAGAGGCTGCCCACCACAGGTAAGGAAAGAGAAAGAGCAAATACACAGTGATATGTTACCAAGTTGGTCACAGCTTTGAGAAAACAATTTAGCGGTAGGTTGGTTGGTTATTGGTTGGTCAGTGTGTTGGTTGGTTGTTGGTTGGTTGTTCATGGTGCACATCTCCAGAGAATTTCATGGGACCCAGCATCTTGGAACAGTCTGTGAAGAAAGAAAAGGATGAGGGCACTGCATCGGATCCTTTGGGCTGCTGTTACAAAGTACTACAAACTGGGTATCTTAAAACAACAGGACTGTATTGTCTCACAGTTCTGAAGGCTAGAGTCCAAAATCAAGGAGTCAGCAGGGCCATGTTCCCTCTAAAACCTGTAAGGTAGGATCCTTCCTTGTCTCTTGAAGCTTCTGGTAGCTGCCAGCAGCCTTTGGCATTCCTTGGTTACAGATGCATCTCTCTGATCGTCATCTCTTCCTTCTTGGGTTTCTTTCTTTTTTTCTTGTAAGGACACCAGTCAGACTGAATTGGGCTTTGCTGGTGGCTCAGACTATAAAGAATCTGCCTGCAATGCAGGAGACCCAGGTTCCATCCCTGGATCTGGAAGATCCCCTGGAGAAGGCAATGGCAACCCACCCCAGTATCCTTGCCTGGAGAATTCCTTGGACAGAGGAGAATGGTGGATGACAGTCCATGGGGTCACAAAGAGTCAGACGCAACTGAGTAACTAACACTCATTCACTTATACTGAATCAGGAGCCCACCCTACTCCAGGATGACCTCATCTTAATTTCCTCCACAGTGACCTGATTCACCACCCCCACTCTAGCACACCACCCATGGACATATCTGGGTGTATGCCCTCCAAGGAATACATGCCCTCCTTGGGGGCCTCACAGAGAGGAGGAGTCTCCCTCTGGCTAAGGCATGATGGTTCTGCTCTCCCCCCCTGATGCAGGAAGAACCAAGTAGAAAGCCTGGAACAGGGGGGCCAGTTAGGAAGCTGGTGTACCAATATGGGCATGAGTGGTGAGGGAAAGAAGGAGGAATGGACATGGTACCTGCCTGGGTGGTCCAGTCAAAGAAGGGAGTCAAGGAAGATTCCAAGGGCTGAAGTCATCAAGGGTGGGGAGCCCTGGAAGAAGGTTTACTCATTTGGGAGTGTCTTTGTTTGGGTTCTCCTGAGCCTGAGACATGTATTCAAGCAAAGTAGTTTATTTTGGAGACAATCCCAGGAAATATTGGCAGGAGACTGGGGAAGTGACCAGGGAGAGGGGTTTAGTGATCACCATGGGCAGCTGAAACTTAATCCCCATCCCCTGCAGAGAAATCTGGGGACCAGTAAAAGATGCACACTGCCTGTGAACCGAAGGCACTACTTGGTATGGGTTGAGTGCTGCTCCTGGTTCATGTCAATTTCCCAGATTCCTGCCTGCCCCCAGGAAGTGGGCTCTGGCTGCCAGAGAAAGTCCTGGGGCAGGAAAGTGGGATACTTCCAGATGGAAGCAGGGCTGTTGTGCACTGTGAGGGAAACGATTGTGTTTGGCAGTGTCAGAGACACAATACTAGGGGCAAGAGAGTGGGAGCCACTGTCCCAGGGCTGAAATGCTATAGAATGCCCACACAGTTCCATGAGGCCTGGCTCTTCATTCCATGAGAGAGACAGGCCTCTTAGTGGAAATGCACTGATTTCATGAAAAATTCTACAGAGACAAAGATAGACAGCTGAGAACTGCAACATAAACAAGACAAATGGCCAAGTTCATGACTTCGTGCTTAGACCTGGTTCTGTGGAGGTGGGGGGAGATGCATTCTTTTTTGCCACAAATCATTCTCAAGAAGGTCAAAGCTTCCCCAAAAAGGATGGAGAGGGGAGTGTAAAATCAGTGACAAGAGATGAAGAATTCAGGTCCAACTCTGTCCTGACTTCATTCAATAGCTTTAACACTGGAGACCCAGCAGAGCAGGCCCACCCTCTACTGAAGCTCCTTTCAGCAGCAAAGCTGTGGGCTGTGAAGCATGGGTCTGTGTTCACCATGTTTTTCTGGGTAGGTTACAGTGACAAGCATCCATGGAGATATATAATCTAGCAGCTTCTTTGGAGGACAAGGTTGATCATAGGTAAGTCAGGGAGATTAAGGCCATGGCTGTAGCTCCATGGGGATGTGTTTGAAGGGCCAGGGCCACAGGTCAGGGAGGGCTGGTTTTAAAGGGCATCCTTAGACAGTTCATGTGCCATTTCACTGCCCACAAACACCAAACAGGAGGAGCTTGCTGAGATGTCATTCCGCTGGGTACATCAGACCACCAACTCCCCACCCTCCAGAAGTCACATTTGGCTCTTCGGTTTGTTTTACAGTCCTTTTTCCTGGACAGTGGCTTGGGTGAAAAGCCTCAAGTAACAGATGTGTCTGTATCATGCACAGACTCTGTCACCTGAGCCCTATTTATGGAAGAACTGGACTTACCTGGAAGACTTCTGAAGTGCTGGCTAGGTTTGTAAAGTGGGTGTTCTGGGAGGAATCTGTCTTCATCACCTGAGCAGGGGAGAGAAGTTGACAACAGGCACTGGCCCCAGATGTTGAACTGACTGATGCCATTATGAGGGGACCGTCCATCCCACCAGCAAGCCTAATTCACTGGCCTGGGAAGGGATGGATTGGTCAATGATTAGGTGTATGGATGTTGGGCCAGCCTGTGTGGGCTTGAATCCTGGCTCTGCCACTTTACCAACTGAGAGACCCTGAGCAAGATATATTACCTTTTTGTGCCTCAATTTGTAAAATGAACAATAATAAGAGTTCTTCCTGCATAGCTGTTGTGAGGGCTGATATGAGTTCATGGAACTGTGCCTGGACATTATAAGTCCTTTATAAATGTTAATTATGCTAATTACTCATTACCACCCAGGGCCAAAACAATTAGGCAAAGATGACTCACGGGTTTTTTGTTTTGTTTTGAGAATAAATTGGCCCTAAAACCTTATTTTGAAAACTTTAAACTCATTAGATACCTATCACCTCAGATGCAAACTGGGTTAAAATGAGAAATAACACAAAGATCCACTAATTCTGGTTCCCCTTCACTCAAAGAAACATCAGATGAGGACAGCAGGAAAGTCATGAGTGCAGTTAAAGGTCTGGAGCTCAGGGAAAGAGTACAGGCTCCAGATTCACAAGGATCCCTGCTCAAATTCTAGCTCTGGAACTTAGCAGCTGTATGCTTTTATGTAAGATGCTTCCCTTTTTTTGGTCTCAGTTTTCTCGTCCATAAAATGGGGATACTTATAGTCCTGTCCTCCTGCTGAGCTGGTACCATAAAAGGCATTCTTGGCAAAAGAAACTGCATAGGCTGAAAGCAAGAGCAAGTTCCATCACATGACGTGGGATGCCTGGAACCCAAGATGCAGGGGGAGGGGCATCCTGAGAGGAGAGGGAAGTGACCCCCTACCAGGACTCCCAGCTGATTAAGGCAGCACAGTAGGGTTCTGGGGCTTGTCTCTTTTCCTGCCTTAGAATAAAAATCTTTCCTCTCTAGGGCAGAGAGGAAGTAAAAATGTGGGACCCCAAGGGAAGGGCACTCTGAAATGCTGGGCCTCTTTCAGGCACTTCTATGCTTGTGGGCTCAGAAAATGAAAATGCTATTAAACTCAGGGTTTTGAAGTCACCTTTCCAGGATGACATCAGGAATTGAAGGCCTGAACCTGAGGTTGGAGGCAGGAGGGAGAACTCACTCATCAGGAATGCAAATGAGCCAGCATCCCTGTCTCTCTCTCTCTCTCTCTCTGATACACACACACACACACACACACACACACACACACACTGCCCTCGATCTCTGAGCGCTTCTGGAAACAACAAATATACGGAGAGTGCCTTCAGTCACAGAATTCTAGGCAGAAGGAAGGCTATTGTCAAGGGGCAAATACCCTGCCACACACCCTCATGCAGCAGGAATACATCAGGGTCTATTCAGCTCCCACGGAGAAACTGTCAGGCTTTCAAAAGTAGTTTCTGGAAAGTGTCTCAAGTGTCTGAGTGTTTAGAGATATTTCCAAACAAGAAAATCTTTCAAGAAAAGTAGTCCCCCTCCCACCAACTGCTTGATCATCAGCCCTTGAAGCTGTGTCCCCACCCCACCATTAAATGGACACCTTTGGGACTTGCAAGAAAACACAGGGTTTTTTGTTGTTGTTGTTGTTTTTAAATGATGCGTTATTTTTTTAAACACTGAGACAAATGAATTTCAAAAGGAAAAAGCTATAATACTGACTTTATTTCATCATGGAAAATTTGTGTCCAAAGAGAAGAACCATCTTATATAAAACAACCAAATAAATAAATAAATAAAAATAAATAGGAGTTGCTTCCAAGGGGATCAGGGGTTGATGGAGAATCAGATGCAGCCATATCTGCAGCCAGGACCTCTTCTTAGTACCTCCTCAGCACTGTGGGGGGAAAAGAGAGGGTGATGATGACTTTGAGGTGGGAGACAGGCAGGATCTGAGCTTGCCCTCACCCTGTGCCACCCCTGCCACCCCCCTCTTCAGTTCATCTGCATGTTTGGGACTTTGGACTAACCCATCTCCCTGGACCTCCCCTTCCTCCTTGTAAACCGGAGATTACCATCCCCCCTGGTGACCTTCCCCTCTGCCTTCGCAGCTTTAGACAGTTCAGGGGAAACCAGGAGGAAAAATGTTAACTATTCTCTGCTCCAAGGAGGGCCTGTTGAATAGTGACTGAATTACATCCTAAGGTGATTCTGCCCCTTTCAGTCAGAGGCAGGAGGTGGATAGAAGGGGCTCCCAGACATGATAATGAATGTTGTCCAAATTTAATATTCCCAGAAAGGCATGCCTTGGCCCTGAGGACTGCCAGCAAAGAAGAGTGATGTTCTTTGTTCAAAATTTGGTCTCCTGAGACATCGGACCCAGAAGTGGCTCTAATGATGTGCAGTTGGAATGGGGATAGGTGCTCACCGTTGCAGCCCAGGCCGCTGAGGGAGCCGATACGGTCCAGCCTCCGTCCAAAGCAGCCAGAGTCGCGCATCATCTTGGGGCCCCGCAGGGCCCGGAGGATGCTGTGGTGGGGCCCGAGGAACCCCGCGGGGGCTGCCGCCGGGGAATCCCAGGTTTCTTCCAGGCCCTGGCCCTGCTGGAGGGGCTCCACGCGCAGCTGCTCCGCCTGCAGCTCCGAGACCCTGTCCCGTAGACGGTCCAGCAGCTCCTGCAATGCACGGTGGGGGAGCCAGAGCTTCAGAAACCCGCACCTGGGCCCAGCCGCCCTTGACGGCGCCAAAGCGATCCAACCGCGCTGAGTACTGGCTTCCCGCACCCGGTCTCGCCATTTTCTGATTCCCTTTCTGATTCTCATATCACTAATTCCCTAGGGAGGGTGGGGACCTCTTGGGATGTAAGTAGGGGCGTGGATGGGGACCCGTTAATTGCTGCTGTCCGCGCCCTCCTGGCGAACCGGGTTTACGCAGTTCAGCAGCGCTCACCTGTAACCCAGGTAGTTCCGAGACCGGGCCGGGGCCACCCACCGGGTGCGAACGACATCCTAGCAGCGACAGGTGCAAGAAGAGGAGAAGCAGAAGCGCCCGGGACAGCGCCGTCTGGGGGTCCATGTCGCTGGCGGAGCGGATAGAGGTTGCGGCCGCGGCTGCTTCGCTGGGTTGCGCTTCACGTCTCACCTTCTGAAAGAGCCCGGTGGGCGCTCTCCCGGATCCTTGGGCAACAGCGGCCTTTTATTCCTGGTCCTGGGAGCCGGGCCGGCCCTGCCTCTCTGGGTTATCTCTGATTTATCGGCCGCATTCCGGCCCGACCCGCTGAGCTCAGGGCGGGGGAATGCACCTCTCCGCGCCGAGGGGGTGGAGGCTGGGGAGAGCAGGCCTTGTATAGAAATGGACCTGACCGGGAGCTGGAACGCGTGCCCGGGGTGGGGGGCGGGGGGGGGGGCGGTTGGAGGGGTGGGATGCGGGAGTGGGGGCGTAGGCAGGGAGGGGTAGACACCAATAGGTCCTTCGTCTCTCTCTGCTTCCTTTCTTGCGAAACCTCCGGGGGCATTAGCGTGGATTTTTTTCTTTCCTCCCCACCCCCATTCCTGGATTGAGCAGAGAGAACCCCAGCGATCAGAGACTCGACGCAAATGCCGGGCGCACGAGGTGACTCACAAAGAACAGCCCCAGCCAACACCCCATCGCTGCAGCGCGTCTTCCCTCCCCGCCTGGAACTCGGCACCCCGCCTGAAAGCGCGCAAGCCTGCAACTCTGCCCTGCGCCAGACCGCCGGTCCCCCGGGCGCGCTGACCGCTGTCCGTGGTTCTGATCACGTTGAGCCACCAACGCAAGAGTTCTTGCTCTCCTCAACTCCCGTCTTGCCAGAAAAACAAGCACGGGGCAGGGGCCAAGAGACGCCTGAGACCCCCTCCCCGCCCTCTCACGTCCTCCTGCACTAGGATGCTAATTCTCCAGTGTCACCTGATTAAAAGTCTGGGTATGACAAGGAACTTCTGGAATGCTGACCCTTCTTCCGTCCCTTAAAGGGTAGAGCTGATTTGACAGGAATTTTGAGAGGCAAAGCCCAGAGATGAAGTCATTCAGGAATGCCTTCTATCACATCTCCTCCAGGTGCCAACACCTCCTCTCCCCCACCAAGTCAACATAACGGAAAAAGCAGGGATGACTGCAAGATGGTTATCTATTTATGGGACACTATGGGTGTGAAGGAGTGTCTTCTGCAGTGCCTCCTTCAACTGGTTGTCCAGGATCTCATTCCCATTTGCAGATCTGGTCTGCAATTTGCAGGTCTGGGCCTCCTGCCTGTGATAGCAAAAGGGGCTCCGAGGGGAAAATGGCCCTGGGAAGAGAAACAGCAGATTAAATCCCCCTTAAAGTGTGCATGACTGATGTCACCTCCCCTTCCAGATAACTTGTGTTGGCAAGCATCGGGATGAGGGAGAAGGGTTGTTCAGGAAAGGAACGGTGTTGTGACAAAAATGGAGAAAGGGGCAGAAGCTGGGACCACTAAGCAAATCTTGCCTGAAAAACAGCACCTCCCAGGTATTGAGTGAGAAAATTGTTATTATTGTTCTTCACTTTTGTGGATAAGGAAACTGAGCTCAGAAAAGTTAATGTACTTTTTTTCTTTTATTTTTTACAGCAAAATTGATTTTTTTACTTTAATCAAGGTACAATTGATTTACTTAGTTTCAGGTGTATAACATAGGGATTCAATATTTTTATAGATTATACTCCATTTAAAGTTATAAAATATTAGCTATATTCCAATAGCATATATTGCATCCTTGTATCATATCATTTTATACCTAGCAGTATACCTCTTCATACCCTACTCCTGTTTTGCACCTCCCCCATCCCGCTCCCTAATGGCAGCCACTAGTTTGTTCCCTGTACCTCTGGATCTATTTCTATTTTGCTATATCATTCATTTGTTTTATTTTTTTAGATTCTACATAGAAATAAAAACATAGTATTTGTCTTTCATGGCTGTACCAGTTTACATTCCCACTGACAGTGCATCAAGGTTCCCTTTTCGCCACATTGTCGCCAACATTTTTTCTTTGTGGTCTTTTTGATGATAGCCATTCTGACAGGTGTGAGGTGATATCTTATTCTGGTTTTGGTTTGCATTTCTCCACTAGTGATGTTGAGCATCTTTTCATGTGCCTCTTGGCCATCTGTATGCCTTCTTTGGGAAAACATCAAATCAGGTCTTCTCACCATTTTTCCATCAGATTTTAAAAATATTGACTTGTATGAGCTGTTTGTTTGTTTGGGATAGGAACCTCTTATCAGACACATCATTTGCAAATGTTTCCTCCCATTCAATATCGTGAATCATGAAGTCGCTCAGTCGTGTCCAACTCTTTGTGACCCCATGGACTGTAGCCCACCAGGCTCCTCCATCCATGGAATTTTTAGGTTGTCTTAATCTATTTTCTTAGATCACACAACTGACAAGTGCTAAAACCTGGATTCTAACCTAGGTAGTCTGATTTTTAGACCTGAAGCTCTTAATCACTGCCAGGGTGATTGTAGGTGTTTCTACTAAAGAAAAATTAGATTACCCTATGGTCATTTCTGAAGTTACAGAAAGCTGTGCAGTGAAGTATGTGTAAATCTGGTCCCTGACACAAGGGGAAGGAGGTCAAGCAAAGGCAAGTTCAGCATTTTACAGATAAAGATGGGGGAGAGTTAAGGACTGTGTAAAGATGTCAGTCCTGGAAATATTCTGGGAGCTGGAACAGTGTGTGCATGTGTGTGTATGTGTGTGTGTGTGTGCGCACATGCACACCAAAGGAAGAATATCCAAAAGTTAAATGGTGGAGAGAGACAACAAAAGGCAGCCAAGAGCAGAGCTGGGACTTAAGACTGGGGCTGCTGAGGGTGTAGAGAATCCCTAGAGCTGGAAGTCATGAGACTAAGGGTTGGGAGCAAGACAGAGTCCATCAACCAATACCTTTCAAGAACTGATTCTGTATCTAGCCTGAGCCTTGCTTTGCTCTTCTGCAAAATGGGCATATGCTCCCTCCTTTCACGGACTAAAAGGGAGAAAAAAGTGTCTTTGAAAGTCAATAGCAGTGTGAAAAGAGCCAAAGAATTCAGAAGACATATAAGAGTTCATCTTTGCTTCAAAGGAGATTCTGTCTCAATGGGGAGACAGAGCCATTCCAGGGGAAAATGAGTGCTGAGCACTCTGACTGAACCCCTATCTTCTTCCAGGGGAGGGGACTGTGGGAGAAGACTTTAGGGCAGACACAAGACTGAATACACACTCCAGGGACTTCTGTCCAGGGAAGGACAACTCTTACAGCAGATCATCTCCATCAACATTTATTGAATGCCTACTCTGTGCCATGCACTTTTCTACTTCTGTTTAATGGAGCTATGTCATAGCACTACCACCCAAGGATTAAATGAGATGGATATGTGGTAAGCTGAATAAGAGCCTCCCTAAGATGTATATATCCAAATTCTCAAATCCCTATGCCTTTGAGGAGCATACAGTGTAGGGAGAGAAACAGACAGTCACAGGCCCCCAGGGTAAGGTGGTGACTGATCCAACAATGAGACCTGGGTGCTCTGGGAACGTGGCAGGAACACTCAGTTGAGGAGACAGCTTCCTGGAGAAGGTGATTCTTGGCTAATGCTTGAAGAATAAGAATGGGTCAGCCATGAGAGAGGAGATGAGGAGGGTTCCAGGGAGAACTAGGGGGCTGGTTAAGTGTTCAACTACCTCTCCTAGCATCTTAGTTCATTCAGTCTGCTGTATGAACTAGGAATACCATAGATTGGGTGGATTAAACAACAGAAATTTATATCTCTTAGTTCTGGAGACTGGGAAATACAAGAATCAAGGTGCAGGCAGATTCAGTGTCTGGCGAGAGCTCATAAGTTGTCTTCATTGAAATCCCACAGGACAGAAGGGGTGGAGATATATGGGTTTCTTTTAAAGATTTTTTGATGTGGACCATTTTTAAAGTCTTTACTGAGTTTGTTACAATATTGCTTTTTCTTTAAGTTTCATTTTTTGACAATGAGGCATTTGGGATCCTAGATCCCAGATCAGGAATCGAACCCACACACCCTGCATTGAAAGGCAAAGTCCCAACCACTGGGCCACCAGGAACGTCCCAGCAGGGTCTTTTTTATAGATCCCATTCATGAGGGCTCCACCTTCATGTCTTAATCACCTCCTCAAACCCTACCTCCTAACACCATCACATTGGGGGTTAAGTTTCAACATGAACTTCAGTTCAGTTCAGTTCAGTCGCTCAGTCGTGTCCGACTCTTTGTGACCCCATGAACTGCAGCACGCCAGGCCTCCTTGTCCATCACCAACTCCTGGAGTTAATTCAAACTCATGTGCATCGAGTTGGTGATGCCATCCAGCCATCTTATCCTCTGTTGTCCCCTTCTCCTCCTGCCCCCAATCCCTCCCAGCATCAGAGTCTTTTCCAATGAGTCAACTCTTAAATGAGGTGGCCAAAGTATTGGAGTTTTAGCTTTAACATCATTCATTCCAGAGAACACCCAGCACTGATCTCCTTTGGAATGGACTGGTTGGATCTCCTTGCAATCCAAGGGACTCTCAAGAGTCTTCTCCAACACCACAGTTCAAAAGCATCAATTCTTCAGCGCTCAGCTTTCTTGACAGTCCAACTCTCACATCCATGCATGATTACTGGAAAAACCATAGCCTTGACTAGACAGACCTTTGTTGGTGAAGTAATGTCTCTGCTTTGGAGGGATACAAACATTCAGTCTATAGCACCTAGGCTCTTGGCAGAAGGAAAAAGATGCAAGAAAGAAAGGTTTGGGATAGCTGATCCCATCAGGGAGTGTGGCTTGGCTGTATCATGCTGAGTTACTTCCCTACAGCTTCTCTTCACACCCTACTTCTAGCACAGCCCTGGGCAGCTATGGGGCAGCATAAGAGCACTGGGCACCCAGGGACAGGGGAAGGTGGGGCAAGGAGCACTGCCCCAGGAGTCAGCAGCTGGCGAGCCTCTGCCTACTGCTATCTCACTGAATAGCATTATGCAAGTCCTTTCTATGGGCTGGGATTCTGTTTCCCCTTGTGCAGAAAGATGAAATTAGACAAAAACGTTATTATAGTCAACTACCCCTACCTAGTTCTTGGTTAGGTCTACTTGCCAACTCCCAGCCCCCGGCAAAACCTCCATCCTCTATGACCCTTAGACTTTCTCCAAAAGCCAGAAACCACCCACAGAGAGACTGTCAGATCCTTCACAGCAGTGGCAGCCCTGTGTGTGTGTGTGTGTGTGTGTGTGTGTGTGTGTGTGTGCATGTATGCTGAAGGTGCTTTAGAAATCAATCTGAGTGTGTAGATTGTCTCTGCTCTTGGAGTGAACTTCTAGACTTATGGTTAGCAGAGGAAGGTCTGAGTTTGGTAGCCTGGAAAAAAATAGCTATTAACTCTTCCTACTCCATGTCTAGCTTCCCAGGTGGTGCAGTGGTAAAGAATCTGCCTGCCAATTCAGTAGACAAAAGAGACATAGGTTTGATCCCTGGGTCAGGAAGATCCCCCGGAGAAAGAAATGGCAACCCACTCCAGTATTCTTACCTGGAGAATCTCACAGACAGAGGAACCTGGCTGGCTGCAGTCCATGCAGTCACAAAAGAGTCAGACACAACCGAGCATGCATCCCAAGTCCAGCTTCAACAACAATATTCAAAGCATCTGACTATGGTTGCCTGTGTGTCGCAGGGTAAGTCTCTCTCTCTCCCCTTTTCTCCCTGTCTCTCCTTTATTCCCCTCTTTCTCATTGTTATAACCTCAAAAGGAAAAAAAATTCTGAAAGGGTCACCTTATCCCTCCCCTCACCTCCAAAAAGGGTTGTATTCATTCTTTGTCCCCATAGCTGACATTCTAGTGACATCACTGGGGCCCCTGGACTCAGCAAATCTTGAAGTCAATTTACTTTCAACCAATAAATATACCCCTCCTTTGCCTAGACCAATTTAAGTTAAATTTCTATCACTTCTGTCTCAAAAATTCCTAACTGACATAGTCCCCAAAAGAAACGGCAAATCTTTTTCTTAGAAGTGTATCTGGAGAACAAGCTATCTCAGCCCTGGGTAACAGCCCAAGGTCTAGAGCCTGTGCAGACTAAAGTACTGAGCACTGTCCAATTTAACCCCCTCCTCTTGTAATGTGAGTTAATCCCCATGGTCAGACAGAAAGCAGAAAACACATTCAATAACTTTCCAAAAGGCTGGAAAGTCTGAGCTGTCTCAGCAGGTGGGAGGGATACAGAAGGAAGGATGAGAGAATCCACCCCAGAATCCACACCTCACAGGAGTTCTGTCCTGGCACACTGGGGAGAGATGGAGGAATTAGAAAGTCCAAAGACTGCCTTCAAGTTGCCTACAGTCTTAACAGGCAGACAGACTTCCCCCTTCAGCAGGTTGAGGAGGGGTCCTTAAGAAGCAGGACTGAGGACATACATGTTGACCCCCACCGACCAGCTGGACATTTGTGCATCTTGTGATGCTGAGCCAGAGACATCATGGGGAAGAGGTCCCTCTGCCTCCTGAGGCGGTTCCCTCCCAAGGTTGTCTTGGTCCAGGAATCTCACCTCCTTCCCACAGGAAACAAGACAAAGGATTATCTTAGCTCAGAGCCGGGAGCCTGGAAGCGGGTGTGACAACCGTTCTCTGGCCCTGCTAATCCAGGAGGGACATGGAGTCTGCACTTAGTATTTTCTGCTTTCTGTCTGACCACGGGGATCAACTCACATTACAAGAGGAGAAAATTAAATTGGACAGTGCTCAGCAATTTTGTCTGCAAAGGTTCTAGACCTAGGGCTGTTACCAAGGGCTGAGATACCTTGTTCTTAAGATACATTTCTAAGAAAAGGTATGCAGTTTCTTTTGGGAACTGCATCAGTTAGGAATCTTTGAGAGAGAAGTGATAGAAATTTAACTTAAATTGGTCTAGGGGATGCAGCTCTTAACCTATGAGGGTGGTGGCAGGGCATTGGCTTCACCCAGCCTGTCTGGTTTGAAGGCTCAAGGTCACCAATTAAAGGACTGGTTTTGGCTTCAGGGGAAAAAGCCATATTGGGGAGCCCCTGGAGAGATGCTCCATGGCCCAAGCAGCTGACCTCACTGGGTCAGGAGCTGACCCTGGACAAGCTTGTGCCCTGTCTTTAGGTGGGAGAGGCTGTTCCCAGACCTGGGACTCCCTAATTAAACAAATGTCTCCTCCTATCTAGACTGGCTGGGATAGAGAGCATTAATGAGCTGAGGAAATGTCAACCCACTCCAGTACTCTTGCCTGGAAAATCCCATGGACAGAGGAGCCTGGTACGTTACAGTCCACGGGGTCACAAAGAGTTGGACACGACTGAGCAACTTCTTTTTTTCACTTTTTTAAATGAACTGAGGCCAGGAGCTCACTCCTCCAGGACTCTTTCAGGAAGGGAATTCCTGGGGGGCACAGCTCAGCCCAGTAAACTGGGGTGTCTTTACCCTAAAATATTAGTCCCGTGTTGTCTGACACTCAAACTTATCTGGACATCCTATATTATTCTGTGTTGAATCTGGCAACAGGACATGCGGAGAGGAGAGTGGGCTTGGGGGCTGCTCTCTTACCCAGGTTCTTCTGTCTGCAGGTAGTAGATGTGGGAATCAGGACAAAGGGGAGTTCTCCAATTTTCATTAGCATCCCCATCCGGTTCCACCTCACTGTGCCTGGATATCCACCGCCGGCCTTCACTGTGAGGGTCTCCAGCTGTCTGTCCTCAAGAGCGCTGACATCCTGGGTCTGACCACCTCACCGCTAGTCTGGGGCGAGACAGTGCAGCCCTTGACTGAGAGGATGGAGAGGATTCTGCTGCACGATAGCACTGACCTGCAGCCCAGGGGGCTAACTACAGGACTGGACCTCTGCAGGTGCAGCAGGCCAGCATGCCTCCCCCTCATCGCCATCATCAATCAATCGGCAGGGTCCTTGCACCCCACCCCTCCTCCAGTATCAGGAGAAAGAGCACAGGCTCACAACACGACACCCCTCTTCCCACCCCCCACCGTCAGCCCTGCCTGGTCACTGAGCTTCCAGCTCTGTGGAAGCCACATCCCCTTGGGGCCTCAGTCTCCTCATCCAACCTTCGGAGGTGGGGCAGAGGGATGGACAAGATTCCAGCACCCTTGGTGCCAAGAGCTGTGCCACCTCAGGAAAGTCACAGACTTCTCTGTGCTGCTGTTTTTCCATCCACGAAATAGGAACATGTGGTCTTGTGTGAGGATTAAGGGGCTTCCATGGCGGTTCAGTGGTTAAAAAATACACCTGTAATGCAGGAGATACAGGAGACACAGGTTCCATCCCTGAATCGGGAAGATCCCCTGGAGGAGGAAATGACAACACACGCCAGTATTCTTGCCTGGAGAATCCCATGAACAAAGGAGCCTGGCAGGCTACAGTCCATGGGGTCAAAATGAGTCAGACACGACTGAAGGGACTGAGTACCCATGTGTGCACGTGAGGATAAAAGGAGAATGCCAAGCAGATACAATCTTTCAGAAACCTTGGCTGCTGTGTTGGCTGTTTTCCAATCCCTGTGCTCTGCGTTTCCCCATAGTGCCATCTTAGACAATGGTTTTTGGAACTTCCATCCTGTCCTTGCAGGAAAGACCATGGAATCTTTCCCTAGAGATCTTTCATGTTATGACTCAACATTTTAAAACATTTATCAAACTAACTGTGTTTGGCTTATGTTAGGCTCTTGGTCTTGAGTGGTCCTTTTGCAAGTGAGCATTCTCTAAAATTCCCATAGTCAAACAGCTTAGTTTCTTCTTGGAACTTGGTGCCCTTTCTGCTCGGCATCAGATCAAGGTAGAGTCTGCTTTTCCTGCACATTTAGTTCATCGTTACCTTTTTTCTTGGGACAGAGTTCCACTCCCACTCGGCAGAGAAAGCATTTTAGGTAAGAGTAGAATAAAGAACAGAATGGAATTTAACTTCATCCTTCCTTTAAAATCCAGTCCACAGGTCACAGGGGCTTCCTTTGTTGGCTCAGATAGTAAAGAATCCACCAGCAACGCAGGGGATCTGGATTTGATCCCTGAGTTGGGAAGATCCCCTGGAGAAGGGAATGGCTACCCACTCCAGTTTTCTTGCCTGGAAAATCCCATCAACAGAGGAGCCTGGAGGGCTATAGTCCATGGGGTTGCAGAGTTGGACATGATTGAGTGACTAACACACACACACACACACACACACACACACACATCAGGTCAGGTCAGTCCCAAAGAACCAGGAGCTGTTGCTGCTGCCACTGCAGGGAAACTCTAAGCACCCCCTCCCTCCAGCTCTCTTCCTCTTCCTCCTCCTCCTCCTCCTTTCCCCAGTGCATCTCCACTCTTGCCCTGGAAAATGCAGCCACTGGTCCCTCTCCTCATTTTACAGATGGGAAAACAGAGGCCCAGAAAGACAAAAGTCCCTGTCCAGGGTCACACAGGAAGGCAGTGATTCAACTGATTCAATCATGAGATGGACATGAGGCCAGTATCCGCCCTGCAGGGAGGCTATGGAAACCCATGGACCAGTCCATACAAAGGACACATCATCCCAGGTGACACCCACACTCTCGGTGTCATGAAGGCTTTCTAGGGCCAGTTGCTTTTTATTTTGAACTAATTTCCAACCTATAAGGAAGTTCTGAGAATAACTGAGAGAAGTTCCATATACCCCTTACTCGGATAAAACCATTCTTTAATGTTTTGCCACATTTGTTTCGTTGCTCTCGGATCAGGTAAAATAGGACAACTAACACACAGGCAACTGAAGAAGAAAAGTAGACAAGTTAGACTTCATCAAAATTTTAAAATTTTATGCATCAAAGACACTATCAAGAACATGAAGACAGCCCATATTTGAAAATAATTGTGGATCATATATTTAAATGTCCAGAATATATTTTAAAAACTCTTAAAACACAGCAACAAAAACACTAATAACCCATTTTTCAAACGGGCAAAGGATTTGAATAGATATTTCTGCAAAGAAGATGTACAAATGGCCAATAAACACATGAAAAGTTGCTCAGTGTCATTAGCCATTAAGAAAATGCAAATCAAATCCACAGTGAGATATCACTTTACACACTAAGATGCCTCTAATTTTTTTTAAAAAAAGGAAGATAGTAAGAGTTGACAAGGATGTGCAGAAATTAGAACTCTCATATGTGGCTAGTGGGAATGGAAAATGATGCAGCTCTTTAAGAAAGCACTTTGGTGGTTCCTCAAAAAGTTTAATAAAGAGTTATCATGTGATAAATGCTATACTGTTTAATATAGAGTTACCACATGAGAAACTCTATACCATTTAATATAGACTTACCACGTGAGAAACCCTATACCTTTTTTTTGGTCAAAAGGTGAAGAGAGCTAAACAGCAGGTATGTAAGGGTGTTTTGGCTAACACAGTCTCTGCCCCAGAGTCATTCCCTAGCCTTGGTCTTGTCTCCCAAATTCCAGCCAGACAAATGGAATCAGAATCTAAACGAACACCAGAGTATCACCCAGATTTCAAGTTCCCTTAAGAAAGAGGCTGATTAAGAGGAATGGAGAGGATCAGAGAAGTTAAATTCAACTAACAGCTATATACCATCTAATATAGAATTGCCATGTGATAAATGCTACACTGTTTAGTATAGAATTACCACATGATAAACTCTATACCATTTAATATAGAGATACCATATGATAAACTTTATACCACTCAATATAGAGTTATCATGTGACCCAGTAAATCTACTCCAATCAATATACTCTGGAAAAATGAAAATAATGTCCACACAAAAACTTGTATACAAATGTTTATATTAGAGCAGCTTTATTTATCATAACTAAAAAGTGGAAGCAATTCACATGTCCATCAACTGATGAATGGATAAACAAACATAGCCTAGCCATACAATGGGATATTGTTTGGCCGTAAAAGAATAATGATGATTCTTGCTACAATATAAATGAACCTTGAAAATAATCACACTAAATGAAAGAAGCAGAAACAAAGACCATATATTATGTGATTCGGTTTCTATGAAATGTTCAGAATAGACAAATCCATGGAGACAGGGAGGAGATTAGTGGTTGCCAGAGACTGGAAGGAGAAGGGCAATGGGGACTAGCTGCTAATGGGTACAGGGTTTCTTTTCAGGATGTTGAAAATGTTCTGGAACTAGTCGTGACGGCTGCACATCTTTGTGAATATTCTCAATGTGTGATTAAAAGATGGGATGTGAATTATATCAGTAAAAACATGTGAAATTGTCCTTAATTTTCTGTATTCTGAAACAATGCAACAGTGGGGTTATCTTGACCCTAAAGCTGAGGTAGGATTTCCCCCATGAAATCATATGGGACTGGGTTTTTTCTGTTGTTTTTTGTTTGTTTGTTTTTGGTGTTTTGGTCTTTTTGCAGGAGTAGTTTTCTGCCTCTTCTATGGAAATAGGTTTATTTGTAAGTTCATTTTACCTCAGTCACAACTGATTTTGGAAAACCACATTCCTTAATAATTTATCTATTTCATCTAGGTTTTCATATTAATGTGTATTGGAATGTACAAAGTAGTGTCTTTTGACATTTAAACTTTCTCTCTGTTGATAGGTACTATTCTTCCCATCATACCCTCAAAATTGTTGTGGTTTTTGCTCTGCAAATAAATATATTAAATGCTCACCATCAACCTTTTAACCTACATTTCCCCAATTGCCTCTTGGTTGGATCCAGCTCATCATCTAGTTTTGTTGTTGTTTAGTCACTAAGTCATGTCTGACTCTTTGCAACCCCATGGACTAAGCCCTCCAGGCTCCTCTGTCCACGGGATTTCCCAGGCAAGAAGACTGGAATGGGTTGCCATTCCCTTCTCCAAGGGATTTTCCTAACCCAGGGATCAGACCCGCATCTCCTGCAGTGCCTGCCTGCATCTGCAGGCATATTCTTTACTACTGAGCCACCAAGGAAGCCCCCAGGACAGAGTACATCAAAAACATGATTACAGGCACATTCCAGGCTGACTGTGCTATCCTGACTATTGCTGCTGGTGTTGGTGAATTTAAAGCAAGCATTTCCAAGAATGGGCAGATCCATGGGCATGCCCTTCTAGCTTACACTCTGTGTGTGAAAGAGCTAATCATTGGAGGTAACAAATGGATTCCACTGTGCCACCCTACAGCCAGGAGATTTCTCTGAAAGGATGCCTGTGAACTATATTCTTTGAGATCTTCAACCTTTGATACTTGAAGGACAATTTAACTAGATAGAAAGTTTTTACTTCACACTTTATTTCCTTGGCGCTTCCCTGGTAGCTCAAATGGTAAAGCATCTACCTACAATGCAGGAGACCCAGGTTCAATCCCTTGGTCAGGAAGATCCCCTGGAGGAGGGAATGGCAACCCACTCCAGTATTCTTGCCTAGAGAATTTCATAGACAGAGGAACCTGGCGGGCTATAGTCCACGGGGTCTCAAAGAGTCAGGCACGACTGAGCAACTAACACTGACACACTTATTTCCTTAGTCTCTTGAAAATGTTGCTCTGTCTGTTGTTGTCTTGCTTTGTATGTTGCTCTTGGGATGTCTGATCATAGCCTAATTTATTATCCGCATAAAATAATTTGGTATATTCTTTTAGCCTGGGTGACCTGATCATATTTTCTAATAATGTTTATCAGTGTATATCTTGGAGTGGATAGCCTCAGGTCAATTTCTCAGTTTTCTGGGAATTTGTGTATATATTTTTTAAGTCTTTGTATTTTATATTGGAGTATTGCCAATTAACAATGTTGTGATAGTTTCAGGTGGACAGCAAAGGGACTCAGCCACACATGTACATGTGTCCATTCTTCTCCAAACTCTGTTCCCATCCAGGTTGCTATATAACATTGAGCAGAGTTCCCTGTGCTATACAGTAGGATCTTGTTGGTTATTCACTTCAAACACAGCAGTATGTACATGTCCATCCCAAACTCCTCAACTATCCCTTCCCCGCATCTTTCTCCCCAGCAACCATAAATTCGCCCTCTAAGTCTGTGAGTCTGTTTCTGTTTTGTAAATAAATTCATTTGTATCATTTCTTTTTAGATTCCACATATAAGGGATGATGTTTCTCCTTCACTGTCTGACTTACTTCACTCAGCATGACAGTCTCAAGTCCATCCATCTTGCTGCAAATGGCATTATTTCATTCTTTTTAATGGCTGAGTAGTAATCCATTGTGTGTATGTGCCACTTTATCCATTTCTCTGTTGATGGACATTTAGGCTGCTTCCATGTCTTGGCTGTTATAAACAGTGCTTGTGTACAGGACTTAGTATTCCATGTCTACTCTTTCATAAATAGCCCCTTTTATTAAACCTCCTTGAATTATTCTAAGTCTGCTGCTTTCTGCTTCCACCCTCACCAATACCTTTCATCATCATTGTCATCACCATCACGTAATGTTTTTGACCTTGGGTGTTTATTCCTCCTGGTTATGGCTGCTGTGTCTGCTCTTCAGACAAGTCCCATGGTTTGTCCAGGTTCTGTCTGGTTGAGATGAGCCCTCTGTGTGAGGGAGAGGAAGGCACCCCAGGCCTGAAAATGAAACAGAAGAAGGCAGAACAGTCACAAGGCCCTGCTGCCAGGGACTTATCTTAAGGCAGCCCTCTGGCCTGTCACCTGCTCTCAGCCACCATCTCCCACTAGGGTTTTAGGATCTGAAGGTGGGAGGGCGACAGGTAACACCCATGTGTTGTACCGAGCTCTCCTCCCTGGCCTGGCAGGCTCTGGCCAGTGTCCCCCAGGAAACCACACCCTCTTCCTGATTGGATGGGGCCGGAGGGGGCTTGGAGGCTCTAGATGGCCGTGGGTCAGGAGTGACTGGCCAGTCTCCAGTTCTGCCCAGGACAGAACAACCTCAGCAGCCCGCTTCCTGCCAGGGGCAGGGAGGGCAGGCCAGGCCATTCAGACATGAGGAGCCATGTGATCTCTTTTTATAGCACCTACATTTGAACTGGGCCAGGTTCTAACTCATTCATTCAATAAACATTCATGGAATGCTTACTCTCGTCAAGGTGTCCAGGGTACAGCAGTGAACAAAACAGACAAAGCCTTATATTTGGGAAGCTTATGTTCTAATAGAAGGAGATAGACCCATAAAATGAAGTAACTAAAATATATAGTATACTGTGTGTGTGCTCAGTTGCTCAGTCATATCCAACTCCTGTGACCCCATGGACTACAGAGCCCGCCAGGCTCCTCTATCTGTGGGTGTCTCCCAGCAAGAACACTGGAGTGAGTTGCCATTTCCTCCTCTGGGAGATCTTGCTGACCCAGGGGTCAAACCCACGTCTCCTGCATTGGCAGGTAGAATCTTTACCACTATCACCACCTGGGAAGCCCCATTTTATATATTAGAAAGTGATCATTCTAAGGAGGAAAATAAAGCAGAGAAGAGGGAGGGCTGTGTTAGGGGCTGTTGAGTTGTTGGCAGGAAGCTCAGGAAGACCTCACCAGGGAGGTGATATTGGAGCAAAGATTTGAAGGAGGTGAGGAGGTTGCCTCAATGGTTTTAGGAGAAGAGGGAGCCAGGCAACACTACAGTGAGTTGCAACATTCAAGAATGGCAAAGAGGTCAGCATTAGGGAGTGAGTGAGACGAGAGAGAGAGGAAACGGGATCAGAGAGGTGGTGAGGGCTGAACAGAGCAGAGCCTTCCCGTTCAGACTTGGGCTAACTTTACTCCAAGTAAGATGGGGCCATCAGGGTTTAAGGCCAAAGATGGATATGATCTGACTCATGACCTAACACTCAGTGTGTCCATGTCTGGTCTGAAGAGCTGGCCCCAAGGACTCTTCTGTTTCTTCTCCATCCTCCTCAGAGTTCTGGGTCTCAGCCCCATTTCTCAGCTTCTAAGTTTTAACCAATTCCAGGGGGGCACAGTTTCTTCTTTTGGTATCTCCCTCCTTGACACCTAGTTTTAACCAGTTCCGGGGGGCACAGCTTCTTCATTCAGTGTCCCCCTCCTTGACACCTAGACTTCTCAAGATATTTCAGGTTTTCATGGCTAATTAACAATTTTAGGGGCTTCCCTGGAAGTCCAGTGGTTAAGACTCCACACTTCCACTGCAGGGGCCAATGGGTTTGATCCCTGGTAGGACTTCCCTGGTGGCTCAGACGGTAAAGTGTCTGCTTACAATGCAGGAGACCCAGGTTCAGTCCCTGGGTTGGGAAGATCTTCTGGAGAAGGAAATGGCAACCCACTCCAGTATTCTTGCCTGGAAAATCCCATGGATGAAAGAGCCCGGTAGGCTACAGTCCACGGGGTCGAAAAGAATCAGACATGACTGAGTGACTTCACTTCACTCACTTCACTGGGGAACTAAGATTCAAATGACACATGGCCAAAAATAAATAAATAATGAACAGTTTTTTAAAGGTTTACACATAGAAAAAAAAGCAAATAAAAATAAAAAATAAGAGCAAACAAGTAACTTTATGTTAAATGCTGCTGCTGCTAAGTCACTTCAGTCGTGTCTGACTCTGTGCAACCCCATAGACGGCAGCCCACCAGGCTCCTCCGTCTCTGGGATTCTTCAGGCAAGAACACTGGAGTGGGTTGCCATTTCCTTCTCCAATGCATGAAAGTGAAAAGTGAAAGTGAAGTCACTCAGTCGTGTCTGACCCTCAGCGACCCCATGGACTGCAGCCTACCAGGCTCCTCGGTCCATGGGATTTTCCAGGCAAGAGTACTGGAGTGGGGTGCCATCGCCTTCTCCTATGTTAAATGGTCTCTGTTAAAATAATCAACATGCTATCGCCAGTCCAGGTTCGATGCACGGTACTGGATGCTTGGGGCTGGTGTACTGGGACGACCCAGAGGGAGGGTAGGGGAGGGAGGAAGGAGGAGGGTTCAGGATGGGGAACGCGGGTATACCTGTGGCAGATTCATTTTGATATTTGGCAAAACTAATACAATATTGTAAAGTTTAAAAATAAAATAAAAATTAAAAAAAAAAACAACATGGTTCCTGTCTTCAGCTGGCCCTTGGCTGTACCCTCAGTGGCAGACCTTCCCCTGTGAATGAAACCCAGTCTCTAGTTCTGAGGATGACCTTAAGGTGATAAAAGGGAGATTTCCCCCATATTCACTGCAGATGAGTTTCCCAGTACTGCCAAAGCATAGTACCACAAATTCCTTAGCTTGAAACAACAGAAATTGGTTCTCTCATCATTCTTGGAAGCCAGAAGTCCAAAATCAAGGTGTTGGCTGGGTCTTGCTCCTTCTATAGTTTCTAGGGGAGGATTGTTTCTGGCCTCTTGCAGCTTCTGGTGGCTTCAGATGTTCATTAGTGACGTGTGGCAGCATCCCTCCAATCCCTGCTACTGTCTTCACATCACCTTCTCTTCTCTGAGTCTCAGATCTCCTTCTCGCTCTCTCTTTTTTTTAAATTATTTATTTTGGGTGCTCCCAGTCTTAGTTGTTGCATGCAGGATCTTCAATCTTTGTTGTGGTTTGTGGGATCTAGTTTCCTGATTAGGGATTAAACCCAGGCCTCTTTCACTAGGATCACAGAGTCTTAGCCACCACCAGAGAAGTCCCTGTTGGTATTTTTAAAACAACTTTATTGAGATATAATTCACATACCATACAATTCATCCATTGAAAGTCTATCATTCATGCTAAAGAAATCTGCAGCTGGTGGTGAACTGAAGGTGATTAAAACAATTTTAAAAATCTAATTAAATTTTTAAAAGTGTATTGTTCAATAGCTTTTAGTACACTGCAGATATATGCAACCATCATCATAGACATCTTAGAACATTTTCATCACCTTATCATGCCATTACCCCCACCACCACCCCTATCATCACCTCCAGCCCTAAGCAACCACTAATCTTCTTTCTACCTTTATATTTGCCTATATTGGATAGTTCATATAAATGTATTTTGTGTTAGGCTTCTTTCACCTAGCATAATATTTTCAAGATTTATCCATGCTGTAGATTTATGTATCAGTATTTCACTCCTTTTCATAGTCAAATAGTATTCCATCCTGTGGACATATCACATTTTGTTTGTTCAGTCATCCACAGATGATTGGGTTACTTCCACCTTTAGGTGATTATGAATAATACTGCCATGAACCTCCATGTACAAGTTTTTATGTGGACATATGTCTTCATCTCTCTCAGTTATATACCTAAGAGTGAAATTGGTGAGCTATTATAGAAAAACTATGTTCAGTCATTTGAGGAATTCATATATATAATTATGTATAATATTCATTTCATATATAATTTTAATATACTTCTCTATGTTGCTAAAGCCACCAGGGCTTCCCTAGTGACTCAGATGGTAAAGAATCCGCCTGCAATGAGGGAAACCTGGGTTCAATCCCTGGGTCCGGAAGATCCCAGAGAAGGCAATGGCAACCCACTCCAGTATTCTTGCCTGGAGAATTCCGTGGACAGAGGAGCCTGATGGACTACAGTTCATAGCGTCACAAAGAGTTGAACACAACTGAGCAACTAAGCCCAACATGTTGCTAAAGAGCTGTCATATTTATCCTTTTAAATGGCTATTTTATAGCTCACTGAATTTAATATTCTTAATATAATTAACTGTTCTAATCTGATAGTGCCTAGATTTTTCTTATTAGTTTAATTAGTGCTACTATGAAAGTCTTTAACTATGTAGACTTTTAGATCAGTTTTCCTCAGCCTCAGCCCTATAGTCAATTTGGGGTCAGATAATCTTCTGTAGGGGTCAGGGGGCTGTCCTGTGTATTGCAGGGTAGTTGACAGCATTCTGGGTCTCTAGCCCCTTACCCAAATTGTATCAAAAGTACCAAAAGTATCTCCAGACATTGCAAAAATGCACCTGACTGAGAGCCATGGTCTTAGATATTTACTCAAGATAAACTCCCAAGGGGACTTCCCTGATGGTCCAGTGGTTAGGACTCTGCTCTTTCACTGCGGGGGTGCGGGTACAATCCCTGGTAGGTGAATGAAGATCCCACATGCTGTGTGGTGTGGCCAAAAACATTAAATATATAAAATAACAAATGCCCAAGAATGAGATTCACTGATAGAGGCTACGAGTCTGTTCGTGGGTCTCAATGCCAGCCAGTGGCCAACCCTCCAGGGATGGCAGCAGTTCACAGCCTCATCACAAGGGTCAGGAGAAGGGGATGAAGGATCCTCGTGGACACCTATGAAAGAGCAGATCTCACCAAGAGTGGCTGCCCACTGCTGCTCACACACTTGCAGGGGGCGCCTTTCACAGAGCAGCCCCTGGGACGTGTCCTAGACCGATGTCATTCATTCGGAGTACAATGCATGATGTGAACGCAGAGCCTCTAGCTCACAGTCAAGAAGAAGCACACGGTGACTTAGATCCTGAAGGTTCTCTGCAAACAGAGCAGAAGAGGGCGGGAAGGAGCAGAGAACAGAGAGAGGGCACAGGAGAGGGGAGGGAGCCAGCCCTGCCTGGAGGGCAACACTCATGAATGGTGGAGTGGGGGACACACGTGAGGACGGGCTCATGAATGGCCAGCCCGGAACGTCCACATGAGGGATATTAATAGAGCCATTCCGGGAGAGGACACCCTGTGCTGGGCAGGGTCAGACACAGGACCAGGCCCGGGTGTACGGGAAGCAGGCCCCGTGAGAGCCCTACCACAGGAAGTGGGGGAGGCGCTGGCAGGGCTCTGATGTCACCCTGGTTGGCTCTTTCCACCCAGAACCTCAGAATGCAAACTTATTTGGAAATAGGATCTTCACCAATGTCATTAGCTAAGATAAGATCATACTGGAACAGGAAGGGCCTTGAATCCAACATGACTGGTGTCCTCATAAGAAGAGGAGACAGGGACTTCCCTGGTGGTCCAGCACTTAAGAATCTGCCTTTCAGTGCAGGGGACTTGGGTTCAATCCCTAGTCAGGGAACTAAGATTCTGCATGCTTCAGGACTTACATGCACAGGAACTATTGAGCCCGTGCACTCTGGAGCCCATAGAGAGAAGTCTGTGCACCACAACGAAGATCCTGCCTGCCATAACTAAGACCCAATTTAGCCAAAAATAAATACATAAATAAATGAAGAGGAGACACACAGATACAGACAGACATGTAAGGAGAAAGCCATATAAAATCCGAGTCAGAGATTAGAACCACATGTCTACAAGCCAAGGAACACCAAGGAATTCGTGAAACCACCAGAACTGGAAGATGCAAGGAAGGATCCTTACCTTGAGCCTTAGAAGAGAGCATGGCTCTGCCAATACCTTGGTCTCTGACTTCCAGCTTTTAGAACTGCGACAGCATGAATCTCTCTTGTTTTAAGCCACCCAGTTTGTGGTGCTTTGTTGCAGCAGCCTCAAGAAAGGACAGGGACATCTAGTATTTGCAAAGGATCTTTGATCTGATATCCTTTTGTTTATGCCTTAGGTCTCTGGGGGACTTAGCCTTCATGGGGCAACACAGTACAGAAAGGCAGAGTTTGGGGTCCAGGAGTCAGCCTGTTGGCATTCAGATTTCAGTCCCGCCTCTCACTAGTATGACAGATTGAACCGTCAAAGAGGGCTGCAGGATCTCCCACACTCCATGCTCTTTCTACAATGGGGACTTGACTCTCCTCCCATTGAAAAGGGGGTCCGTGTTCCCTCCTCTTGAATCTGGACAGGCTTGTGAATAAGGCAGAATAAGCCCTGTGACTTCTCTGGCTGGGTCATAAAAGGTGGAGGAGCTTCTGTTTTGCTTGCCCAGCGGAACACTTGTACTGAAGTCCTGAGCTGCCGTGTAAAGAGTCCAACAGCCTTGAGACTGCCATGCTGTAAGGAAGCCCAAGCTAACCCACCCGTCCTGAGGCCTCATGGAGAAGGATGTTCCCCACCTATAACTGCTCTGCCACCATCTGACTTCTGGGACAATCTGACTTCTGGGACAAAAGACCTTGAACTAGCCCTTCTCATATTCCTGACCCACAGAAATTGTAAGAGAGAAGAAAACACTTTTTAAGCCCCCAAGTTTCAGGGTGATTTGTCATGCAGAATTGATAACCAGATGCTAGCTGTATTTCAGGGAAAGCCACTGCAGCCTCTCTTTGCTTATTGATAATAGTACCTGACTCATGAGGCAGTGGAACGATTAAATGAAATATGTAGGCTGCTTATCACAGGGCCTGGCACAAAGTTAAGTACTCAATACAAATTATCAATTGTGCCCATTATTATTATGATTACTATATATAACTGCTTTATACACAGTTACTATATATACTTTCCACCAAGAAACCAGTTGTGCAGAGAAAGACAAACATCACATGATACATGTAGAGCCTTTTTTAAAATGGTACAAATAGAACAGTCTTATGGACTCTGTGGGAGAGGGAGAGGGTGGGAAGATTTGGGAGAATGGCATTGAAACATGTAAAATATCATGTATGAAACAAGATGCCAGTCCAGGTTCGATGCATGATACTGGATGCTTGGGGCTAGTGCACTGGAACGACCCAGAGGGATGGTATGGGGAGGGAGGAGGGAGGAGGGTTCAGGATGGGGAACACATGTATACCTGTGGTGGATTCATTTTGATATTTGGCAAAACTAATACAATTATGTAAAGTTTAAAAATAAAATAAAATTTAAAAATAAATGAATAAATAAAATGGTACAAATGAAGCTGTTTACAAAACAGAAATAAATTCACAGATGTAGAAAACAAACTTAAGGTTACCAGGGTATAAGGGGGACTGAGGTGAAGTGAAAGTCGCTCAGTCATGTCCGACTCTTTTTCTCCATGGACTGCACTGGGGTGTAGTCAAACCGAAGTCTCCTGCATTGCAAGTGACTCTTTACCAGCTGAACCACAAGGGAAGATAAATTGGGAGACTGAGACTGACAAATACATACTACTATATATAAAATAGGGATTCTCAGGTGGTGCTAGTGGTAAAGAACCTGCCTGCCAATGCAGAGGATGTAAGAGATGAAAGTTCGATCTCTGAGTTGGGAAGATCTCCTGGAGAAGGGAATAGCAACCCACTCCCGTATTCTTGCCTGGTGAATCCCATGGATAGAGGAACCTGGTGGGCTACAGTCCATATGGTTGCAAAAAGTCAGACACAACTGAAATGACTTAGCATGCATGTACACACATATATAAAATAGATAACTAGTAAGAACCTACTGTAGAGCACAGGGAACTCTATTCAATACTTGTGATGATCTATATGGGAAAAGAATCTAAAAAAAGAGTAGATATATGTATATGTATAACTGATTCACTTTGTTGTACAGCAGAAACTAACATAACATTGTAAATCACTATACTCCAATAAAAATTAATTAATAAAAAGTCAGTTGTATCTATTCTGGGGAGCAGGAACCGATCTTTCAGCTCCAGTTAAGCCTTCAGACATTGCAGCCCCTGTTGATATCCTGGTGGTGACCACACAAGAGATGGGCCGGAACCACCCAGATTCCTGATCCACAGAACCTGTGGGATTATAAATGTTTGTTTTTCAAGTCATTGCATGCATGCTTAGTTGCTTCAGTCATGTCCGATTTCTTTGTGACCCTATGGACTCTAGCCCACCAGGATCCTCTGTTAGGGTTCATTTGTTATGCAGCAGTAGATAACTAATACAGGTAGGTATTGTTCTATTTTATAGATGAGGAAAGTATGGCATTCATTCACCCCTCCAACAACTACATATTGAGTGTCTACTATATGCCAAGCACTGTCTAACCTCTGGGACCTAACAGACAACAAGGAATACAGAGCTCCCCTCCTCACCTAGCATAGGACACATGCAGGTTAAGTAATGTGGTCTCAAGTCACAGTGAAATGACACAACCAGGATTCAGCTTCAATCTACCTGCCTCTAATTCTGTGACCCCAACACCCAGGGCTTTCCTCACCCCACAAATTAATTTCTTGGGGGCTGATGACCTCATCTCCCACTGCCCACCCCCCTGGAGTAGTCTAGAGAGAGACATCCTGGTGGAGGTGCAGATCTATGCGGGGTGCAACTGGTGAAGAGGGCAGGTGGTGTGCCCTCCCTTGCCCCCTACTCTCAGAGATCTGCTGGGTGCTGGCAAGTCAGGCACTTAGGCCCCAGAAGAAACTCTGGGAAGGGGAGGAGAGTGGCAAGAATGTCCCCAGGGTGGAGCACTCAGGGAATAAAACCAACCAATAACTATAATGTCCCTTCTCGGCAATCAACTTACTAGGATCATTTTTTTACATGGGGGCAAGGTAGTTTTTGGATAGGCTCCCACACCTTTTAAAGATCATTTAAAATACTCATTGTTCATGGCCAACAAGAGATGACGCCTGCTCTCAGGGTCCACCCATCTGTTTCAATCTCTCTGGCTCAGAGGTGAGGCTCATAATCTTTTCTTCTAGAACAACACAGTCCCCACCTCTTCACCCCATCACCAGCATCTGAACTAAATCTCAGTTCTTCAGAGGTGTCTGCTTGTGTGTGAGAGTGGGGTAGGACCCACACCTGTCTGGGTGAGTTTAAGTTTCACTGGACTCCTGATCTGCTGTGTGTGAGGACTGCCATGCTCTCAGGAAGCCCAAACTAGCCTGATACCAGTCAGGGTTCTTGACCTTCCCCAATCAATAGAAATTGATAAGAAGCCAGACAAGAAATGCAGGCAAGGCTTTACTGGTTTTTGCTGCAGGAGGGGGAAGCAAAAACAGGTAACAGTTTCCCTTGCTCAGTTCCCAAAGTGAGGAGAGCTGGTTCCTTATATAGGGTAAGGTAGGGGTACATTTAAAGACCTTCTTGACCAGGGTGAAAGAGGAGAGTGAAAAAAGCTGGCTTGAAAATCAACATTCAGAAAACTAAGATCATGGCATCCGGTCCCATGACTTCATGGCAAATAGAAGAGGAAAAAGTAGAAGCAGTGAGGTTTTATTTTCTCAGGCTCTAAAATCACTGCAGACGGTGATTATGGCCATTAAATTAAAAGACGCTTGCTCCTTAGAAGGAAAGCTATGACAAACCTAGAAAGTGAAAGTGAAGGTGTTAGTCCCTCAGTCGTGTCCAACTCTTTGCAATCCCATGGGCTATAGCCCACCAGGCTCCTCTGTCCATGGGATTCTCCAGGCAAGAATACTGGAGTGGGTAGCCATTTCCTTCTCCAGGGGATCTTCCCAACCCAGAGATCGAACCCAGGTCTTCTTCATTGCAGGAGATTCTTTAGGACAAACATAGACAGCGTATTAAAAAGCAGAGACATCACTTCACCCACAAAGGTTGCTATAATCAAAGCTCTGATTTTTCCCAGTAGTCATGTTCTAATGTGAGAGTTGGACCATAAAGAATGCTGGGCACTGAAGAATTGGTACTTTTGAATTGCGGTACTGGAGAAGATTTTCGAGAGTCCCTTGGACTGCAAGGAGATCAAACCAGTCAATCCTAAAGGAAATCCATCCTAAATATTCATTGGCAGGACTGATGCTGAAGCTGAAGCTCCAATACTTTGGCCACCTGATGTGAAAAGCCAGCTCACTGGAAAAGAACCTGATGCTGGGAAAGATTAAAGGCAAAAGGAGAAGGGAGGGGCAGAGGATGAGATGGTTAGATAGCATCACTGACTCAATGCACATGAATGAGAGCAAACTCCAGGAGACAGTGGTAGACAGAGGAGCCTGGCATGCTGTGGTCCACAGGCTCACAAAAAGCTGGATACGACTTAACAGCTGAACAACAACGACAGGGATGTGTCTAAGGGTGGGGCTGGAGGGGTGGCTTAGGTGGTTTGCCTACCTCCTTGGTGATGTGTGCAGGGGGCATGCACAGCACCCTGCTTTTGCTCCCAACACCCTATTTTTGCTTCCAGCTCTTCAGAAGTAGCAGTTGAAATTTTTTTTGTTCATTTTGTATCTTGTTGTCCATAACTTGCCCCCAACTGCTTGGCCACACAGTTATTTTTAGTCCCTTACAATTTGTTTGTATTTTGTTGCTCCAGGAGACATTTGTCCAGGTGCAACCACTGCAGCAAAGGGTCCCAGGTCCCAGCCTGTCTCAAGCCCACCTGGAAAAGCCCTGAGCCCACCTGAAGAGAGAGAAATGCTTAGCCCCTGTTGCTAAGACAGCTCAGCTGCTGTCGGCCTTAAAAACAACAAACAAGAATGAAGTAGACTTTTAAAAATCATCCATTTTCCACCCTCTTGTTTAAACAGAGAAAAAACTGAGGCCCAGAGAGGAGAAGCCAGGGTCCAGGACACAGAGCCAGTTTCCTGCCTCTGTTCCCTGCTTACCTCCTGTGCTCAGACACACACACCGGGAGCCTTGAGAGCCCCGTGAACTAGTTAACATTGACTGAGCACATCCTGGGGCCCTGTGACTATGGGAAGCATCTCACTTATGGGAAGAGAAAGTGAGCAGAGCCCGGCTCTGCAGGGCAGGTGAAGGGTGGGAGGAGTTCGGATTTCATTCCTAGTATATCATCTTCCCCGCCCCTTCCCTCGTTCATTTCCTCACATCTCTCTCTAATGGGCCCCAATTATACCCCACCCGTTTTTAAATAATTCAACTTGTTTCAGTAAAGAGCCATCAGCTTTGATGTTGTACACACATTTTTAAGTCTGTGAAGGCAAGAAAAGTGAGGAACAAAGCAAGCCTCTCTGATCATCTCTTTCTTTTCCTCCTTCTCCTGCCCATCCTCTCCTCTACTGTCCCAGCAGAGTATACCTCCCACCCTGCAGCGGGAAGCCAGGGTTCTGAGCAGAAGCTGTGCTCCACCACCGGCCAGGCTCCTGGCTGTCAGCACCCATGGCCAGCGGGATTGTTGCAAACTCTGTCACTCTAACGGCTGATAAAGACCCACAAACCACTCGCCTGCAGCCTGGGCTCCTGGTCCTGATAAGTTGGGCCTGTCAGCACTGCGTCCACACCTTCTCCTGGCTCAGCCTCCCGAGGCCCATCCCTGCTCTGGGCTTCCTGTTGCCTGTTTACAGCCAAGCCCTGGCCACCGTGCCTAGGCCAGGCCACAATCACCTTGAGATGACCCTAGGGAGCCAGGCTTGCAGCAATAGATTGGGAAGGACAATTTGCTCTGGATATGGAGGGGGTCCAACTGTGATGGACACTTTCTGCCCCGAGTACTGTTCAGGCCCCTATTTCCAGACTGGGCCATGCGGGATTCTGACTGTCTAAGGCAGTTCAGCACCCTCCTAGCCCTTCCTAGGGCAGCCAGCTAGACCAAGGCTATGATCTTAACCCCGGGAAGACTTAACCACAGCTTCCCTGGTGGCTCAGCTGGTAAAGAATCCACCTGCAATGCAGAAGAACTGGGTTCGATTCCTGGGTTGGGATTATCCCCTGGAGAAGGGAACAGCTACCCACTCCAGCATTCTGGCCTGGAGAATTCCACGGACCGTATAGTCCATGAGGCTGAGTCCAAGAGTTGGACATGACTGAGTGACTTTCACACACACTCAAGGCGGTACTGGTAGTCGTAACTACGGAAGGGGCACCATCTGCTTCGAGTGGGCAGAGGCCAGGGATGCTGCAAAGCACAGGACAGCCCTATGACAAAGGATTATCTGGCCCCAGGCTTCCCTGGTGGCTCAGTGGTAAAGAATCCACCCTGTGATGCAGGAGACATGGGTTTGATTCCTGATCCGGGAAGATCCCACATGCTGCGAAGCAACTAAGCCCATGTGCCACAACTATTAAGCCTGCGCTCTAGAGCCTGGGAGCTGCAACTACTGAGCCCATGTGCCACATCTACTGAAGTCCAGATGCCTAGAGCCTTTGTTCAGCAGCAAGAGAAGCCACCACAATGAGAAACCATCACATTGCAATTAGAGAGTAGCCCCTGCTCGCTGCAACTAGAGAAAAGCCTGAGCAGCAAGAAAGACCTAGCACAGCCAAAAAAAGAGAATTACCTGGCCCCAAATGCCAACAGTGTCGGGACTGAGAAACCCTGAGCTGGACACCATAGGGGGCAAAGCCTGGAAGTGGGGTCTGCAAATGCCTCACCCAGAGATGCAGAAGCCAAGCCCAGGCACTGTCTGGGAGCCAGGCAGAGCCCTATCCTCATGTACCAAATGATTTGGGACAAGTTAGACTAAGGCAGCATCTTCCCAAGACTGGCCCCACCAGGTCCTGTCGTTCCCTCAGCCATCATATTCAGGTACATCCTGACCTTGCAGCCTCTTATCTGAGCTCATCCTAGGAAGGACATAGGAAATAATAGCAGCTGTTTTCCTGAGCTCCAACTATGACTGGGCACTGGGCCAGGAATTTTACTTCCTCTAATGTTTCTACAAGGGGCTTCCCTGGTGGCTCAACTGGTAAAGAATCTACCTGCAATGCAGGAGAACTGGGTCCGATCCCTGGGTCAGGAAGATCCCCTGAAGAAGGAAATGACTACCCACTCCAGTTTCTACACAGCAACTCCAGGAGGGAGGGGTTATTGCCAACCCCTTATAACAGACAAGGAAACTGAGGCTCAGAGCTGTTACCTGATTTACCCGAGGTCACTATTATGGCCATATTGAAGCCCCAAACCCTAGTGCTTGAGAGTTACCTTATTTGGAGGTAAGGTCTCTGTGGGTGCATGCTAGTCACTTCAGTCATGTCTGACTCTTTGCTACCCCCATGGACTGTAGCCCGCCAGAATCCTCTGTCCATGGGATTCTCCAGGCAAGAATACTAGAGGGGGTTGCCATTTCCTCCTCCAGGGGATCTTCCCGACCCAGAGATCAGACATGAGTGTCTTATGTCTCCTGCATTGGCAGGTGGGTTCTCTACCACTAGCCCCACCTGGGGAAACCCAGAGTCTCTGTAGAGGTGAACAGATGTAAATAAGGTCTTTGGGGTAGATCCTGACCCCATAAGATTGACCTCCTCATAGAAGGGGGAAATTTGGACAGAAATGCGCACACACACAGACCTAAAGGCAGAGATCGGGGTGATGCACCTACAAGTCGAGGAATGCTAAGATTGCCAGGAAACCACCACCAGCCAGGGCGACACAAGATTCCCTCACAAGCTGCTGACACTGTGATCTTGGGCTTCTGGCCTCCAAGACTGTGAGACAAGAAACTTCTGTTGCTTCAGCTACCCAGTTTGTGGTGTTTTGTACAATAGCCCTCAGGGGACTAATACAGTCGCACAGGTGCTAGGGGTGGGCCCCTGGTGGAGCTCTGAACTGTCCAACTAAAGGCAGCCTCTGACCACGTTTCTATTATTCCTTCTGGGCCAGGTGCCCTAGCACCCAGCAGGTCCTTTAAAGCAAGACTTTGGCTGACAAAGGTCCATCTAGTCAAGGCTATGGTTTTTCCAATGGTCATGCATGGGTGTGAAAGTTGCACCATAAAGAAGACTGCATGCCAAAGATTTGATGCTTTTGAACTGTGGTGCTGGAGAAGACTCTTGAGAGTCCCTTAAGACCCTCCTTGGGGTCTTGTCCCTCCTTGGGACAAGGAGATCAAACCAGTCAATCCTAAAGGAAATCAATATTCCCTGAATATTCATTGGAAGGACTGATGCTCCACCTACTTATTGGAAAAGACCCTGATGCTGGGAAAGATTGAAGGAAAAACAAGAAGGGGGCGACAGAGGATGAAATAGTTAAGTAGCATCACTGACTCAATGGACATGAATTTGAACAAACTCCAGAAGATAGTGGAGGACAGAGGAGCCTGGAGTGCTACAGTCATGGAGTTGCAAACAGTTGGACATGACTTAGCGACTGAATAACAACAACAAATTCTGATTATTACTGTGGTATGATTCTGTCTTATGGTCCCAGGAAGATGGAGGGTCAGGCTATTGACAATGATTAGATATCATCTCTGGGCCCCCGTGCCCTGTTTCCCAGAACCCCAACATGCTTCTCAGAGGTGGGAACAAGAGGACATTGGAGATTCACCATCGGGGTGCTGGGGCCCGCCCGGCAGACTTTCCTTCACACGGTTCCCTGAGGAAGTCACGTGGTTGATCACACGCAGAGCATCAAGTGCTATCAGCAGCTCTGCCACGTTCCAGGGATTCTTCAGCCCCGTGTGGGACCCAGGGGAGTGTGCAGTCTGATGAGAGCCTGGGCTGCCATCACACAGGATGGCTTTGCACCCCACCCACCTCCCGTGCAGAATAACCTACCCCCATGTGGGCACATCATTCTCAAATCCTACATCCCAGCAAATGCCCTTGCCAGGCCCAGGGCTGCTCCCTCCAGAAACTGCTGCCAGATGGAGCATGTTTGCCTCCTAGTAGGAGGGCAGGGCAGCTCAGGATGGTCACCTCTAAGACATCCTCCCCGGCCTCCTGCTTCCGGGAGACAGATCAGGTCCTTCTCCATCCCTGGGACTCAGTAAAGATCTGTCAACACCCACCATGATCCTAACACTGTTGTAAAGGAGGCCCCAAATGTCCCTGATTTCAGGGAATTTGTAATCAAGAAAGAGAATGACCAGTTCATTTCTTGTGGTATTTTACTTTGCTATGTTATCAAATGTGATGGCCAGATCTCACGAGTTTTCTGGCCAAAATCCAGAAATAAGTGATAGAAAAATAACCAAGGAGGGACTTCCCTAGTAGTCCAGTGGTTAAGAATCTGCTTTGCCATGCAAGGGATGTGGGTTTGATCACTGGTTAGGGAACTAAGATCCCACATGCCGCAAAGCCACTACACCCGAATGTGGAAACTACAAAGAACACACACGCACTCTGGAGACCGGGTGCCGCAGCTAGAGAGTCGGTGTGCTGCAATAGATGAGTAAACATTGAGACAAAAAGAAAAACAACCAAGAACTCCCTATGCCATAAAATCAAAACTAGAAACACAGGCGGCGGGGAGGGACTGGATTGGGTGAGGGGTGGCACGTGACCAGCCTTTTGTTTTCTTTAAGTTTATTGTTTGAGAAAAAGTAACACATGCTCACTGTAATAAATAAGAAAATTGGGATAACTAGTGGGAACCTACTGTATAGCACAAGGAGCCCAGCCTGGCACTGTGTGCTGACCTAGAGGGGTAGGATGGTGGGGGTACGAGGGAGGGGACATATGTATGCCTATGGCTGATTCATTTTATTGTATGGAAGAAGTAAATGTGTATGTGTGTTAGTTACTCATCTGTGTCTGACTCTTTGCGACCCTATGAACTGCAGCCCGCCAGACTCCTCTGTCCGTAGGATTCTCCAGGCAAGAATACTGGAATGGGTTGCTATGCCCTCCTCCAGAGGATCTTTCTGACCCAGGAATTGAATCCATGCCTCTTACATCTACCTGCATTGGCTGGTGGGTTCTTTACCACTAGCGCCACCTGAGAAGCCCAAATTATCAAGCTAGTCAATTAGTAAATTAAATTACTGGGCTTCCCAGGTGGCACTAGTGGTAAAGAACCCGCCTGCCCATGCAGGAGATGTAAGAGATGCAAGTTCCATCCTGAGCTGGGAAGATCCCCTGGAGGAGAGCATGGCAATCCACTCCAGCATTCTTGCCTAGAGAATCCCATGGACAAAGGAGTCTGGTGGGCTACAGTCCATAGAGTCACAAACAGTCACACATGACTGCAGTGACTTAGCACTTATAGACCTAATGGCATAATCATGCAACATAAAGTCCAAACCAGGACGCTTTTGAGCATGAAACTTGGTGGATTTAAACCAGATGGTGAACGCTGACTCGACAGCCTGGACACCCACGTCTTAGAAGGAGTCATGAGAGGGGACCAGCTAAAGCCGAGGTGGACATAGATCAACAACCGAACACATCTTTCTGAGTGTTTCGTGTATTTCCAAGCAGGTGATGGGAGGCCTGGGGCCGGGAGACACCTCAGTCCAGGCTCTGAGCTCCCCCAAGCTCTGAGCCATCAGCCTTCACATCTGAGCGACTCCTGGAGTTTAGAGAGGACCAAGTTCCCAGGCTGTGGGGAAGACTCAAGCACCCCTCTCAAGGTTGTCTCCTAGTTTTGCTTTGAAAATTCCAGCAGGACCCTGAGCAGTGATTCAAGCTCCATCTGCTTGTTTGCTCTGGTCTTAGAGATTCTCCAGAAATCCAAGCTATATAGCAAGGACAGGGCTAGGAAGGCCAGGTGGGCTGGCCGGTAGGAGACGAGCCACCCCTGTGAGTGAGCCCAGCAGAAGCTGCGCGCTACCCCACTCCAATTGCACCCTCCCCCACATTCCCTTTCGGCCTCCCTCGTGGCCTCCATCCTCCTTTACCCAAGTGGCCAGTCTGCAGAGGGATATAACCAGTTCCCCCAACTTCCAGGATCCTGCTGTCCAAGAGTGACCAGGGCACTGCCCTCTCAGGTTCCACGTCAGCTTGACTACAGGTGTTTCGAGCACCTATTCTGCGTCGGACGCTGGAATCACAGCAGCAGCAGCAGCGGTACTATAGCCCAGTCTACCCGGGCTTCCATCCCCGTGGGCCACAGGCAATGGTTTGTGATGAATGTTAGCAAAGGAGAGAGGGTCACAGAGAGAAAGGAGTCTTGAGCTAGTGTTGGGCTTTTCTGAGAAAGTAACGTTGAAATGGAATGCTTGAGGCTCAGCGGGGCAAGGAGGAGAGATGAGCCGGTAGCAGGCCCCATGGAAGGAACTCAGGGAGTTGGGGAATGGGAAAGAGGCTGTGAGGTTGGGTATGGGGTGAGAGGTAGGTGGGGCTGGACCCTGTGGGCCTTCTAGACTGTATGCCAAGAAATGTCTGTGTGTGCTCTGTTGCTCAGTCTGACTCTTTGAGACCCCACAGACTGTAGCCCACCAGGCTCTGCTGTCCAAGGGATTTTCCAGGCAAGAATACTGGAGTGGGTTCCTCCTCCAAGGGATCGCATCTCTTGTGTCTCCTGCATTGGCAGGCAGATTCTTTACTGTTACGCCACCTGGGATAGGGCAAGAACCATGAGCAATTGTTAAAGGAATTCAGACAGATGTTGAGATAGGATCTAATCTTCCACCTTCCCCGCCCTAGAAAACAGCTTGGGACAAGAGCAAATGCAGGTGACAAAGTCCTGTATCCCAGGCCAGGGCACTGGGGAGGGGGTGAGAGGAACCAAGAGCCTGAGGCCCACTAGAACCCATCCCTGGCTTGCTTAGCAGCCACATCACTTAGGGTTGGAGCTAAGCCTCAGGACCGAGGGAGGAGACAAGGAAAGAAAGCTCAGAGTATGGGCTTCCCTGACCTGCAAGCCCAGGCCCTGCGTTGGCTCATACTCCCAGTCCAGGCCTGGGAGCCCCAGCTTCAAGATGGTCACTTCTGAGCACCCCCCCAGTACGCTCCCCTCAACACACACCCCCAGGATGGAGCAGAAAGAACGCACTGGAGGCAAAGGGACAGTCAAACAAGGAAAAATGCAGCCAGATGGCGCCAGGACTGGGCGGTTTTGCCCCCTCGCCTTC
Organism: Bos taurus; assembly: GCF_002263795.3. Classification (NCBI taxonomy): domain Eukaryota; kingdom Metazoa; phylum Chordata; class Mammalia; order Artiodactyla; family Bovidae; genus Bos; species Bos taurus. Next base: position 41,791,614 of record NC_037343.1, on the reverse strand, counting down.
CCGAGAGTGCGCTGGGTGCAGACAGGAAGCAGTTGGAACCAGCTCCAGAATTTTGCAGGCGGGGTGGGTGGGGGAGAGATGCCCGTGACCACCAGCCGTCGGGCGGTGCCGTTGGTCCCGCGGACTGACCTCACTGCCCAGGCCCGCGGAGCCCCTCCTGGGGTCACATTCCGAGCTGGAGAGCCCCTCTCCAAGGCCTTGGATGGCGCCAATATCTTTTTAGGAACCAAGGGTCTAATTTTAGTGTCCCGGCCTTCGACACCTTCCTGAAATAGCTCCCTGTTTTCCCTCCCGGCCCTGCCCCTTCCTTGGAGAAGGTGAACCCCCTGCATCCCCGTGATCCGGCCTGGTGAGCACGGGCCCACAGCCTTGTATGGGTCTCGGTAGAGGGACTTGTGTCTCTGTGGTCTGTTCCTGGTGACCCGACCCAGAGGGCTCTACTGGGGAGGGCAGCTCAGCGCCCACCAGGCCAGGGGTCCCACAGAACTCACTCCTGCCCTCTCCCTGTCCACTGGCCATGCTCAGGCATGTCACAGGCCTATGGGGCCCAAGTTCAGGTCCCCAGCCCACTGGAAATCAAGCCTGCTGAGCCTCAGCCTCTGCCTGTGGTAACAGTGGGTCAGCAGACACCTTGACCCAGCGGAGCTTCTGTTTATCATTCCGTATGTTCTGTGCCATCCTTGTATCAATAACACTTAGTAGTAGTATTTTCTGAGCACTTACTATGGTGTCACGGAGAAGGCAATGGCACCCCACTCCAGTACTCTTGCTTGGAAAATCCCATGGATGGAGGAGCCTGTTAGGCTGCAATCCGTGGGGTCGCTAAGAGTCGGACACGACTGAGCAACTTCACTTTCACTTTTCACTTTCATGCATTGGAGAAGGAAATGGCAACCCACTCCAGTGTTCTTACCTGGAGAATCCCAGGGACGGGGGAGCCTGGTGGGCTGCTGTCTATGTGGTCGCACAGAGTCGGACATGACTGAAATGACTTAGCATAGCATAGCACAGCATAGCATACTATGGTGTCAAGTGCTTCTCATGCATGATGTCATTTAATCCTCTCAACCACCCTATGAGGTAGGTACTGTTACTGTCCCCAAGGTATGGAGCCACCAAGTGGGGGGGGCACCTGAGATTGGAACTCAGGAGATATGACCTCCAGCCCCCTGCTTCATTGTTCACATGACATCTCCACCCAAACACCTCCTTGGACCCTCACAACAGCCCTGTCTCCCCTGCCTTTGTCCCAGGCCCTTTCCTAGAGTACTCCATTCAGATTCTTCTAGGCTTCCTAAGCAAGCCAGAGAGGTCATCTTGCCTGTGAGAAGTCACACAGCACACTAGTGGTGGATGAAGATTCAACCCCCAGATTCTAAGAATAACAGGGCATTTCCCGAAGGAAGCTGCAGCTCCACTAAGAGCTACAGATGTGTCAGCCGCATCCGGACAAACAAGGTGGTCCCGGTAATCGCTGGGTGTGTGCATCTGGGCTGGGATGTTTTCACCAGCAGCCCGCTCCCTAACAGGCCCATGTGCTCATTTGCAGAAATGCTTCCTAAAGGGGCCACCAGCAGGCTGAATGATGGGTGGCCAGGAAGCATGATTCAGCAGGCAACCAGGGCACGCCCCTGGGGACCTATCATCCTGCTAGGAAGTGGACACATCAAAGGAGAAAAGCCAGAGTGGCCTTCCCAGGCCTCCTCTTGCTGCAGTCAGAGCCCAAACCCCACACCCATGGGTGTCTGTGAGTGGCAGCAGCTCCCTCCTGGGTGTCTGAGGCCCAGCTCCCTCCACGGGCTCCCGCCTGCCTGCTGACCAGGCTCAGCAGTGACCAGGGTGGGGTGGAGGAAAGCAGCAGTGCAGTGAGTCAGGCAGGACGAGCTGCTCCCACGCAGGAGAGCACGCCAGGGCCTTGGGAAGTGGGAAGAACCTTCAAACCCCACACCATCCGGCTTTATTCAAGCAGCCTTTGACTGTCAGAATAGGAAATGCAATTATTGTCTGAGTGGATAAAGAGTCGCCCTTCTGAAACCAACAACTTTCCTTACATGCTGCCATCTCCAGAATCAGGGCTTGGGGCCTGGCAGGTGGACACACACGCAGGAGGCAATGGAAGAAGGGGGCGGTAGCTCACGTGCCAGACTTTAAAATGGCCAGAGGGACTAATGATCAAACACTTCTAAGTGGGTGATGTAAGGAGTGTACGTAGCAAGCCAGGTGACAAACAGGACCTGACCTTTGAGCTAGGTGCTGAGGATGTAACAGGGCATGTGGAGGACTGTGGGGACCTTGTCTGAAGGAGAAGCTCAGTGCGCCTGAGTGCCATCTTGGGGGCGAACACCTCTATCATCCTGATGCAAAGAGCCAACTCATTGGAAAAGACCCTGATGCTGGGAAAGATTGAGGACAAGACGAGAAGAGGGTGACAGAGGATGAGATGGTTGGATGGCATCACCAATTCAATGGACATGAACTTGGGCAAACCCTGGGAGATGGTAAGGGACAGGAAACCCTGGCACGTGGCAGTCCATGGGGTCACGAAGAGTCAGACGTGACTTGGTGACTGAGCAACAACAACAACAAGCTCTATTGTCAGGTGCAGAAGTAAATTCAAAGTCTTCTGAAAAATCTGATTTTTTAAAATCTTGGCCAACATAATACCAGTAAATTGTTTTATATTTATTATATAATTAATAAATAGTATAGATAAAGTATTATTATATTTTATTTATTTTAATTGGAGGATAATTGCTTTACAATGTTGTGTTAGTATACATATATATATTCCCCTCCCTCCTGAGTCTCCATCCTGACAACCCCTCTAGCTTGTCACAGAGCACTAAGCTGAGCTCCCTGTGTTATACAGCAGTTTCCCAGTAGCTATGTATTCTACACTTGGTAGTGTATAAATTATTATTACATTTATTTTACTATATTATTAATATTTATTTGTAATGATCCCCTGAAGGTGTTAGTTGCTCAGTCATGTCCCACTCTTTTCGACCCCATGGACTATAGCCCATCAGGCTCCTCTGTCCACAGGACTTTCCAGGCAAGAATAGTGGCTTGGGTTGCCATGCCCTTCTCCCGGGGAGCTTCCCAACCCAGGGATCAAACCTGAGTCTCCGGTATTGCAGGCAGATTCTTTACCATCTAAGCCACCAGGGAAGCCCATTAGTAATGATAAGAAATTATTATTGTCATTACCATTATTACCACTGAGAGTTTCTAACAACAGGTGTCTGCAGCCCTGGAGAGGGCTGGGGAGACAGCCTTTGCTGTGAAATTATGCTTTTCTTGTTTACAAAGTACATTGTCTGGTGTAATTGTCACCCCAAGCCTGGGAGCAGCCTGGAAACATCTGTTGTGCCCACCTGACAGATTAGGGAAACCAAGACCCAAGAGACTGTAGCACTTTACAAGGGTCACACAGCAGTGGCAAAGTAGACACTCAGGTCTCTGATTCCCGGAGGGTGAAGTCTGTGTACTAACGGAAGGTAGGGGGGCTGCCCATAGAAATGGGGGCCACTGCCTGCACTTTTGCACCAGCTGAGCTGACCCCACCCGGTTACCTGAACTCCCGGCTCCCTGCTCTCAGCACCCCAAGTAAAGCTAAGGGTGGAGATAAGGTGGCCGAGGTGCTGATGAGCCATGTGACACGCAGATTTTTGCAGCTCCAAAGCCAGCCCCCACCCTCCCTGTCTGGCCAGAGGAATGCAGACGAGAAGGTCAGGTGATGGACAGGGCGTCCATGATGGGCAGATTCCAGTGTCAATCCCAGGGGCTCCGGGCTGAGACCTGCCTCACTTTCGAGGCCACCTCCCCACTTGTGCATTTCCTGTGTCTGACCAGCCCTGGCTCCTTGCCCTCCAAAGGGTCCTGGGGCTCGCCTGCCTCTTGGGGTCCCACAGCTCTGAGGTCCCAGATGTCTCCCACTGGACTCATCTGTCCTCTATAGCAGGAGCAGAAAGCTTGCTGTGAATCCTGCCTTCGAGACCAGATGGCATTACTGATGTCCGAAAAGAGACCCCAGAGAAGCTACTTGGAATCCCACTCAACCCATCGATGCAGGAGACTCCAGCCTCAGAACACCCAGGACATAGATATTCCTCTGAAACACCTGTCTAGCAGTTTCCCTGGTTCTCTGCCCATCCTCCCTAGCGTAATCACTCACTGCTGTTCCCCAGGTGGGCAAACGTCTATCCCAAGTGGATGGAACTCTGACTGGCCCCGGACATTCTGCTGCTCCTGCTCAGAAGCAAGCCCCAAGCCCCACGGTTTACCAGTGGGCCAAACACAGCCTTTTCAAGGGAGTGGAACTGAACCCCCATCTCTAGGACTGTTGTTTTTTCAGAAATCCCTCATCTTTGACATGTTTTAACTTCATATATTACCACTATGATGTTTGCCTTAAAACATCAAGGGTTTTTTTTCTAGAAAGCAATGATTTCTTAAGTAGAGTTTTTCCCTCCAACTTGCTGTGAGAGAAGCAAGAGTTATTGAATGGGACTTCCCTGGTGGTCCAGGGGTTAAGATTCTGCGTTTCCACCACAGGAGTCACAGGTTCGATCCCTGGTCTAGGAACTAAGATCCTGCATGCTGCATGGCCAAAAAAAAAAAAAAAGGTATGGAAGAGTTATTGGAAAATCAGGGTGATGCACCCAGGTCTCCCAAAGTGGGGACAGACATGAGTATGGCCAGAAGTGGGCTTGAGGAAGCAGTTTCTGGGACTTTCCTTGCTTGGCGCCTCCGTTCTATCTTACCAGGAGCTCAATTCTATCCTTGCTCAGGGAACAGCATACAGTAGCAAGAAATATAGGCCCCATGCTGGGCTCTGGCTGCTCAAGGGCCACCAACACGAGGCCTGGGAATGGAGAGAGAACCAGCTGACCACTTATTAGGATTTGGTGCTTTTGCATCCTGACCCATTTAATCCTGCCACTAACCTGAGCATTACCTCCATTCTGGGCTTCCCAGGCAGTGCTAGTGGTTAAGAACCTGCCTGTCAATGCAGGAGACGTAAGAGACGTGGGTTCAATCTCTGGGTTGGGAAGATGCCCTGAAGGAGGGCATGGCAACCCACTCCAGTATTCTTGCCTGGAGAACCCCATGGACAGAGGAGTCTGGCTGGCTATGGTCCACAGGGTCACAGAGAGTCGGACACGACTGAAGCGACTTAGCACGTACACACCCCCATTTTACTGGTGAGAAAACTGAGGCTCAGAAAGATGAAGCAAGTTGCCCACAGTCACACAGCCCATAAAATCAGAACTGGGATTTGAACTGAGGTCTATGTAACTACAAGGTCCCTGCCCTTTCAAGGCACCAGGCATGACTCTCAGGGGAGACAGAGTGAGATTGGTTTTGACTACTGCAAAGCTGATCCCTGACCAGAAGAGATGGGGCCTCCTGAACTGTCTAGGAACTCCCACAAAAGAACTAAGATCTATCTAGTTTTATATTTATTTTATTTTATTAATTTATTGGCTGTGTTGCAGTACATGGGATCTTTTAATCGTGGCATGTGGGAACTTGTTTCCTGACCAGGGATCAAACCTGGGCCTCCTGCACTGGGGACATGGAGTCTTAGCCATTGGACCACCAGGGAAGTCCCTAAAATCTCTTGTGAGTTTCCCTAGTCCGCCGGCCTTGGACAGAGCCACTGCCCTGTGTTCCTACCATCTGGCGGGCCTGCTCCTTCCCAAAGTGAGGACCAAATGAGCAGGTGACCAGAGAGCCTTCAGCGCCACCTGCTGGAGACACAGTAGCAGCATCTCTAGCGGACCCTGCATCCCCAGAACACGTCAGCCCTGGCCACTGAGGAAACTGGGGTTGGGGAGGTAGGTATGATGAGCAGCAGGGAGCAGGGCAAGACGGCTTCTCAGGAGATTAGTCCTATACTTGATCCTATAAATAGGTGTGGGTTCCTCCTGCCAGAAACTTAGCTGCATCTGGCGCTCAAAATACACCTGACCTTGCAAGTACAGATGGATGGATGGAGGCATGTCAGCTGCTGAGGGCCAAGCTAGAAGGAAGGCTAGATAATTGCTGTATCATGGAAACAAGGCAATTTTAGGCAATTTTCTGCACAATGCCCTGGCTGTTTAAGTCCAAAAAAATGATTGCAGAGGCCAGCTGGAGACTCATGTCAACTCTATTTCTGATCAGCCTGAAATTTTCACAACAGTCATGACTATTAATGAGCCTGTGGCCGCTGCCACTATAAACCTTCCCTATCTTTCCTCTCCCAGCCTGAGTGTCTACAGCATCCACTGAACGGGGGGCTGGGGTGATTGGCCCCAGGAACCCGGGAGAAGCAAGCAGCTCAGCCCCAGGGAGCGGAGGGAAGAGATCCAGGCTGTTCCCCACAGCTAACATCTCTCAAGTGTGTCCTTTGTGTCAAATCATGCGCCTACACACTACACGCCGGGTCTCATTGACTTTGATTGTGACCAATGAAGAAGGGAGGTTCATACCCAGAGGTAGCCACGCTAGTCTCTGTCTAGACGGAGGTCCCCATGACCCAGTCCTGCTGATCACTTTCTGTTGTTCAAGCCACAAAGGAGGAAGCATGATGGAGTGGTCAGGAGGCAGCCTCTGGAGCCAAACTGCCAGTCCTGGTCCTCGCCGACCAGCACTGTGATCTTGACCAGTTACTTGACTTCTCTGAGCCCCACATTCTCTGCCTGTGATATAGAGGTTGTAACAGCACCTACCCAGGTCTCTTTATTCCCTAGCTGGCACAGCAGATGTCAGTTCTGACTGGTGACTCTGCCATATAGTTGTTACATTGTTTTTTTTTATTAATTATTATTTATTTATTGACTGTACTGGGTCTTCACTGCTGCACAGACTTTCTCTAGTTGTGGTGAGCAGGGGCTCCTCTGGAGTTGTGATGTGCAGACTTCTCATTGCGGTGGCTTCTCTTGTTGAAAAGCAAGGGCTCTAGGTGTGCAGGATGCAGTAGTTATATTACAAATCCCAGGGTCTAGAACACAGGCCTAGTATCTGTGGCTCATGGGCTTAGTTGCTCCATGGCCTGTGGTATCTTCCTGGGCCAGGGACCAAACCTGTGTCTCCTGCATTGGCAGGCCGATTCTGTACCACTGAGCCACCAGGGAAGCCCTTCATCCCACATTGATGTGTTAGTTTTATTAGCATTGAGACTGCTAAATAATTCCTAATTTCCCTTTTGAGTTCTTCTTTGGACCATGGGTTATTTAGAAGGATATTGTTTAATTATCAGATATTTAGGGCTTTTCTAGACTTCAAATTTAATTCTCTTGGGGTCAGACAACGTATTCTCTAAGATTTTAGTGTTCTTCCTTTAATTCTGTCAGTTTTGCTTCATTGTACTTTGAAAGTCTATTATTAAATAATCATTTAGGATTGTTATGCCTTCCTAATAAATTGACACTTTTATCATTATGAAATATCTCACTTATCTCTGATAACATTCCATGCCCTAAAATATACATTGCTTCATATTACTATAATCATACAAACTTTATAATAAATGCATAATCTTGCATCCTTTTAGTTTCAACTATTTGTGTCCTTTTATTTTAAATGTATTACTTACAGACTTCCCTGGTGGCTCAAGATGGTAAAGCGTCTGTCTACAATGCAGGAGACCCGGGTTCGATCCCTGGGTTGGGAAGATCTCCTGGAGAAGGAAATGGCAATCCACTCCAGTACTATTGCCTGGAAAATCCCATAGACAGAGGAGCCTGGTAGGCTACAGTCCATGGGGTCGCTAAGAGTCGGACAAGACTGAGTGACTTCACTTTCACTTACAGCAGCAACAAGCTGAGTCTTATTGTCTTCATCCTATTGGATAACCTCTGGCCTTTCCTTGGAAGATTTCATTCATTTAAATTTAATGTGATCACTGATATGGTTGGGTTTAAGTATAGCATCTTACTATTTGTTTTCTATTTAGTCTACTTCTTCTTGTTACTCTTTCCTTGACTTATTTTAGGCTAATTGAATAATTTCATATTCCATTTTATTTCTTTTGCTAGTTTTTTTTAGCTATACCTTTTTATATTGCTCTAGTGAATCTATTATGCATTATTGATTTTCCAGAGTGCACCTAGAATTAATATTTTAGTACTTCAGGTAAAAGGTAAATACTTTAAAACAGTATAATTCCATTTAACCTCTTCACTTGTGCTCTCAGTTTTATATATTTCACTTCTAAATATGTTACAAACTCCCCAAAACAAAATCACTAGTTTTGTTTTAAACAATTGCCTTTTAAACAAATTAAGGTCATAAAAGATAGTTTTATGTTTGGCCCTATGTTTACGTTTTCTGGTGCATTCTTCCATGAACATCAGTGTCCAAGTTATTCCTTTCAGTTTGAAGTACTTCCTTTAGCATACCTTGTTATGCAGTTCTGCTGGAGAAATATTTTTCTCAACTCTCTTCTTGTGTGTCTGAAATAGTCTTTATTTCACCCCCTTAGTTGAAGGATATCTTAGCTGGATACAGAATTTTGCAGTCACAACTGTTTTTCTTTCAACATTTTAAAGTGTCTTCTAGGCCCTGTTTTTTTTTTTTTTTTAATCTGATAAGCCCCCAGTTATCTCCAGAATGACTTTTTATCATTAGCTAGTTCAGATCACGGAGAAGGCAATGGCAATCCACTCCAGTACTCTTGCCTGGAAAATCCCATGGACAGAGGAGCCTGGTAGGCTGTGGTCCATGGGGTCGCAAAGAGTCAGACATGACTGAGCGACTTCACTTTCTCTTTTCACTTTCATACACTGGGGAAGGAAATGGCAACCCACTCCAGTGTTCTTGCCTGGAGAATCCCAGGGATGGGGGAGCCTGGTGGGCTGCCATCTATGGGGTCGCACAGAGTCAGACACGACTGAAGCGACTTAGCAGCAGCAGCAGCAGCAGCAGTTCAAATTAAGATCCAAAAAGGACCCTCATATTGCATTTTGTCATTATGGGGTTTTTTTTGTCCCTTTTAATCTGAACAGCTTTGTTTCCCAACACTCTGTGTGTATGTGTGTGTGTGTGTGTGTAACTTTTGAAGGACTGGATCAGTTGTCCTAAGGAATGTCCTCATCATGAATTTCTCTGAATTTTTCCCTCGTGGTAGGTATTTCTCCCTCCAAATTTAATTTTTTCCTGTATCCTCTAAGCTTCTTGTAGACTGGACCTCAGATCTGTAAGATTCTGGACCTGACTAGATTCAAGTTTGTCATTTTTATATTTTATATTGTCTGACGTTAAATATATTGAACAACCTCTCTCCATCTGCCTCATAAGGTTGGGAGGGGATTAAAGGATCATAAAGCATTTCTCAGCACCTGGCTTAGAGCAAGTACACATAAATGCTGGCTAATGTCATTATTATCATTCAGTTAGTTACGCCACTGGCTATGCTGCTGGCAGCCCACTGATTACATGCTGACTGCAGATGTATCTGGTCTTACTTTTTAGTTTTGAATTAATTCTCAATTTTTTTAAGTGCTGGAAATTTTAAATCAAATTCTAAATTTATAGCTTCTCTTGGAAAATGAGAAATAGCAACACTGGGTCCCTCTTTCTTCACAGCCTTGATCAGTTCAGTTCAGTTCAGTTCAGTCACTCAGTCGTGTCCAACTCTTTGCGACCCCATGAACCACAGCACACCAGGCCTCCCTGTCCATCACCAACTCCTGGAGTCCACCCAAACCCATGTCCATTGTGTTGGTGATGCCATCCAACCATCTCATCCTCTGTCGTCCCCTTCTCCTCCTGCCCTCAATCTTTCTCAGCATCAGGGTGTTTTCAAATGAGTCAGCTCTCCGCATCAGGTGGCCAAAGTATTGGAGTTTCAGCTTCAGCATCAGTCCTTCCAATGAACACCCAGGACTGATCTCTTTTACGGCGGACTGGTTGGATCTCCTTGCAGTCCAAGGGACTCTCAAGAGTCTTCTCCAACACCACAGTTCAAAAGCATCAATTCTTCAACGCTCAGCTTTCTTTATAGTCCAACTCTCACATCCATACATGACCACTGGAAAAACCATAGCCTTGACTAGACAGACCTTTGTTGGCAAAGTAATGTCTCTCCTTTTTAATATGCTCTCTAGGTTGGTCATAACTTTCCTTTCAAGGAACAAGTGTCTTTTAATTTCATGGCTGCAATCACCATCCACAGTGATTCTGGAGCCCAGAAAAATAAAGTCGGCCACTGTTTCCACTGTTTCCCCATCTATTTCCCATGAAGTGATGGGACCGGATGCCATGATCTTAGTTTTCTGAATGTTGAGCTTTAAGCCAATTTTTTCATTCTCTTCTTTCACTTTCATCAAGAGGTTCTTTAGTTCTTCTTCACTTTCTGCCATAAGGGTGGTGTCATCTGCATATCTGAAGTTACTGATATTTCTCCCGACAATCTCGATTCCAGCTTGTGCTTCCTCCAGCCCAGCGTTTCTCATGATGTACTCTGCATATAAGTTAAATAAGCAGGGTGACAATATACAGCCTTGACATACTCCTTTTCCTATTTGGAACCAGTCTGCTGTTCTATGTCCAGTTCTAACTGTTGCTTCCTGACCTATATACAGGTTTCTCAAGAGGCAGGTCAGGTGGTCTGGTATTCCCATCTCTTGAAGAATTTTCCACAGTTTATTGTGATCCACACAGTCAAAGGCTTTGGCATAGTCAATAAAGCAGAAATAGATGTTTTTCTGGAACTTTATTGCTTTTTCAATAATCCAGCAGATGTTGGCAATTTGATCTCTGGTTCCTCTGCCTTTTCTAAAACCAGCTTGACCATCTGGAAGTTCACGGGTCACATATTGCTGAAGCCTGGCTTGGAGAATTTTGAGCATTACTTTACTAGCATGTGAGATGAGTGCAATTGTGCGGTAGTTTGAGCCTTCTTTGGCATTGCCTTTCTTTGGGATTGGAATGAAAACTGACCTTTTCCAGTCCTGTGGCCACTGCTGAGTTTTCCAACTTTGCTGACATATTGAGTGCAGCACTTTCACAGCATCTGGACCTAAACTATGACTCGACTCTCAGAGGGGGCCCATCTACCCCAGGTGAGATTCATTGCCTCTGAGTCTATGAGGGCTTGTATTTCCTGGTCCAGGCTCATCCCGTGTCTTGTCTGAAGAGCTGGGACCATTTCTGAGGTCCTTCTCCTGTTGTTTCAGTACTCTAATCTACAGGAAGGCTGTGTCTGCCACTGCTGAGAGAAGTTCCATTTCAATTCAGCAAATGCTCATTGAGTCCTTTAACCAAGCAATTAAAATAATTAAAAGCCATTCTCAGCAACCATATTATCAATATTCCAGGGCTTTCCAAAGGTTATTATCAAGGGCCAAGTGAAATAACCCCTGGGGGGAAAATCTGACTCTATCAGTAAAGTATTCCATCTCATGCTAAAAAAAACGGACAAAATTACCAGTTGACCAAAGGTGGGAAAATAGGAAGGACTTGCTATTATTCATAGAATTTATTCTTTGTATAAAATAAGACCAAGATAGAAGTGGCATCAGCATCATGATGGAGTGAGATGCATTCTTTGTCTCTCCCCTTCAATGTGCAACAAGTAAAACATTCACAGCTAAACAGAGATGTCTCTGCCCAACTCACCTGAGATTTCCACACATTTGTACATCTAACAGGGATGGACTGGAGCACACAGAGGAGGTGGAACTAGGGGAACGGTAGAGATGGCACCTGCCATCCCAGACTCCCAGTTGGGACGGCTGAATGTGCAGCCCCAGAGAATCCAGCAGCAGCAGGGGAGGTGGTATACACAACTCCAGCCTCCTGACCCTATATGGCAACTCCCATGGCATCCCTCCAGCTGTAGAGACATCCACGACTCTGGTCCCCTGCCCCTAGAGGTGAAGCCTAAACCTGACTATATGACAAGGTATGTGTGTGTGTTAGTCACTCAGTCATGTCTGACTCTTTGCGACCTCGGACTCCTTTGTCCATGGAATTCTCCAGGCAAGAATACTGCCATTTCTGTCTCCAGAGGATCTTCCTGACCCAGGGATCAAACCCAGGTCTCCTCCATTACAGGCAGATCTTGTATTGCAGGCAGATGTTGAGCCACCAGGGAAGCCCTAGACATATGCATGACAAGGTATATGTACCCACAATCTGGGTTCCCCCCATCCTTCCCCTTTCAAATGCAGTGAAGCCTGACTCAATGCCCACCATCCCGTGTCCCAGACAGTGATGCCAGTGACACCAGCAGCAGCAAGGCACCAGTAACCTCTAGAGGCACAAGCAGTGATAATGATAGCGCTGGATACAGAGGCAGTGGAGGATGGAAAGTGCTGACTCCCAAATATAACCTGAGGGAGTGAAGTGAGTGGAAGTCACTCAGTCGGGCCTGACTCTTTGCGACCCCATGGACTATACAGTCCATGGAATTCTCCAGGTCAGAATACTGGAGTGGGTAGCCTTTCCCTTCTCTAGGGGATCTTTCCAACCCAGGGATCGAACCCAGGTTTCCCGCATTGCGGACAGATTCTTTACCAGCAGAGCCACCAGGGAAGCCGTAGGGAGAGCAGCTAACAAAACTAAAAAATAAAATAAAATAGTGCTATAGCGCCACCTGCTGCTGCTGCTAAGTCGCTTCAGTCGTGTCCGACTCTGTGCGACCCCATAGACTGCAGCCCACCAGGCTCCCCCATCCCTGGGATTCTCCAAGCAAGAACACTGGAGCGGGTTGCCATTTCCTTCTCCAATGCATGAAAGTGAAAAGTGAAAGTGAAGTCGCTCAGTCATGTCTGACTCTTAGCGACCGCATGGACTGCAGCCTACCAGGCTCCTCTGTCCATGGGATTTTCCAGGCAAGAATACTGGAGAGCGTTGCCATTGCCTTCTCCGATAGCGCCACCTACTGTAAAACAAAAGAAAGAAAGCAAGTGAAGTTGCTCAGTCTTGCCGACTCTTTGCAATCCCGTGGACTGTAGCCTACCAGGCTGCTCCATCCATGGGATTCTCCAGGCAAAAATACTGGAGTGGGTCGCCATTTCCTTCTCCAGTAAAACAAAAGAAAGCCCTCTAATTTCTAATCTGTTCAATTGTTAGAATGATATTTTTAAAAAAGCTTTATGGGAGTTCCTTGGCAGTCCAGTGGTTAAGACTCTGAATTTCCACTGCAGGTGAGAAGTTCAATCCCTGATTGGGGCGACCTACTCCAGTATTCTTGCCTGGAGAATCCCATGGATGGAGGAGCCTGGTAGGCTGCAGTCCATGGGGTCGCTAAGAGTCAGACATGACTGAGCGACTTCACTTTCACTTTTCACTTTCATGTGAAAAGACTCTAAATTTAAGACTCTGAATTTCCACTGCAGGTGAGAAGTTCAATCCCTGATTGGGGAACTAAAATCCCACAAGTCGTGTGGTGCAGCCAAAAAAGAAAAAAGAAAAGAGAGAGAGATTGAAATGCTGTAAAAGAACCAAACAGAAATATTGGAGTTGAAGAGCTCAATAAACGAGATAAAGAATGCATTAGAAAGCATTGGAAATGAAGAAAGCGTTGGAAAGCATTTTAAATAGAGCAGACCATATGGAAGAGAGAATTAATGAGCTCAAACATGGAAATCTAGAAGCGACACAAGTAGAAGAAAAAGTAGACCCACCACAGAGGGGATGTTGAATAACATCCTCTGAACTGAAGAGGAACTTTGAGACTGAAAAACAGAGCAGCTGCTGCTGCTGCTGCTAAGTCACTTCAGAGCAGGCAACTCCATAAAGTGCAATTATGACGTTTATTGTAGGTAACTGACACCCAGGCAGGAGATTATCTGGAGGCATTTGCAGCTACACTTTGCAGCAACAAAAGGGGCACAGGAGCATTAGAAGAGGCCAAAGCTAAAAATAGAACCACGTCTAAAATGAATAAAAATAAACATCTAAAAATAGAAACACATCTGCACTGGGAGGACCCAGGAAGGATTCCTCCCTCCCCACCCCCACCTCCTGGGGATCTTGTGACCATTATTCCTTAAGGGCCATTAACCATCTGCATCAGTAAAAGGCATTCTTCCAGTTTCCTATCAGATAAAGACAAGGATTAAAGTTGGTGAGGAGCTTATCTGACCTAGATGCATTCCTGGTGAGTAAGCCAAAGACCAGTCTTGCAGAAATGGTCTGTGGTTCTATTAATAAGGTGGAGCTGACAAAACGGAGTGAGTGTGGTTCAGCCACACAGATAGCCACCGGCCATCCAGGGTGAAGGGGCCGAGGAGGCTGGCCACCAGTAGCATGCTGGCCTTCAGGCTGACAGTAAGAAGGCAAGGCTGCCCCTAGACCAGGGCCAGGGGAGGGAAGGGTTGGCTTTTGCCCTCCAGGAAGCCTGAAGTTGCTCAGAAACTGCCAAAGTATAGCCAAAGTGGGTGGTACTATGGTACCTGGGTTCCTCCCCACCTTGGAAACAGCTGCCAGGCCTAGAGTAGGAACATCAGGGTCACCACGGCAGCCAAGCCAGAGCTGTGAGGGATTCCTTCCGGGTCTTCCAGGAGCTTAAGCAGCTCAGGAATGATGCCTGAGAAAGGCAAGTTGGGCTCAGGAGCTGTCAGGAGCCAAGGGCACATTGGCGGGGGGGGGGGGGGGGGGGCGTGGGGGTGGGGGGGTGGGGGGGTGGGTGGCCGGGGGAACAGTCCCTGCTGCCATAACCATGTGTTGCTCACAGACTAAGTCTGATTTTCCCCCACCCCAGACATGGTGTGCACGAACCCTCCCAACTCCACCTGACAGAGTGGAGTGCTTCCATCCTCTGGGCATCAACCTGCCCAGAACCAGGGCTCAGCATCTCCCAGGAGGTCCCAGCAGCAGAGGACCTGCTCTGCTTGGAGGAAACAGATCACCAAGGTTCAGAGAACAGGCCTTCAGGACAGAGTCCCCAGTGGCCTGGTCCATGGCTGCCTTTGGCCCAGGCTATTCTTCAAGTCCTCAGTTTCAAGATGACAGCCCCCACCAAGGTCACTGGAGAAACTACACAGCTGGCCAGAATCCACATCTGACTGGCTCCAGGGATGAACAGGAGGCACCTGAGGATGGAAAACATCACTGAGATGCCCAGGGATGGGCTGGTGGATACTTCAATGAGCCCAGGGAGCCAGGAGTGGAAGAAGGAGAAGCTAATGATTTTACAGTATTTTCCAGGGAGGGCAAAGATGTATGGAAAAGTCAGGAGCCCACATGAGAGTCAGCAAAGGTCACAGATCCAGGACTATATCCAAGGTGATGGCCCTGACAAGTGACATTTCCTCATCTGCAAATCCCTAATGATGGTAGCATTTATCCCATTAAGTTGTGAGAAGGAAAGGATACGCGCCATGGGAGCGGCTCAATAAATGGGAATCTGTAGATTACGATTGAGAGAGGGCAGTGTCATAGTTAGGGGATGGACTCTGGGAGTCTCCTGGATTCACATCCAGCTCTGCTACTTACCACCTGTGGGCTTTCACCACTGTGAGCCGGTTTCCTCATTTGTAAAGTGAGGATGGTACTAATAGTACCAAACTCATAGGGTTAGTTTACGGATTAAAAGAGTTAAAAGAACTCAGGATAATTAACACTCACGTGGTCATCAGAGTGTCGACTCATTCTCTCTTGATCTGAGGGTAGGAAGTTACCAGCAGCAAATTTTTTTTTTCCCTAATATTTACTTACTTTACTGAATTGAGTCTTAGTCGTTGCCTCAGGATCGTTGCAGCATGCGGGCCTTTCTCTAGTTGTGGCACGTGGGCTCAGTAGTTGCAGAGCCCCGAGACATGTGAGATCTTAGTTCCATTGACCAGGGATCAAACCCATGTCTCCCATGTCTCCTGCTAATTCCAGATTCTTAACCACTGGACCACTAGGGAAGTCTCCCAGCAGCAAATTACTAATACTAGACCCTCTCTCTCTCATGCCATCTTCTGAGAAATGAAGAGGAATTCTCTTATCTCTGAGTAAACCAAATATAAATAGGAAACTAAACTCCTACAGGGTCACATCATGCACTCCCAAGCCAAGGCAAAACGGTTTAAATACCTTGAGGTTTTTGTTCTGCCTGCTGTGTCGGTGTGGGTGATGGAAAGTGACCCGGGTTAGGAGGTGGGAGCAGGGTGGGGGCAGGGAGTGGGGAAGCAGTGAAATGGGAGGAAGCCGCCTTCCCCTGGATGCCCAGGGTCCAAGTCAGACTAAGAGAAGCACAGGTGGAGCTGCAGAAGAAGCGGCCCCCTCTCCCCTCCCCACAGCACAAGGTTCAGGCCGGAGACTTGAACTCTGCAGATTTCCCACCCTTAACCAGGTTTTTTTCCTGATTATGAAAATAACTTGGACTTCCCTGGTGGTCCAGTGGTAAAGAATCCACCTGCCAATGCAGGGGACACAGCTTCATCCCTGGTCTGGAAAGATTTCACTTGCCGCGGGGGGTAACTCAAGCCCTTGAGTTACCACTACTGAGCCTGCGCTCTTGTGCTGCGCTGTGCTTAGTCGCGTCTGACTCTTTGCAACCCCATGGACTGTAGTCGGCCAGACTCTTCTGTCCATGGAGATTCTCCAGGTAAGAATACTGGAGTGGGTTGTCATGCTCTCCTCCAGGGGATCTTCCCACCCCAAGGATCGAACTCAGGTCTACCGCATTGCAGGCGGATTCTCTACCATCTGAGCCACCAGGGAGGACCAAACTCTAGAGTCCCAGAGTTGCAACTACTGAGCCCCCACGTGCTGCAAGTACTGAAGCCCGTGAGCCTAAAGCTTGTGTTCCACTACAAGAGAAGAGACCACAGCGAGAAGCCCAAGCACTACAACGAAGAGCAGCCCCCCACTCGCTGCAACTAGGGAAACCCGTGAGCTGAAATGAAGATCCAGCGCAGCCAAAAATCAAATAGAATTAATTAAAACAACTCTTACTTATCGCCAGAGAAGGCAATGGCAACCCACTCCAGTACTCTTGCCTGGAAAATCCCATGGACGGAGGAGTCTGGTAGGCTGCAGTCCATGGGGTCGCTAGGAGTCGGCACGACTGAGCGACTTCACTTTCACGCGTTGGAGAAGGAAATGGCAATCCGCTCCAATATTCTTGCCTGGAGAAACCCAGAGACAGGGGAGCCTGGTGGGCTGCCGTCTATGGGGTCGCACAGAGTCGGACACGACTGAAGCGACTTGGCAGCAGCAGCTTAATTATCGCTGGGAATAAATTGTTTATTATTAACATTTTAATGTTTATTCTCAAGCCATTCATATACACACACATCTTTTTTCTACCTAACTGGAATATACTTTTGTATCTTTCTTTTTAACCGAATAAATGGTAAATATATTCATATATATTCTTTGGAGAAAAAATTTTAGTGGCTTCAGAATGGTGCATTTTATTGACCTACCACAATTTAGTTAATTGCCTATTGCTAGCTGTTCATGTGATTTCAAATTTTACTTTCATTGTATAAAGTACACTTTTTCCCCAGGTATAATTTTCTATATTTGATCATTTGGGCCATTTAAAAAATTCTTTTGCTTGGCAAAAATGATAAACAGAAAGAAAATATTCTATGGACGGAGGATCCTGGCGGGGTACAATCCACGGGGTCGTAAAGAGTGGAACACGACTGAACACGCATGCCCCACCCTACCTCCGCTTCACACCTAAAACAGTCTTTTTGTAGCTGAATCAGGCTCAGGTCTCTAACCTTCTAAGTCTCGCCTCGGCTCTGCCCTCTGGTGGTGGTCTCTGTCCCGCACAAGAGGAATGAACTATTTAAGGAATTTCCGGAAACAGGGGCGTGACAACTGAGAGTCATATTTGCATACCCACAATGCAGTGCACCTAGGACAATTTTTCAATCTAAAAATGGCTATATTCTTCTTTTTCTTTGAACTATTTCCCCCCAAAAGTGAGAATACTTTCATAGAATTGTCTGAGAAAAGACAGATGAGAACGGCTCTGTCAGTTAAATAATCACTCTTACTGTTTTAGGAGTAACAGTTACCTGAGCAATGCGTGCCCCGAAATCAAAGCATACTCTGGTTTCTCTTCAGATCGTATAAATCTTTCGCCTTTTACTAAAGATTTCCGTGGAGAGGAACAATTCTGAGTTTTTACTCAATTTTTTGAGGCCTTGCCTTTGCAAGGCTACTTATGGTGTTATAAAAAATAGATTTTGAGCTTGTTAATACTGAGTTTTGAGTATAGATTATGGAGTGCTTGAGTAGATGAGTGAAATTGGGTGCATAGAAAAAATGAATCAAAAAGAAAAAAAAAGTAGTCAAGTAGCGCAGTTCAGTCAGTGATGCTACCCGGCTATTCCCCAGACTAATGTGTACTGCTGGTAAGTCACTTTAGTGCCACCCGTAAATGGCAATCCACCAGACTCTGCGGTCTCTGATGTTTTCCAGGCAAGAACACTGAAGTGGGTTGCCATTTTCTTCTCCAGTGCGTAAAAGTGAAAATGAAGTCCGCTCAGTTGTGTCCGATTCTTAGCGACCCCATGAACTGCAGACTACCAGACGCCTTCCTTTGCTCGGAGTTTCCCGGCAAGAATACTGGACAGATAGGTATGGGTGCGTTTAAAATTTTAAAAACTGAAGTGTAAACCCATTGCTTTTCCTGTAGTATATTTGTGAGGGTTTTTTAATGATGAGATAGTTTCGTTTTAAAACTGGGAGAGGAAATTTTAAACTTATTTAAATTTAGGAGTCAAGAAAGAATTTTGATGGTGCTTATAACAGATTTGACAAAACACGGCAGGAAGTAGGTTTTTTAACCTATCTCATTGGCCAGAACTGAGCTTCCTGTTCACAGCTTAGCTGCAAGGTAAGCTGGGAAATGTAGTCTTTCCCCTAGGCAGCCATGAGCTTTGCCCTGGCGGTAATAAACACGCCGGCAAATGCAGGAGACATAAGAGACACGTGTTGAATACCTGGGTCACGAGGATCCCCTGAAGAAGAGCTTGGCAACCCACTCCAATAGTCTTGCGTGGAGAATCCCATGAACAGAGCAACCTGGCGGGCTACAAGTCCATAGGGTCCCGAAGAATCCGACATGACCCAGTCGGCTTAGCACGCGCACAGGAAAAAGGAAGAATGTTCAGTCGCTAAATGGTGTCTAACTCTGTGACACCCTTCCCGCCCCCCGCCCCCATGACTGCAGGATGCCAGGCTTCCCTGTCCTTCACTGCTGCTGCTGCTGCTAAGTCGCTTCAGTCGTGTCCGACTCTGTGCGACCCCATAGATGGCAGCCCACCAGGCTCACCCGTCCCTGGGATTCTCCAGGCAAGAATACTGGAGTGGGATGCCATTTCCTTCTCCAATGCATGCAAGTGAAAGTGAAGTCGCTCAGTCGTGTCCGACTCTTAGCGACCCCTTTGCTCAGATTCATGATTGAGTTGGTGGTACTGTTGAACCATCTCATCCTCTGTTCCCTTTTCTCCTCCTGCCCTCAGTCTTTCCCAGCTGATGTTTTTCCAATGAGTCAGTTCTTTGCATCTGGTGGCCAAACTATTGGAGCTTCAGCAACAGTCCTTCCAATGAATATTTAGGGACGATTTCCTCTAGAATTGTCTAGTTTGATGCCACTGCAATCCAAGGGACTTTGAAGAGTCTTCACCACGGCAATTTGAAAGCATCAATTCTTTGGGGATCAGCCTTCTTTATGGTCCAACTCTCACATCCATCCATGACTACTGGAAAAACCATAGCTTTGACCAGACAGACCTTTGTTGAAAAGTAATGTCTCTGCTTTTTAATATGCTGTCTAGATTGGTCATAGTTTTTCTTCCAAGGAGCAAGCGTCTTTTAATTTCATGGCTGCAATCACCATCTGCAGTGATTTTGGAGCCCAAGAAAATAGTCTGTCACTGCTTCTGCTTTCCCCCCTTTTATTTGCCATAAAGTGATGAGACAGGATGCCATGACCTTAGTTTTTTTTAATGTCGAGTTTTAAGCCAGCTCTTTCACTCTCTCTCCTCTTTCAGTCTCAAGAGGCTCTTTAGTTCCTCTACTTTCTGCCATTAGAGTGGTATCATCTTAGTGAATACTGGAGAAGAAAACCAGCCATGTCTGCCCCAGTAAAGAAGGGAGAGAATCCATCCCCAAGTTCATTCCTTAGGCTCCATTCCTTTGCTTTCCAGGCTCCTCCCTGTGGTCATGTGCAGGGACCCTCTCTGAGGCTGAAACAGGGTTGTGGGGATTACCCCTTCCCAGGACCTTTTGATGTTCTTTTGTAAAGAACCAGGACACCAGGCACAGGGAGCCTAAGGCAACTACCCACAGTCTAGCCCTGCTCCACTGGGGAGGGTAACTTACTTTCCTCTCCCTTAGTCAAACTGCTCCTCTCACAACCAAATCTGTTTAAGTAGAACTAAATGCTGGTGGCCAGTGATTTCTTGGGCTCACTGGGTGTCTGGGTGTCTACCTAACATGGGGATTTTAACTTGCTTGTTCAACTTTGGCAAAAAAACAAACAAAAAACCCTGTTGTAATGAGCGCTTCTAGCACCCAGATTACATTCTCCAAACACCATTCTCGATTGAAAGCTGTCTCCTTGGGAAAATGGCCGTCTGGTTTTTGGGAGCCTCTTCAAGATGCTATGTTTCCTGGCTCATGGCTGGAGTCAGCCATGCCCAGACATATCTAGACAATCAGCTGCTAAGGTCAGAGAAAAAGAGAACTAGATATTCTATGCCCCCAGGTGAAAGAGCATTCTGCTCCCATTAAGTAATCTTGCCAGGAAAAATTGAAGTTGAACCTGATCAAGACTAGATCTGACTACCAATTAACAGAAGAGCAGAGCACAGTGGAGCTTTTCTGCAGCACTGCGGGGGATGGATGCAACCAACAAAGTCCTGACTGCAAGGAGCTGTTTGGAGCAAGCCACCAGATTTCTTCAACAAATAAATTGCAAGATGAGAGAGAGAAGAAAGAGAAACTTATATGTTAAAAGAGAGTTAAAAGCAACCTGTCTCACTGTGCAGAACTTAATGGGATCCTGGTTTAAACAAACAGTATTTTCAAAATTTATTACATTTGTGAGATGTCTTTGTTTTTTAATCTTAGTGGGTCTTTGATGATTTTAAGGAATTATTGGAGGATTTTGGATATGATTATCATATTGTGGTTACAGTTTTTGTTGTAACCTTCTTAGAAGTACATACAGAAATATCTACAGATTATATCTTGGGTTTGCTTCAAAATTATAGGACTGCAAAAAATGTACCCCACAAAAATATTATTTATGAAAAAAGTAATAATGTGAGTGGGAGAGAAGCGGATGATGGTTGTTGGACTTGATGATGGGCACACAGCTGTTTAGTTGCTTCAGTCGTGTGCAACTCTGGGGGAATCTATGGACTGTAGCTTGCCAGGCTCCTCTGTCCATGGGGACTCTCCAGGCAAGAGTACTCAAGTGGGTTGCCATGTCCTCCTCCAGGGGATCTTCCCAACCCAGGGATCGAACCCGGGTCTCCTGCACTGCAGGCAGATTCTTTACCACTGAGCCACCAGGGCACACAGAGTTTCTGTATTCTATTAGGTCTACTTATGTGTATGTTAAACATGATTCATAATTTTAAAGTTTTGAATAGACTTTTAAAAACAAATTTGTGACTGGTAACACATGTGCTTCTGTATTAATAGATGAAATACTGAAATCTAGTGGCAAATCTCATGACTACCATAATTTCAAAGTCCATAATGAACATGAACAATATTTCAAGATGCTTGCCAACCCTGGGCATGTCATGAATGTGTCTGTGATTACTGACAATGATGCAAATGCCGAAGTTAATCATGGAAGCAAAGGCTGAATTTCAGTTAGAACTTAGTGAAAATATATATATTTTTTCAATCCAGCTTTGCAGATCTCCTGAATGCTATCCCTGGAGCCCATGTTTAGAAGCCCTGATTTACATTCCCTTCTCCAGGTACACTATACAAATTATTCCCCCTTGGGTGTGGAGAAGGTTTTTAATTTATCAAAACACTTTGACATAGTCATTTATTTCGTGGGAATTCCTAACCGTCTTACAAAGCTGGAAGGTTTATTATTAGACCCATTTTACAGGTGGGAACCTAAAGTGTATATACTTAACTCACTTGTTGAAGGTTACACAATGATAATGACAGACCTGGAGACCGAACGCAGGTCCCCTAACTCCCAGCCCACTCGCTACTTTTTCTACACCCAGTGCCCACCCCCCAAAATGCTGCCTAGTTGCTTTTTCTCAAAGTTTTCCTTTGAGAGAAGCCACAGCTTTTCTCTCCTGAACTCACCCACTCACTCTTGTCTATTTGGTCATCTCTCAGGAGTGTTCCCCTGCTCAGCCCCACCCCATCCCACCCTGCCCTGGCCACCAGCACTCATGTTGATTCCTCTGGTGCTTGCAGGCAACTGGGAGCTCTGATTTCCAGCACTCTCCTTCACATACTAGCAGAGGTGATAATTAACCTGCCACTGGGCGAGTGTGTCAACCCTGCAAGGTTGTCAGTGACTTCTGGCAAGTCTCTTTCACTGTGTCTCAGTTTCTACTTTTGTAAAACAGGGTCATGAACTGTCCTCCTTGGTTTTGGGGGAAGCTGTGAAGACTGGGTAAAGTTATGATGGTAACCAGGTGAGAGAAAGTGATCTATCCTTGGGAGGAATTACTGCCTGTAAAGTTATCATTGCCATGGATTAGGGCCAGAGCCTGTCTACCCCCTTGCTTTTTACAGGTCAGTGAGGTGAACCCTCCCTCCTCTGCTTCCTGTACAACATCATGAATCTCCATCCATAGTTCTTCAGGCGCTCTATCAGATCTAATCCTTTGAATCTATTTCTCACTTCCACTGTATAATCATAAGGGGTTTGATTTAGGTCATACCTGAATGGTGTAGAGCTTCCCTGTTGGCTCAGATGGTAAAGCATCTGCCTACAATGTGGGAGACCCAGGTTTGATCCCTGGGTTGGGAAGACCCCCTGGAGAAGGAAATAGCAACCCACTCCAGTACTCTTGCCTGAAAAATCCCATGGATGGAGGAGCCTAGGAGGCTGCAGTCCATGGGGTCTCAAAGAGTTAGAC
Source organism: Bos taurus (assembly GCF_002263795.3). Taxonomy (NCBI): domain Eukaryota; kingdom Metazoa; phylum Chordata; class Mammalia; order Artiodactyla; family Bovidae; genus Bos; species Bos taurus. Next base: position 41,768,587 of record NC_037343.1, on the reverse strand, counting down.
ATGACTGAGTGACTTCACTTTCTTACACTCTGTCTTTTGAATAGTCTAGTGGTTTTCCCCACTTTCTTCAATTTAAGTCTGAATTTGGCAATAAGGAGTTCATGATCTGAGCCACAGTCAGCTCCCGGTCTTGTTTTAGCTGATTATATAGAGCTTCTCCATCTTTGGTTGCAAAGAATATAATCAGTCTGATATCAGTGTTGACCATCTGGTGATGTCCATGTGTAGAGTCTTCTCTTGTGTTGTTGGAAGAGGGTATTTGCTATGACCAGTGTGGTCTCTTAGCAAAACTCTATTAGCCTTTGCCCTGATTCATTCTGTACTCCAAATTTGCCTGTTACTCCAAGTATTTCTTGACTTCATACTTTTGCATTCCAGTCCCCTATAATGAAAAGGACATCTTTTTTGGGTGTTAGTTCTAGAAGATCTTGTAGGTCTTCATAGAACCATTCAACTTCAGCTTCTTCAGCATTACTGATCGGGCCATAGACTTGGATCACCATGATATTGAATGGTTTGCCTTGGAAATGAACAGAGATCATTCTGTTGTTTTTGAGATTGCATCCAAGTGCTGCATTTTGGACTCTTGATAACTATGATGGCTACTCCATTTCTTCTAAGGGATTCTTGCCCACAGTAGTAGATAAAATTTTCATCTAAGTTAAATTCACCCATTCCAGTCCATTTTAGTTCACTGATTCCTAAAATGTCGGCGTTCACTCTTGCCATCTCCTGTTTGCCTTGATTCATGGACCCAACATTCCAGGTTCCTATGCAATATTGCTCTTTACAGCATCGGACTTTACTTCTATCACCAGTCACATCCACAACTGGGCGTCGTTTTTGCTTTGGCTCCATCCCTTCATTCTTTCTGGAGTTCTCCACTGATCACCAGTAGCATATTGGGCACCTTCCAACCTGGGGAATTCATGTTTCAGTGTCTTATCTTTTTGCTTTTTCATACTGTTAATGGGGTTCTCAAAGCAAGAATACTGAGGTGGTTTGCCATTCCCTTCTCCAGTGGACCACGTTTTGTCAGGGATCAAGACCATCCCCAAGAAAAAGAAATGCAAAAAGGCAAAATGTTTGTCTGAGGAGGCCTTACAAATAGCTGTGAAAAGAAGAGAAGCAAAAGGCAAAGGAGAAAAGGAAAGACATAAGCATCTGAATGCAGAGTTCCAAAGAATAGCAAGGAGAGATAAGAAAACCTTCCTCAGTGATCGATGCAAAGAAATAAAGAAAAACAATAGAATGGGAAAGACTAGAGAGCTCTTCAAGAAAATTAGAGATACTAAGGGAACATTTCATGCAAAGATGGGCACAATAAAGGACATAAATGGTATGGGCCTAATAGAAGCAGAAGATACTAAGAAGAGGTGGCAAGAATACACAGAAGAACTGTACAAAAAGATCTTCAAGACCCAGATAACCACGATGGTGTGATCACTCACCTATACCCAGACATCCTGGAATGCAAAGTCAAGTGGGCCTTAGGAAGCATCACTATGAACAAAGCTAGTGGAGGTGATGGAATTCCAGTGGAGCTATTCCAAATCCTGAAAGATGATGCTGTGAAAGTGCTGCACTCAATATGCCAGCAAATTTGGAAAACTCAGCAGTGGCCACAGGACTGGAAAAAGTCAGTTTTCATTCCAATCCCAAAGAAAAGCAATGCCAAAGAATGATCAAACTACTGCACAATTGTACTCATCTCATACACTAGCAAAGTAATGCTCAAAATTCTCCAAGCCAGGCTTCAGCAATACATGAACCGTGAACTTCCAGATGTTCAAACTGGATTTAGAAAAGGCAGAAGAACCAGAGATCACATTGCCAACATCTAATGGATCTCTGTAAAAGCAAGAGAGTTCCAGAAAAACATCTACTTCTGCTTTATTGACTATGCCAAAGCCTTTGACTGTGTGGATCACAACAAACTGTGGAAAATTCTTCAAGAGATGGGAATACCAGACCACCTGACCTGCCTCCTGAGAAATATGTATGCAGGTCAGGAAGCAACAGTTAGAACTGGACATGGAACAACAGACCGGTTCCAAATTGGGAAAGGAGTACGTCAAGGCTGTATATTGTCACCCTGCTTATTTAACTTATATGCAGAGTACATCATGAGAAACGCTGGGCTGGAGGAAGCACAAGCTGGAATCGAGATTGTCGGGAGAAATATCAGTAACTTCAGATATGCAGATGACACCACCCTTGTGGCAGAAAGTGAAGAAGAACTAAAGAACCTCTTGATGAAAGTGAAAGAGGAGAGTGAAAAAGCCAGCTTAAAACTCAACATTCAGAAAACTAAGATCATGGCATCTGGTCCCATCACTTCATGGCAAATAGATGGGGAAACAATGGAAACAGTGACAGACTTTATTTTCTTGGGCTCCAAAATCACTGCAGATGGTGATTGCAGCCATGAAATTAAAAGATGCTTGCTCCTTGGAAGAAAAGCTATGACCAACCTAGACGGCATATTAAAAAGCAGAGACATTACTTTTCAACAAATGTCTGTCTGGTCAAAGCTATGGTTTTTCCAGTAGTCATGTATGGATGTGAGAGTTGGACTATAATGAAAGCTGAGCGCCAAAGAATTGAAAATGGATTGTATACTCCAGACAAACTGATGTGTTGCTGTTCACTTGCCTCCCTGCTGCTGCAACTGCTAAGTCGCTTCAGTCATGTCCGACTCTGTGCGACCCCATAGACATCAGCCCACCAGGCTCCCCCGTCCCTGGGATTCTCCAGGCAAGAACACTGGAGTGGGTTGCCATTTCCTTCTCCAATGCATGAAAGTGAAAAGTGAAAGTGAACTCGCTCAGTAATGTCCAACTCTTAGCGACCCCATGGACTGCAGCCTACCAGGCTCCTCTGTCCATGGGAGTCTCCAGGCAAGAGTACTGGAGTGGGGTGCCATTGCCTTCTCCATGCCTCCCTAAACTTCCCCATTTCTGTATGCTTACCCATACCCTGCCCACTGCCTGATGGTCCTCTCACACAGCTTCACCTAGCAAACACCCATCATCCTTCAGGAAGCCATCCCTGAGCCTCTGGTGGCGGTTAGATGTGCCAGCCCTATACTTCAAAGCCCCAGTCACAGTATAACTGTCCATTTTCTCATCTGTCTCCCCTTTAGACTGTCCATTCCACCAGCTAAGGGTCTGTACCTGACCTCTTTCCAATCAACAAGATTGCTAAGGGGATTTGGTCAAATACAGGGACTGAGAGCCCCACAGCAGATAAACAGGATTGGAGGTGAGTGTGTGTGTGCTCAGTCACTCAGTTGTGTCTGACTCTTTGTGACCCCGTAGACTGTAGGCCACCAGGCTACTCTGTCCATGGTGTTCTCCAGGCAAGAATACTGGTTGGAGACAAGTACAGTTGTACCTAAAGTCCTGCCCAGAGAGACTTTTGGATTAGAAAACAAAGCATCCCTGCATAGAAGAAATCAGTGCAGCTTTGAGCAAATACTCAAGCAGTTATTTCCAAAATACATCCATTGTGACTTGGCCAACTGGTCTGGAGCTGGCAAACCTGGGACACATCCCAGACTCCACAAATTATGTGACTTTGGCCTAGTGCTTTATCATCTTGGGGCCTCACTTTCCTGATCTGTAAAATGGGAATAAAATTTGCCTTCCAGGGTAACCAGAGGCCTGTGCTTTGCTGCCAGGCATCTATTTCCCCTCCTTCCTGACAAGAAAACTCCTAATTTCCTTTAGCAAGCCATTCCTCTCCTGGGGGCTTCCCAGGTGGCACTAGTGGTAAAGAACTCACCTGCCAGTGCAGGAGACATAGGAGACGCAGGTTCCATCCCTGGGTCGGGAAGATCGCTGGAGTAGGGCACAGCAACCCACTGCAGTATTCTTGCCTGGAGAATCCCACGGACAGAGGAGCCTGGCAGGCTATAGTCCATGGGGTTGCAGAGTCGGACACGACTGAAGCAACTTAACACACATGCATGTACATATGCATTATTCTCTGTGCAGTGGTTTGAGACTGACCCAGTGCCTAGCTCTGAGGTGGCCTGAATGGTCTAACCTAGTTAACATATCTCTTGCACCCTGGTCATGGTAATTGGCTGTCCAATCTAGGTGAACCTCAGCACTTTGGGTAGGAATGCTGGGACTTGGACTCTGCTGGCCTCTTTAAGAGGGCAAATGGCCATAACTGTGGCCATTTTATTTCCACAAGGGTAGCCCATCTGAAGATGGAAGCCAATCAACAGGAAGTAGAGCTAAGAGATGGATCTGAATAACAAATTATTTGATTCCTGCATCAAGCCATTCCTGAAGTCCTCCTGGACTATACTGTTAAGGAAGCAGTACTTGTCTTTTGGTTTAAGCCAGTTAGAATTAAGTTTTCTATCACTTGCAACCCCAAAGTCTTAATTGAAACACAGGATTGAATGACATAAAGGCATACAAATGTAAGTCAACAAGTATTCTTTAAACACCCACCCTGTGCCAGGCATTGTGCTAGTCTCTGGTCCATCCAGAGTGACAGACAGGTATGGCCACTGCCTTCGTGGACCTTGAACTAGTGGGGAAGTGCCCAGCATGCAGATGTTTGTCAAAGGTAACCATTCCCCCTTTTACACCCAAGGGCCAGATATATGCATGGCCTGCTAAAAGAATCACCATGAACGTTTACTGAGTTGAATGATTTATTTGAAGCTTCCATTGGTCAAAGTCCAGAGGAGAGGCTCCAGGAAGCAGGATTGTGAGACTTGGTAGCTTATTGATGGTCAGGCTGTTTGTTCAACCACCACCTGCCTGCTGAGATAAGCCTCCTTTCTGCAAGGTGGCCAGTGCCCTCAGTAAGTGGGGTGATCAGCCCAGTCACCAGACCCCTAAGCAGATGGCAGGTCAGACCACTGCTGCTTCTTGGGGTTGGTGGGGAGCTAAAAACAAGATCCCAAAGTGCAGAATACTTGTTCTTAAGGGTTTGTTTTTTTTTTTAAGGTCAGGAATCCTTTAAGAATCTGAGGAAAGCTGCAGGAACTCTCCTCGTGAGAAAAAGGAAAATATATACATATATATGTGTATATGTATATGTATATATATATATATATATATACACATGTATATATACACACATTTTGCAATTCCAGGGATTCACAGGTCCCTTGAAGCCAGGTTGCAGACTCTTAAGCAAAAATAACTCTAAATATTTTTTAAATCTAAGATCCTATGAATATTTGTATTCTTGGCTTATTATCACCTTGAAAAGTTGTATTCCCCCACTGGAAGAATATGCCTGTCTTAGTCCATCTGGGCTCCTATGGCAGAATACCATAGACTGGGTGGCTCACAAACAACAGAAACCTATTTCTCACAGTTCTGGGGGCTGAACGTCTGAGATCAGGGTGCCAGCGTGATCAGGATCTGATGAGAGCCCTCTTCTGGGCTGGAGACAGTTGTCTTCTCTCTGTGCTCTCACTCAGCAGGAGGAGGACTGGAGAGCTCTCTGGGTCTCTGTTATAAGGGCATTAATCCTGTTCTTGAGGGCTCCACCCTCATGACCTACTCACCTCCCAGAGGCCCCTCCTACAAACTTCATCACGTGGGGGGCTAGGTTTCAACATATGACTTTGGGGATCCCTAACACTCTGCCCATACACTCACAGGAGAATTCAACTTCCTCTTGGAAAAATTGTCCAGAGCTAATCATGGATGGTGTTCTTTGGAAAGAATGATGCTAAAGCTGAAACTCCAGTACTTTGGCCACCTCATGCGAAGAGTTGACTCATTGGAAAAGACTCTGATGCTGGGAGGGATTGGGGGGAGGAGGAAAAAAGGACGACAGAGGATGAGATGGCTGGATGGCATCACTGACTTGATGGATGTAAGTTTGAGTGAACTCCGGGAGTTGGTGATGGACAGGGAGGCCTGGCGTGCTGCGATACATGGGGTCGCAAAGAGTCGGACACAACTGAGCGACTGAACTGAACTGAACTGACTGAATCATGGACGCTAATCATGGACCTCATGGTTAGTGTCTTACTGAAGCAAAAGCTCGTGTGAAGGCAGCTTATTTAGTAAGAGTTCCCAGGGGATAGCAGAGGGAGACTGGGAGAGGGTAAAATGGAGGGAGCAAAAGCAAATCAAGGGTGTCTTCCTGAATTCTTCTCCACTGTGGGCAGCAGGGGCCTTATCCCATCTGAGAAGTGGTTTAAGAAGTCTTTCAGAATTGTCCACCCAGGGGATGGTGGAGGGAGCACTGGCTCCAACTCCCATGGGAGAAGGGCTGCCCTGAGCAGTGTTATCCTTGACCTGCTTCAAGGCTACACACATGCTGAGTGCAGAACAGCTTCCTGAGTTCAGAGAGAAGCTGAGGCCGGCTGCTGCCAGGAACCCACCCCGGGAAAGAGCTGGTGGCTGCAGCCATGGCAGGAGTGAAAAGTAGCCTACGAGGATGTGAGCTGGGGCATGAGATGCTGAGGAGCCTGTTGGTCTTCAGGGAGTTAATACATTTCCAAGCCAAAGTTTTAGCTGCTGAGAAGTGCCGGATAGTATGCGATTACATTTTCCATACCAAGTGTTTGCCCCGGAAAAGCAACTTGACCTGGCCTCTTTGGATGGCATCACCGATTCGATGGACATGAGTTTGAGCAAGCTCCAGAGTTGGTGATGGACAGGGAAGCCTGGCATGCTGCAGTCCATGGAATCACAAAGAGCCGGACATTGAGCGACTGAACTGAACTTTGTGTGTCCAGCCCAAGAAGAAAGCTCTGGTGCATTACTGGACTGTGGGAGACAGATCCACTAGGATTATAGATGGCCTGCTCCAACCGAGGCCAAACTGGAGGTACTGCAGAGGCTCATGGCAAAAAATGCATTACCCACCCCCCTCCCATCCCACAGGAGCCATCAGAGGAATTCAAAGGAAGAGATGGAGTGTAGGGGCTGAGAGAGGCTGGGCCAACAGCGAGGCCAGCAACATCCCTGCTTGAGCTGCACGGCCTTGAGCAAATTATTTTTTTTATTTATTTTTGGTTGCGCTGGGCTGGGTCTTCATTGCTCTACTGGGTCTGTCCCTAGTTGCGGTGATAGGGCCTACTGTCTAGTTGTGGTGTTCGGACTTCTCATTGCGGTCTTCTGATGTGGAGCTTGGGCTGTAGAGCGCAGACTCAGTAGTTGTGGCACAGGGGCTTAGTTGCCCTGTAGCATGTGGAAACTTCCCAGACCGGGGATCGAACCCATGTCCCCTACGTTGGCAGGTAGATTCTTTTAAAATTTTATTATTTTGGCTGCTCTGGGTCTTTGATGCTGCGTGCGCTTTTCTCTAGTTGCAGCGAGTGGGGGCGTCTCATCACGGTGGCTTCTCTTGTTGCAGAACACGGGCTCTAGGGCACACAGGCTTCAGTAGTTGTGGCCACAGGCTTAGCTGCTCCCCAGCGTGTGAGATCTTCCTGGACCAGGAATCAAACCCCTGGCTCCTGCATTGGCCAGCACATTCTTTACCACTGAGCCACCAGAAAAGCCCTGGCAGGTGGATTCTTAACCACTGAACCATCAGGGAAGTCCTGAGCAAACTATTCAGAGGTCATTTCCTTCTCTCTTAAATTGGCACCTTAACCCTCAGCAACCTCCTCCCCACATGAGGCTGTGTTGCTGTAAAATACCTAATACACGTGCTGACTTCAATGAGATCTATAAATCAGATACTCATCTACTGAAATTAAACTTGCTAGGTCAGTGTTTTCCAGGCACAGGTACATAGGCTCATTTTTACATGTACAGGAGCCCACACCATGCCTTGCTGCAAGTTAAACAGGAGGAATGGGAGCCATGAAGCACTGCTTCTGTGGCCAAGAAGCTTCCAGTTGAATGCAGTGACTAGAGGCCACATCACACTGTGAACTGCAGTCTACCTCGCCCCCTGCCAGCCAAGGGTCCCCTGGCTGGAATCAGGAGGCATTCAATGCTCTGCACCTTGAGAGCAGGAGAGGACGGTACTCAGGACTGAAGCACCCAGTAAACCAGAGCTGCTCGTAGAAGACCCTGAGGCACTTGTTTTTTCTCTCCCAGCTGCCTGCTGGGGGCCAGACCCTTGGGACCTTGGCACCGAAACCAACCAGCTGAGTCAAGCTGCTCAAAACACACACCTAGGAAACAGGGTGATGGTCCCCAAGGTGGACTGCCATGCTCAGCACAGCCCCTTTGCTCCATTCTCCCCACGAAGGATTCAGACCTTAGCTTCCAGAACTGGCAGGAGGCCTGCTTCCCAGGTGGCTCAGCGGTAAAGAACCCACCTGCCAATGCAGGAGACTTGGGTTTGATCCCTGGGTTGGAAAGATCCCCTGGAGTAGAAAATGGAAACCTGCTCCAGTATTCTTACCTGGGAAACCCCACAGAGGAGCCTAGTAGGCTACAGTCCATGGAGCTGCAGAGTCAGACACGACTGAGTAAATAGCAGCAGCAGTCCCATGGGCAGCAGGCTGGGGGTGAGGCACCACAGCAGGAGGAGACCTCGGTGACACTCCTGGAGCAGCCCCCTCTGCCAGGACACACAGCAAACCCTGAGGTGGGGGCAGAGGCCACATCCACATGCTCTGAGGGGCTCTTCTGAAGGGGAGAGGACGTGGGGAAAGAACACTGTCACCACGGCAGGGCCTTGTGCTTCAGATTCTCCCCACGTCTGGTGACTGAGGAAGGTCTGACGTCTCCAGAGGTTTTAACCACACACAAACCGCTCATGGAAGTTTGAAAGAGATTTATTTAAAAACAGAACGACAAAAAAAAAGCTTTGGTATTCCAAAACCCAACAATCAACAGTCACTGGAAAGTTAAACACCTCCCCTAAGGCCCAGAAGTACAAAACGGCGTCTCCACAGGCTCATGGTAAGGACACGATGTGCAAACCCGAGGGTGACGGAGACCCGCCCCCTCCACGCAGGCAGCCTACGGGGCTCCAGACCTCCTGGAAATCACCGCCAAGATTCACTACCGAAGAGTGGACACAAAAGCCATCCGGCAAATCTCAACAATAAATTATTAATAAAAATTCATTCAAGAAAAGAACACATTAAATTAGGAAAAGAACACATTTTTTCCTAGACAAGTCTTTTCAAAAGAGAGTCTATTTCCTGGGATAGAAGAAAGGGGGAAAGTGGAAGGAGTGAGTTCAATTTCAAGTATTTTCCGTACAGGTTCATTTTATTGAATCAAAAGCTTACAAAAAGTCCATCGGCCCCTCCCCTCCCCTCCCCGATGCAAACTCCTGAACATCTACACGAACTTCTGAGTCACTGGTGTCCCCCAACAAGGCACAAAAGGCTGGGTGCTTTCACAGGATCCCTTGTTCGCAGCAGCAGGACTTTCAGTGCTGGGCATCTTGTGCAAGTCGCTACTGAAAGCAGGACTGACGTCATTCAGACACTGGGATCTTCCTGTTCAACCAACAAGACAGGACGTTACTGCGCATGCCAACCCCAGGGGACAGCTACAGCAATCTCGAGGGAAGCAGGTGATAGGAACACCCTGCTGGCATCCCACCCTGGCTCGCAGCCGGCTGGGATGACAGCGCCCAGCCCAGAGACAGGCCTCAGCCATCCTGGACTCGGGGCCTGGGTGTCTCCTTAGGCAGGTGCAGCAAGTTCACAGGCTCTGCTCTGGCCAGGCCTGGCTTCAGGGGTGGGAAGTCACTGGGCAAGATCTGAGAAGACTGCCTGGCCTGTCCCCCTTATCAGGTGGGAACCATGGGTGGATGGGGCTAGGCCAGATTAACAGCAGAGAAGTCCACCACCCAGCAGGGAGAAGCAGCCCGCCCACCTGCTTCACTGAGGCTGCCAGACCCATGCAATGCAATGCAGCCCGTGACAGACACCCGGGAAGGCCATATGCACATTTGTCTTTGATCTGACTTCTATGTTCCTCACGCTTGACAAGTTCAGACCTGCCTCTGACCCTTCTCCCACCCCTTTAGGTCAAGTGCTACTTCCTTCTCTGAACCAGAAGCCACTGGGAGCACAGACCTGGAGTTAAATGTACCCTCCACCCGACTACAATCTAATGAGAGGAATGGCAGGCGGCCTCCCCCCGGGACACCCATCCTGAACTCCAAGATATGTTTCGATGAGAGTCCCACAGCCACCATGGCCCAAACCATGGCTTCCTGGGAGCAAAGATGTTTCAGGAAACAGGAGGGAAATGATCTTGTCCTGGCTGACGAGACGACTGCCTGAGGCTGGCTCACCGCAAGGGACTGACTTCTGAACTCGGTAAACAGGCTCTCAGGGGCGGGGGTGTGGGTCTCATCAGCGGTTTAGGTAGAGGCTTCAAGTCCATCTAGGGGTTTTGGCAGGTATTTTTAACTGTTGAGATTTAGGATGTGGTGACAGGACTGCCCACATCCCTGGGAGGCCAGCACAGCAGACATATCTATGCATGCCTGGATTCCACAGGTGCCCTTCCAATGGGCTCCTCTAAGAAGGTACTTTTAAATGTCCTCTCAAAGCATACCTGCTCCCCTCTGTGATAAGGACAGAGGACACTAGCTTAAAAGGACACTTCACGGGAGGGAGGTTCAAGAGGGAGGGGACACACGTATACCTATGGCTGATTTATGCTGATGTATGGCAGAAACCAACCCAACGTTGTAAAGCAATAACCCTCCAATTAAAAATAAATTAAAAAAAAAAAGGATACCCCACCACTCCCCCAGCCTCACCCTGTCCTAGACTTGGGGCAGAAATCAAGGCTGGGGCCCTGGGTGCTGCAGACACAGGGGCTTTCTACCTTATTCCTGAAGAAGGGCTTGGCGCCAGGCCCACAGTACTCATTGTAGATGAGCTTGAAGAGGAAGAGGTGGAAGAGGGTGATGAGGGAGGCCACGCTGAACCAGAAGAGGAAGGGCAGCCCCGGGTCCTGCTGGGCCATGTGCTCGTCGTGGGCCAGGATGGCCTTGAGGTGCAGCGTGTGCCGCAGGTCTTGCAGGTGCGTGAGGTCGGTGGAGATGTAGAGCAGCGGCGTGATGGGCTGCGTCACCATGACCGAGAAGGTGTGGCCCTGGGGCGCCGAGGTCAGCTCCACAGGCTCATCCAGGCAGCCTGCTTCGCAGGCGTAGATCTTGACGAGCTGGCCTCGGGACTCTACAGACACGTGCAGGTACGGCTTGCCCTCAGCGTCCGCGAGCACGGCCAGGTTGATGTGGTCGTTCTTGTAGCGGATGCCGTGCAGGGCGTAGCTGTTGTGCAGCACATCAGGGTCAGCTTGGAACTGGAGGTGGTTCTCGGTGAACTGCAGGCCGCCGAAGCTGAGCACCATGCCCTGAAGGATGCCGGGGGCGCCCGCCCGCACCAGCCCCTTGCAGCCGCGCTTCTGCAGGGTCAGCCTCCACAGGTCCCAGAGCTGCAGGATCTGCTGGACGGAGGACAGGCGGCCTGGCCAGAGGTTCTCAGCGTGCATGGTGGCGTGGCCGCTGAAGCAGTGATCTTCATAGTTGAGCGTCGACTCCATCTGGTCCCGTTCCCTATGGCTCAGGTCGGGGCTGAGCAGCGGGGCTGGGGAGCAGGACAGCATGTAGTACAGCGTCAGGTTCACGGTCAGGCCAGACGGAGTGTGGGCATCAGTGATCTTCTTCATCTCCACACCTGTCATGCCACAGAGGTTGCACGTTAAGGAGGACCAACACAGCTGGGAGGCTGAGGTTATGGAACAAAGATCAAGAGCAGCAGAGTCAGGGACTTCCCTGGTGGTCCAGTGGCTAAGACTCCATGCTCCCAATGCAGGGAACAAGGGTTTGATCCCTGGTTGGGGAACAGTTCCCACATGCTGCAACTCAGTGTGTGCTGCAAATAAAGAACCCACATGCTACAACAAAGATCAAAGATTCTGAGTACCGCAACTAAGACCTGGTGTAGCCAAATAAATATTAACAGCTGCTGCTGCCGCTAAGTTGCTTCAGTCATGTCCAACTCTGTGCGACCCCATAGATGGCAGCCCCCCAGGCTCCCCTGTCCCTGGGATTCTCAAGACAAGAACACTGGAGTGGGTTGCCATTTCCTTCTCCAATGCATGAAAGTGAAAAGTGAAAGTGAAGTCACTCAGTCATGTCCGACTCCTAGCGACCCCATGGACTGCAGCCCACCAGGCTCCTCCGTCCATGGGATTTTCCAGGCAAGAGTACTGGAGTGGGGTGCCATTGCCTTCTCCGAATATTAACAGCAACAACAACAAAAAGAGCAGCAGGGACACGAAGTTTTTGTCCTTAAGGATAAAAACAGCAGTTCCAGTCTCCCTAGAGCTCGGGAGAATATATCCTGCCTGGCTTCCTCACATGACCACGTGGAGCCCTGAGGGCCTGAAACCTGCCAGTGGGGCTCCTGCCAGAGTCCAGAAGAACACCGACTTAGCCAAGCCTATGACGTCAAGTCAAAAGGCCAGTCCCCTGTCTCCAGAATGGTCACCTATGCCCTGGCCAGTTGTGGGCTGCTTCTCTCTCCTGGGCTCATAGCCTCAAACTACATCTTATCAGAAGAGCTCCCAGATTTGTATGAATGCTAGCCTCAGACAGCTAACCGCACATGTGTGTCTCTACCTGGATGTCTGACAGGCATTTTGAACTTGACAAGGTTTGAATTCAGTCCCCCACTAATCCTTCCTTAAATCATCTCCAGACACCTGCTGGAACTCTCCCCCACAAACTCAGGAGTCACCCTCACGTTCTCATTTTCCACTGCCAGTTCACTGAAAGCCCCAGTGGCTCCAGCTCCGAAAGTATCAGCGTCATCCACCTGGGCCTCCACAGTCAAAGCTCTGGTCCCAGCCACCCTCCTCTCACCTGGGCTCCTGCAAAACCTCGTGTCTGGTCTCCACACTCTACTGTCCCCCCACTCCCACTTACTGTCTGTACGCTGAGAGAGCAGCCAGGGGGACCCTTAAAAACGTACACCGGGGACTCCCCTGGTGGCCCGGCAGTTAAGAATCCACCTTCCAATGCAGGGTACGAGAGTCTGATCCCTGGTTGGGGAACTAAGATTCCACATGCCACGCAGCAACTAAGCCCATGGGCTCTGGAGCCCACAAGCCACAACTAGAGAAAACTGCATGCTGCAACAAGGACCCAGCTCAGCCAAAAAATAAGTAATTTTTTTTAAAAAAAGAAGCCCAAGCCTGTCACCAGCTGAAACTGTGGGGAACTGAGGAAAGAATCCGGGGACGGGCCAGGCCCTTCATTTATCCTTTATCAATTGATCCTCCCCCACCCCCCAAACCACTCTGCTCAAACCAGGCTTCACCTACAAGAACAAATAACAATAACACCTGCCCTTTACGCACTTCTCTCTTAAGACTCTGCTAAATGTCTTCTGAGGTAGGCGTTACTATTATTTTTGAATACAGGCAGAGAGAGAGTCAGCGACCGGTTCAAGGTCACGCAGATACTAAGTGGTGGAGCAAAAGAGTCAGCCCCAGACCCAATGCCAAGCCCAAGTATGAGCCACCCCAGGACCCTCCTTCAATGTCAGCTCTGCTGACTTTGCAGGGGCATCCCCAGGGTGGGCTGTGCTCACCCTGCTGCAAGGTGTGGACGGCAGACAAAGCTGGACCTCACCTGGACTGAAGAGCTGAGCCCAGAGGCGCTGGTGATCCTGGAGCAGCTCAGCTGCTGGCATCTCCAAGAGCTCCAGCATTTCCTTCCGGGCCAAGTCCTGGAGCACCTTGAGCTCCTTGGCTGCTTTGCTTTTGAGCACCTGGGGGTTAAGAGGGCCAGAAACGTGCACCACCCACAGCACAGTCTCGTCCAGCTGCGTCCTGGGAGCCACCTGGAGACGGTCCACTAACTTCTTGGCGGCCACCACCACCAGGTGCACCAGCCCCGTGGGAACAGGCGGGGACCGGCCAGAGTAGAGGAGGAACTGGTGGTCTCCGACCTTCTCCAGGGTGCTGGTGAAGGCCCTGGGGGCCGGGCCGGCAGTGGGCCCCACAGTCTGCAGCGCGGCCACGCGTTCCGTGGGGTTGTTGAGCTGGATGCGCTGCAGATAGACGTGGGGTCGGCCACGGTGAGCGAGAAAGTCCTCCTGCAGCAGCACGCAGTCTCGGCCGGATCCCGTGAGCAGGCCGGAGGCCGAGGCGGGGCCCGGGCCGGCGGCCGCAGGGCCGGGACCCGAGGTCCCCAGCTGCAAGCAACGTACTCGCCGCAGAAGCCCTTCCCGCAGAAGCAACACTGACTCCCCAGCTTCAGGGAGCGCGCTCAGCGGGCGCAGCTGCACGAAGGGCACGAAGTCCGGCGCCACGGCGGGCTCCCGCTCCCCAGGGGTCACCCACAGCCGGTTGGCGACCACGTCCAGGGCCAGGAAGCCGTTGGCCACCAGAGATGGCACTCCAGGGCCCAGGAGCACAGCCTCGCCCCGCTCCCGCAGGCTGCGCCAGGCGTGGGTGGCCGCCTCCAGACAGGCAGAGGGCTCGGCAGCGCCCGGCTCGCCGTGGGGCCAGGGCAGCAGCTGCAGGCCGCCCGCCGCCCGCCGCGCCCCAGAGCCCGCGAACCAGAGAAGCAGCACCAGGAGGCCGAGCAGGCAGAGTAGGCGGCGGGCCCAGCTGCTCGACAGCAGTCCCGGCAGCCCCTTAAGCCGCTGCTGCAGCCACATCGGGCCGCCAGGCGCGGGCGCGGCGCGGGGGCGGCCGCCGGGCCCGCCGCCCAGCCCACCGGCCCGGCCGCCCGCGCCTCACTCCCGGGCCCGGACCGCAGCGCCCACCCCGGCTCCAGTCGCAGGCGCCGCGGCAGCCACCACAGCGGCTTCCTCCTCCTTCTCGGCTCCCTCCGGCCGTCAAACAACACCGGCCGTCAAGCGCCGCCGAATCTTTTGCGACAGATGGAAAAGAGGCGGGTGGAGGAAGGGGAGAGAGCGAGCCCTACAGGAGGCGGGGCCACAGCGAGGAGGGGGCGGGCGCCGCCGGGGGATGGGCCACGGGTTCTTCAGCTGTGCCAAGTCCGAGAAAGAGTCTGATAGGGGCCTGTTGAAGACTGGAAGCTTCCAGCTCATGGAAAAAAAAAAGAAAAAAACCCACCGCGCTAGCCAAACCTAACACGTGTTGGGCCCCATCTGCTACTGATGGATTCAACAGCCCTAAGATTTTTTTTTTAATAATTTTAAAACTTTTTTCTGTAAAAGTGATCCTCACTGCAAAAATACTTAACAACAGTGCAGAATAGTACCCCGTCCCAAAAAAAAAGAAAGAAAAAGAAAAGAAAGTAACCATTGTCAATCAGATTTCCTAGGATATATTTTGTTGACACTTTTCCAGACCAGTCTGGCTGCATGTACAGTATATGGAACACAAACCAGTTCCAGGACACTCCATTTCTCTATCATACCAAGTCATCTTCTTTTTCTTTTAGATAAGTAACTTTTAATTATTTATTTATTTGGCATGTGTCAGCATGCAGCCTCTCTAGAGGGCTTAACTGCCCAAGGCATGTGGAATTTTCCCAGACCAGGGATCGAAACCACGTTCCCTGCATTGGAAAAGAAAATGATAGTGGCTCAGTCCTGTATGATTCTTTGCCAGTCCATGAACTGTAGCCCACCAGGCCCCTCTGTCCGTGGAATTCTTCAGGCAAGAATACTGGAGTGGGTTGCCATTCTCTTCTCCAGGGGATCTTCCTGATCCAAGGATGGAACCCTGGTCTCCTGCTCTGCATTACTGTCTGAGCCACCAGGGAATTCTTAACCACTGGATCACCAGGGAAGGCCCCTGAGTCATCTTCTTGATGTCAGCTGTGAGTTTTCACTTATTAAATAACATACAACACTAAAGCTGCATGCTTTGAAAATGCTTTTCAATTGTGAATTATCAATGCAGAAGAGAAATTTTGTTTCTGGGGGAAAAAAATTCAATCTGAGCACAGGAGCAGACAAGGGGACGATTGTTTCTGTTTTACTTTCAGGACATTCCAAAGTCAGACAGTGTGCTTCCCAGTTGTTGAAAATTATATGGTCATTTGAGGTGGCTTCTTGTGAGCTGTGTGCAGATGCAGATGTGTTTGCTGAGTTCTAGGGCCAGCACCCTAAGAGAAGGCGACTCTCCAGGTGATCCTTCAGTATGCTCACCTTTTTTTTTTTTTTTAAGATCATTATCAAAACATACACACAGAATTCTTAACTCCCACAAGGATTTCACAAGCCCCACAGGACAGCTTCAAGAATGTGCAGGAATCCGTAACCTAAAGTTAGAGAGATAGAATCCATCCAACCAACTCAGCAAGGCAGAAGTACTTGGGAGGAACAGTGAAATGAGAGCAAAGGACTAAACCAGGCTTGATCCCACCTGTAAAATGGGAATGACCAGGGAAGCTGCCTCTCAGATTTGTGAGGAATAAATAAGTTAATACAAGCAAAGCAAGCAAGGTGCAAGTCCACAGTACATGTAAACCCATGTAATTGTTTTTGCTATCACAAACATCTGTGTGATAGACATATAGCTTGGTCTACTTTTGAGATTGTTTCTAGGGGAGCAATTTCTGGAAGTAGATTTCTACGTCAAAGAGAAGGGTCATTGTTGGTGCTCTTAACTCCCTTGTCATTATTGTCGTTTAGTCGCTAAGTCGTATCCAACTCGACTCTTAGCCCACCAGGCTCCTCTATCCATGTGGTTTCCCAGGCAAGAATACTGGAGTGGGTTGCCATTTCCTCCAGGGAATCTTCCCCACTCAGGGATGGAATCCCCATCTCCTACATTGGCAGGTGAATTCTTTACCACTGAGCCACCAGGGAAGCCCCCCCTCTCTCTTAACTTCTTATCACTCTCAAACACCCCAGGGGAAGGAATCACAGGGTCAGCAATATAGCCATAACAAAGTCAGAAGGTCAGGAGAAAGGACCTTGGATTTCCCTGATGGTCCAGCGGTAAAGAATCTGCTGGCCAGTGTAGGAAACATGGGTTTTATCCCTGGTCCAGAAGATCCTACATACTTTGGGGCAATGAAGCCAGTGAGTCACAACTACTGAAGCCTGAGGCTCTGGAGCCCATGCTCCACAACAAAAGAAGTCACTGCAATGAGAAGCCCATGGACCACAACAAAAAGTAGCCCCCTCTTGCTTCAACTAGAGAAAGCCAGCATGCAGCAACAAAGATCCAGCGCAGTTAAAAGTAAATTAAAAAAAAAAAAGAGTGAGGACCCTGGCATGAGGCTACCTGAGTTTTGAATCTTGCTTGGCCTTGCCCCTTGCTAGCAAGTCAACTAACTTCCTTGGGCCTCGGTTTCTCCATCCATAAAATCGTGATCATAAGACAGCGCTGTATTTGTCTGAGACTTAAGCTGGACAAACAAGTTAAACATTTAGCATATTGCCTGGCTTAAAATATGTTTCCCAGTGGCTCAGCAGTAAAGAATCTGCCTGTGATGCAGGAGACACTGGTATGATCCCTGGATCAGGAAAGATCCCCTTGAGAGTGGCATGGCAACTCACTCCAGTATTCTTGCCTGGAGAATCCCATGGACAGAGGAGGCTGGAAGGGCTACAGTTCATGGGGTTGCAAAGAGTCAGACACAACTGACTGACTAACACACACACACACACACACACACAGACTCAAAAAATAACACTCATTATTTATTTATTTGGCTAGGAAACAGAAAACACACGTACATGATACAAAATTCAAAATATACAAAAGGGTGAAGCGTGGACTTTAAGTCTTCCTCTTTCTGGGAGCTCCAGCTAGTTAGTTCCTCTTCCTAGGTGGAACCACTGCTTCTTGTTCCTTGGATACTTTTCCAGAAACTCTATTCACTAACAAACATATAGACAGAGATCTATATTTTTTCCTTCACAGAAATTATAGCATATGATATACACTTGCATATTACTTTTTTCATTTACGAGAACAGCTTGGAATTTCTATTATTATTATTAAAGGGAGTGGAAGCCAGTGGGACTTAGCATATTACTTTTTTCATTTAAGGAAACAGCTTGGAAATTCTATTACTATTATTATTATTATTAAAAGGAGTAGGTACCAGTGGGACTAGCTGATGGCTGTGAAGGGGGCGGAGGCTGAGAATCGGCTGAAAACACAGAGAATAGCTGTTTACTGAGACCATCACACCTCCTCGGGTCAACAAAAGAAATGATAAAAATGGATAAAAGCAGAGAATGAAAGGGAGAAAAGCCTCTTGTGGCACCAGATCACCGCCCTCTAGCCCAGCTATCCTTTCTGTGAACGTGAACCTGAACGTGAACGTGAAGTCGCTCAGTCGTGTCTCTTTTGCGTGACTCCTTGCGACTTTCTGTACCTTCTGTACCTTTCTGTACCTTCTGTATCCTTTCTGTACCTTCCCAGAAAAGCAGAGTCCTGTTCCTTTAAATGTGCACAGCACGTGCAGCACGTACTGGGAGTAACATCTGGGTGGCTGCCACCCTTGGCTGCTTAAAGATACAGGCCTTCCTTTCCGATGACGCTTGGACCGAGTTCAAATTTCAGCAATTTAGTGAAGGGGGTTGTGGGGAGAGAAGAATGGATCGAAACTGGGGAAGTGGAGCAGGCTTTACCAGGGTGATCCTTTCTCCAGGGGAGGCCACCAGCCTCCAAGATTGATTTCCCCTACTGATTTGCAATGACTCTGGGAACCCCCCTGCCCTAGGATTTTTTTCTGTCCAGAGTACATCACCATCATCGAGATTCTTCTTGAGCCCGAGCAAAAGGGAAGTTAGAGAAAAGTTGCCTCCCTTTCTGTGATCCCACGTCAGCTGTGTGACTTTGAGCAAGTTGCTCCACTTCTCTGAGCTCTGGTTTCCTCATTTCACAAACAGGGGCAATACTGCCCAAGTGGCAGGGCTCTGGGGAACGGGGCATGAGCCAGAGCTTTGAAAACTGAGCCAGTCAACACATGCTCCTTCTCTTCCCCTCTGCTTATCCTTCCATTTCCTCCTCGAAGGAGCTGGAATTTCAGCCTGCATCCTCCTGAATTCAAAAAACATCCGGTGGATCCTGGCATCAAGTCCTGTCCCCAGCTGCAGAAACTCCCCGCCATGGGTTCCCAGGTCCCATTTGGCTGGCAGAGGACCTGGTTGGCACGCATGCCTCCCTTCACTTGCCTTTTGACCTGGAGCTTGCTGCCGGGGCCCCTGGCCTTCATTTTTATCATCTTTACCACGAGTGAATCTCTGTACAATGAGATGATCTCCCAGGTTCCCAGGGACTGTGCCTACTTTCTAAAAGAACATGTTGGATTCCCTGGTAGTCCAGTCGCTAAGACAGAGCTCCTAATGAAGGTGCCCAGGTTCGATTCCTGGTTGGGGAACTAGATCCCACAGGCCACAGACAGAGTGCACATGCTGAAACTAGAGTGCGTGCTGCGAGAATGATCGTTGACGATCACATGTGCTGCAACTAAGACCTGGTGAGGTCAAATAAATAATACATGGATAAATAATGTGTTGACTTTGTTTGGATTGTACAAATAGTATATATTCATTGTAAAATGATTCTAAAAACAATGAAAAATATAAAAAAGAAAATAAAAACTACCTGGGAATAACATACACATGTTCCTACAAGCTGGAAATTACGACAGTAAACGTTTGACTGCCATTTTCTTTCAGCATCATATCTGTAAGGATATATTTTTGCTGAGTGGGATCATAGTGTATATACTGCTTTCCCCTCATGACATTCTATCAGTGGTGTATTCCTCATGCTGAAGCAGTCCCACATGCTTGAAGCACTCACTTCTGTGAAAGACCGTAAACAATTTCATTCATTCATTCATTCAACAATGACCTCAGGGACAAGACCTTCCTAGGCTCAGAGGTTCCCTTTACCTCCCAGAGACAGGCAGAGTAAGTGAGCCCTTATTGTGGGTCGGAGATGCGCTTTCTACATGTCCGTCCAGCAGCCAGGAGGGTTCGCAAGGGTGTGGGTGCCTCGGAACACATTCCTGCGGGCCTCGCCTACTCCAGGCTCAGACCCTCACGCCCACTTTCGCTTTGAACAAGGACTAATGAAATCTGAAGGGCTGAGATGTACTGAGAGCTTATCACGGGGCTGTTCTAAGTGCCCCACTGATAACAATGTCACGAACCCGTGCAAGATCCAATGCATAGCGGCCATCGTAAACCCCACTTTTCAAGCGTGGAAACCGAGGCTCACATTGATCGTTACCATCAAGGCTTGGCGCAGGGTCCTAGGTATAGAAACTGTTGCCTCGCCCCGTCTCGCCTCCTTTTCCCGGTCGGAATGAAGCCCCGAGAGACGAGAAGGAGCAGAGCGGCGGCGGAAGGACCCGGGAGCCGCGGGAACAGGCCGCAGGGAGCTGCCTGGACTCGGAGAGACAACGGGTACGGGCTAGTCTGCAGGAAACCCTGCCCCCAGGCCGCGCGGCGCGACACCGCCCCCGGGGCGGGCCCAGTGCGTGGCAGGGGGATCGCCTACCCCATCGCGAAGTTTCCAGCCTGCGAGCGCCGCTGGACCGGCTGGACGTTCCCAGACCCCAACCATGCGGCTCCTGCTGCTCCTGGCCCCGTTGGGCTGGCTGCTTCTAGCCGAAACGAAGGGTGACGCCAAGCCGGAGGGTGAGGGCTCTGGGCTGGGGAGGTGGGGTGCGGGAGGGAGCCATTAGGGGCTGGAGCGGGAGGATGGGGGCAGGAGGGCTGGTCTAGGGGCTGCCTCCGTTAGGAGCGGTCTGTAGGGAAGTCCTGGGCTTCCGAGGGTTTCTGGGTTCAGGCTGCTGGTTCCCTGACTCGCTGGTGACTTGGACAAGTCACTTCCCCTCTTAGGGTTGTGGTTCCCACTTTCATGCCGCTGGAGGGGAAGAATGGCCGAAGTCCAGACGTTCAGTACCCGAAGGGTCAAATAATAATAGCCCTCATAATAATAAGAACAGTAGCTACCATGTATGGAGCACTGGCCATGGGTCAGACATCAGTTAAGCCGATCCCAAGCTGAAGCCCATCCTTCTATTATTCCCATTTTCCAGCTGGGCAAACTGAGGCTCTAGAGTTGACTCACTTGCCCAAGGTCATTCTGCTTGTGGACTTTGGAACCTGGATTCACACCTAGGACTCACAACCATGGAGTGAGGGGCCCCTGGGCAGGGTTGGGGGTGGAAGGGGTGGCTCAAATGCCAGAACCGTTGGTACTTGCCTGTGTCCTCTGTGGTTTGCTCTGCCCCTGCCAGGTGGGTCTTAACTCTGTCTGGGTTGCCCATGAGGAAACTGGGGCCCAGACAGGTGCAGTGACTGCCCAGGGAGGTCCAGCCTTGGAGTGGTAGGTCTCAGATCTGCTGGATTCCGGGTCTAGTGCTCCTACAAAAGGCAGATTGGATTTCAAGGTGTCCCACCATCCCAAGTGGGTGCTACGCTCCTCCTCAGCTCTACCTGGACCACCTGCCCAGTGAGCATCTGAGAGCCCCCAGGAGGACACTGAAGGCTGTGGAGGCAAGCCCAGCGAAGCAGAGCCAGACTGGCCACAGCCTCCATCATCCCTGTTCTCCTTGGTCCACCCTCCAAGAGAACCTGCGAACACAGGATGGTAGTTTAGCAGACTTGGGCCAGGAGAAGGGGTGGGAACCACCGTTTCTTGACTACTTCCTTTGTGTCAGGGTCTGCCCAAGGCTGCATGTCTCCCATGGGGATGCAGTGTTGCTTCATCTCCGTGAAGCTTGGTGTTCTAGCCTGCAAAACAGGAGTGAACATACCTCAGTCCCAGAGCTCGAACAGGGATTCCATGGGTTGAGCCCTGTTGGGGAGAGTTCAGCTCAATGCCCAGGCCATCAAGGCATTTTCTTTCTTGTGCCCAGTGCTACTTTGTGGAGTACCCAGGACAGTAAGACCCATCAAAAAATCCGGTGAGGGCGGTGCTAAGCACAGGGCTGGGCTGGTGGTATGTGCAAAGGGCCTGTGGCCGGGGTCTAGTTGCTGGCCTTTTTACCCCAAGTCTCTCTTCCTTCTGCTTCTACTGATGTAGGCTCCCTCCACTTCAGACCATCCCAGGAGAGAAACCCCAGCCACCTATGATGAAGCCCAGGGGGGTGAGTTGGAGAGACCAAATTGAGGACAAGGCCCCAGCAGGAGATGAGAGGGGCCAGAGTAGGTGCAAGGCAGCCTCCACAGAGTGTGAAGGATTCTGGGTGTTGCTGAGATAATCCAGGTAAAGCACCTGGTAGATAAGCAGGTCCCCAGACATGTGGCCAACATCAGGCTGCTCTCAAGTGGCTGCCCTGTGCTTCCCTTGCTCCATTCAGACCTTTTTGATAGCGTAAGTAATCATTGGGCCCATTTTGCAGTTGGAAAGACTGAGTTCCCTAAAAGGTTAGACCCCTGGTCTCAGGTTGCCACAGCTGGTTGGAGGTGGCGTCATTGACTGCAACTCAGACCTTCTGCTTGATCCTGCTGACCCCTACTTTTGGCTAGAGGGGTGTCCTTGTTGGGAGATGCTGCTAGGAGGAGTCTCTCCAGCTCTCCCAGACCCAGCTGGTTGAGACCCCTCAGTCTGCTGGCTAAGAAGACAGCGGAGGATGGAAGTTTTTTCTCTAGGCCTTGCTCAAGCTGCCTACTGGCCTCCCGTCGAGGCCAGCTCCTTCCTTCCCCTGGCTGGGCGGGGACACCCAGCCCAGCACCAGGTGGCCAAGATGGTGCAGCTGCAGAGGAAGGTTCCATGGGGCAGGCGCAGGCACTGGGCCAGATGTCCCTTGGGGGTCCAGCGAGGCCTGAAGTGGGGCCAGGAACTTGCTGTTTGGGGCTTGGGCGGTAGGGTGGAGATTCTCTCAAGAGCTTGTCCACCCTTCAAACACCCAAGGATTCGACACAGGGAGGGAAAGATGGATGGTTCTCACTTTCAGGGTGCTCCCAATCTGAGGCGGGAAGACACAGAGCTCCTCACCACAGTGGACACCCAATCTGGTGGGGGATACAAAGCCCTCTGTGCCTGAGGGAAGAGACATTGCCCCCTCCTGGGGGAGCCCCCAGACTGATGGGGGGGACCAGAAAAGGCTTTCAATAAAGCAGGATCCAAACAAGCAAATTTGCACATAGCTGAGGGAGCAGGAGAGTCCCCAGAGGCAGCCCTGTCCTTTCTGCCTTTTTTCCCTCTCCCTTCTTCCCGGGCTCACGCCTTTCCCTGCAGGCCTTCATCTGGCCACGGAGAAGGGAGGACAAGCCTGAGCCCCGTAGTCTGAGGCTCCAGGATTACCAGCTAGGCTCGGGTGGGAGCTTCAAGCCCTGCTGTGGAACAGTGGGAAATGGAGAAGCAGGCAGACCCAGCTGGTTGGTGTGTGTGTGTGTGTGTTGGGAGGGGGGAGTCTGAGGAGACCTAAGGGTGTGAGTGGGAGGCCATACCTCTGGGGAGAGGCAGGGTTGGCTCTGGCCCTGGGAATCCCCATTTCCCGGCTCTGCTTCCGTTCCAGCCTCAGGTGGGCGTTGGGGACGGGGGAGGAGTTTTCATTCATTTCCACCTCCCTAGGGAGCAGACCGGGTGTGTCCTGACCACACCTTGAAATCCAAGACACACAGACCGTCTGCCCCCTTGCCTGGGCTGGCATTGCTTGGGGCGAGGAGTTGGCATACCATGGAGCACAGCTGAACTGGCCTGAATCCTCAGCCTTCTCTTAGGATCCCAGAGAGATGTCTGCACTCCTGCAAGCCCCTGGCTCAGCCTTTCCGGTCATTCTTGCTCTCAGGAAGGCAGCTCCCCTCCATCCTGGTCCCCCCAGCACAGCTCCCTCTGTTAGGGGAGGTTCCCTATGACAAAAACTCCTGGGACTCCCCAGCCAAGCTCATTCAATCCTCACAAGAGTCTCTGGAGGAAGGTGATTTTTTTTCCTGGCTGCGCTGTACAGCTTGCAAGATCTTAGTTCTGTGACCAGGGATTGAACTTGGACCTTCAGCAGTGAAAGCGAAGAGTTCTAACCATTGCTGGACTGCCGAGGAATTCCCTGATACTATTGTTACTACTCCCATTTTGCAGATAGGAAAACAGAGGCGCAGAGAGTTTAAGTTACTCTCCCAGCAGTCTGTCTTTCGCAGTTTGCCACTCCGCTCTGCTGTCTGGTTTATCTCTGCTGACCCTGGATCATGGGTCATCATCTTTCCAGGGAAACCACTGCTGGACTTGGAGCAGCAGGTCAAGGGGACCGAGAGCCCTGGATGGCCGGCCTCACGTGGGCCTTGGCCTCAGCCCGTGGCAGCTGGCTGGACCAGACAGCAAGCAGGTGGGCGGGTCCCTGGTGTTCATGGATGGCAAATCCTCCACGTTGTTACCCTGTGAGCTGCCCAGAGCTCTGGCTGCGCGGTGAATTGGTAAGAGACCTTACCGCGTGACTGGAGCCGGGTGCCCATGCTGGGGAGGCCTGAAGAAGGTGGCTGGAAAGGCTGGATTCAGCCGGCAGCTGGGATTCCCAGCATTCCAGGATCTTGGACAGGGAGGTGAAGGGCATGGACGTGTGGGATTCCAGCTCATTCCTGTCCTATACTTCAAGGTTCTGTGACCTTGGGCAGGTTATGTAGCTTCTCTGTGCCTCAGTTTCTTCACCTATAAGAAGGAGAGTAGAAATATCACCTATCACATAGGATGGTTTTTTAAAAAATTATTTAATTGGCTGTGCTGGATCTTCATGGCTGCCTGTAGGCTTTTCTCGAGTTGCGGTGAGTGGGCTTCTCCTTGCGGTGGCTTCTCTCGTCATGGAGCACAGGCCCTGGAGTGCAGGCTTAGTAGTTCTGGTGCACGGGCTTAGTTGCCTTGCAGCATGAGAGATCTTCCCAGACCAAGATCAAACCTGTGTCCCCAGCATTGGCAGGAGGATTCTTAACCACTGGACCACCAGAAAAGTCCCTGCTTAAGATGTTGATGGTTAAGTTCGATAACAGATGTGACACGCCTCAGGCAGTTCATGGCATTGAGTCAAGGCTCAGCTGGTGCTAGTGCCTACTAGTCACTTCCCACAGGGCTCCGAAGGCCACACTCTGCACATCAGGCCCAAGTCACACTCAGTCCCAGCCTTGGAGAGGGGGAGGGGCACCGAGGAAATAGACATGTTGGGCTCAGCATGACAAAGGGAGGGCGAGCAGGTTTGTACTGGTACTGCACCTGCTGGGCACACTGAGACTGCTTGAGCTGAGGACCGATGGATAAGGGGATGAGATTGAGAAGGGCTTCTTGGAGGTGGTCTGGGGAAGGAGCAAGTTTTGCAGGCAGGACAAAAGAATAGGGTGCTGGTTGGATTCATCAGGGCAGTTTCCTGGGGATGTTGAGAGCTGGTGCCAGGGTCCCTTAGGGCAGGAGCCTGCCTTGAGTTCTCTTGCTGTGAACCACCTCCCAAGCCCCTGCACGGGAGCCTAGAGTCAGAGGACCAGGGGATGGGTGGTCCTATCCAGTCCATCCTACAAGAAATCAACCCTGAATATTCATTGGAAGGACTGATGCTGAGGCTAAAACGCCTATACTTGGCTACTTGATGTGAAGAGCCGACTCATTAGAAAAGACCTTGGTGCTGGGAAAGATTGAAGGCAAGAGGAGGAGGGGACGACAGAGGATGAGATGGTTGGATGGCATCACTGATTCAATGGACAAGAGTTTGAGCAAACTCTGGGAAATGGTAAAGGAGAGAGAATCCTGGCCTACTGCAGTCCATGGGGTCACAGAGAGTCGGACACAACTGAGCAACTGAACAACATCAGCCTCCCAGGCCCTGCATTGGAGCCTAGAGTCAGAAGACCAGGGGATGGGTGGAACCAGAGGTTTCTAAATATGGCTGACATCAGAAATCACCAGGGAAGTGGAGGATGAATCCAATCCAGCCTCCTGGCTCCATCTCAGATTGCTGGTCCTGGGACCCAGGAGTGTAGATTTCACAACCTCCTTTGTGATGCTAATATGCAGGCAGGTTTGGGACCCCCTGTATTGGGCGATCATGGCCAGGAGAGTGGACATTGTGTTGCCCAAGGAGTATAGAATTTGTAAGGTACCCTGGCAAGGAAAACTGAGCAGAGACAGGCTGGGCAGGTGGAAGGGGGCATATGGGGAGGGCCTGGCTGGACCGTCTCTTTAAATGGAGACGGATGCCTGACCACAATCCAGGCCTGAGCAGGGCATGCAGAGTTAAGATAGGGGCCTTTAGAGCCCGATGTCTGCGTCCACATCATTGTGCTGCCTTGGGCAGGTTACTGTGTCTGAGTCTTCCCCCCGCCCCTCCTCCTGCCGCCTGACTTCAGGAGCCCTTGCCAGTAGAGAATCCAGAATCTCACATAGATGCACACACTGGCTTTTTCCATCCATGAAATGTGACACTCTTCCTGTCCCCAGCAGTCCCTGCTGTCGACCAGAAGGCCTGAGAGCTGAGGCTTTGGCTCTCCTTGCCTGGGGGCAGAATTAACCATCCAGACGGGTTGAGGGGAATCCTTCCCCTGAGTGTGAGCCACACCCCTCTTCTCTGGACCCCAGGGTCAGATGGTGAGGCCTCCCCTCTGCACACCTGCCTAGTGAATCCACCCTTTTCTGCCCCAGGTCTCTGGACCCACCATCAGTGGATTCTTGCCAATCTTGGCCCGGCTGCCTGGCGCCAACCCCCTGCTCTGGGACCAGCTGCCTGGTCCCAGAGCAGGGGGCTCAGCCGGCTTTACCCCTTTGTTCTTTTAGCCCAGGCTCCTCCTGACTTCTTGGGGAGGTCAGGGTGAGAGGGCCTGACCTACCTGTGCTGGCCTGGCCACTTGGAGTGGCCATAAAAGTGCTAGGTCCTGTACCCCAGGGAAACAAGACTCACCCAGCGAATCAATGATGAGTGCTGCAGATGATGGAGTCCTGCCTCTGAGGGCAGGAGAGAGGTCAAGAGAAATCCAAGAAGGCTTCATAGACGTGGAGGTAGCGAAGAAGTGTCACTGGCCCTGAGACCGGGAGGAAGGTTAGAGAAAGGGCAGAGAGATAAAGCCCTGGCAGGAGGGAGGTGCCCAGCAAGGTGAGGAGCAGGGCCTGCTTGGTGGAGGGAATGAGGATGTCAAAGGCCAGTGGGCAGGGGCCCTGAATGCCAGAGCAAGGCGTTTGCCTCTCAGTGATCAGCACCAAGAGTAGCTCTTAGTGTGTGCCAGCATTCCAACAAGGATATTCCAGGCCTGGAAGTGAAATGAGCTTCCCTGGTGGCTCAGACGGTAAAGAATCCGCCTGCAATGCAGGAGACCTGGGTTTGATCCCTGGGTTGGAAAGATCCCCTGGAGGAGGGCATGGTAACCCACTCCAGTATTCTTGCCTGGAGAATTCCTATGGACAGAGGGGTCTAGGCTACAGTCCATGGGGTCACAAAGAGTCAGACATGACTGAGCGTGTGAAAGTGAAAAAGCGCTCATGACTGAGCACAGAAAGTGAAAAATGTGAAAGCGTTGGTCACTCAGTCGTGTCTGACTCTTTGGGTCCCCATGGACTGTGGCCCGCCAGGTTCCTCCGTCCATAAAGAATTCTCCAGTCAAGAATACTGGAGTGGGTAGCCATTCCCTTCTCCAGGGGATCTTTGCAACTCAGGGATTGAACCCAGGTCTCCTGTATTGCAGGTGGATTCTTTACTGTCTGAACCACCAGAGCCTGATCTCATTTAATTAGTCTAGCAGCCCTGGGAAGCAGGTATGGTTATTACCCCTGTTTTACAAGGGGGAAACTGCAGCTCAGAAGGTTAAGGACTCGCCCAGGCTCACGCAGTTGGTAAGGAAAAGAGCCAGGAGCCTAGCCAAGCCAGCTACAGAGTTTTTTTTTCCCCAACCATAGATTCAACCTGGGCCTCAGCAGTGAAAGCCCAGACTCCTAACCACTAGTACACCAGGGAACTCCCAGAGCCTTTACTTCCCAGAGAATGCAGTCTCAAAGTATGGTCTGGGAATGGTTTGTCCAGGGCTCCCAGAGACGGCATGTGGGAGAGTTTCCAGGAGGTTCTGTTGTAGAGATAAAGCCACCCTGCAGAGTCCAGAGTGGTTCCTTGTTAAAAAGGTAGCATAAGTAAGTTCATTTATATCACTTTTTAGATTCCACATATAAGGAATGCCATAGAATATTTTTCCTTCTCTGTCTGACTTACTTCAGAAAGAGACTCACAGACTTAGAGAACGAACTTACAGTTGCTGGGGGTAAGGATGGGAGGAAGGGATAGGGAGTTTGGGATGGACATATACCCACTGCTCTATTTAAAACGGATAACAAACAAGGACCTACTGTATAGCACAGGGAACTCTGTTCAGTGTTGTGTGGCAGCCTGGGGGAGAGGAATCTGGGGGAGAATGGATATGTATGGCTGAGTCCCTTTGCTGTCCACCTGAAACTATCACAACCTTGTTAATCAATTATGTGCTCAGTCATGCCTGACTCTTTGCGGCCCCATGGCCTGTAGCTTGCCAGGCTCCTCTGCCCATGGAATTTTCCAGGCAAGAATACTGGAATGGGGTGCCATTTCCTATTCCAGGATAATTGGTTATACTCCAATATAAAATTTTAAAAAGTGTTTTTTTTTTTTTTTTTTTTTTTTAAAAAAAAAGGTAGCATAGCCACTCTTGGCCAAAGGCCAGGATTTCAAGTGAATTTCTACTGCAGGCCAACTCTTCTTGGTTCTCATGGTGTTGGGAGAATCCAAGGCCAAGTGAGGCTCAACACAAAAATGTGTTGAGATCAGTTAGCAATGTCTGCCCTGAGTGCAGGCAGGGAGAGTGGAGGTTGTTCCCAGGCTGATGTCTGACAGTGGCCAGAGAGGTCCTCCTGGTGTTCAACACTCAGAGCGAATCCTTTCCTCTGCCCCCAAATCCAGAGACCCACAATGCAAGGTGCAGACGCCTCTGCCCTGGGTGCTTCCTGCCATGTTGGTCAGTCACCAGATGGACAGAGACCCATGTCATGTCCCACCTCTGACATTAACCTGATGAGTGATCTTAGATGTGCCCCTTCCTCCCTGGGCCCTTGTCTGTGATGGGTTGATGTGAAGATACATCCCGTGAGATTTGACACATCCCTTTGGGCACAGTTACCCACTCCTGACGTCACCTCTCTTCATCCTCCGTTCCCTTCTCTGTCCCTAGACAACCTTTTGGTCCTCACTGTGGCTACGAAGGAGACCGAGGGGTTCCGACGCTTTAAGCGCTCAGCTCAGTTCTTCAACTACAAGATCCAGGTAGGGGGCTCCCTGGGTGGGGGCAGAGACAGCCGAGGGGAGGTGCTGGACAGATAGAAGTCACGATGCTCGGTCTGTCAGATGCCCAGGTGGGGCTGGAAATTGAGCTGGCCAGGTTTCTTTTTAGCAAAAGCCCATGTTAAGGGGCCTGTCTCTGCAGGCGCTGGGGCTGGGGGAGGACTGGCCTGGGGAGGCGATGTTGGCAGGCGGAGGGCTGAAGGTCCGGCTATTGAAGAAAGCCCTGGAGAAGCACGCCGACAAGGAGAACCTGGTCATTCTCTTCACAGACAGGTAGGCATCTGAGAGGTAGAAGAATATTCTAGAATGAGGCCCTGCCAGGACATCAGGGATGAGGTGGGGATTACTGTAGCTAGGGTTGCCTACAGTTCTAAGGGATCTATGCACCCCAGAAAAGACTCATTTCCACTCTTGGTGAAAAGATGGGTGGGGGGACCTGCTCAGGTATGGTGAGCTATGCTTCTTTTAATGTATATATAGTATATATAATTTTATATATTTGTTTTTGGTTGCACTTCATTGCTGTTTGCAAGCTTTTCTCTAGTTGTGATGAGCAGGGGCTACTCCCTGGTTGCATTTCACGGGGCTTCTCATTACGGTGGCTTCTCTTGTTGCTGAGCACGGGCTCTCGGGCTCTCGGGCTTCAGTAGTCGTGGTGTACGGGGCTCAGTTTTCTCTTTGGGCTCGGTAGTTTTGGCTCCTGGGCTCTAGCACAGGCTCAGTAGTTGTGGCACGTGGACTTAGTTGCTCTGTCGCATGTGGAATCTTCCCAGACCAGGGATCGAACCTGTGTCTCCTGCAGGTGGATTCTTTACCACTGAGCCATCAGGGAAGCCCGCTGAGCTATGCTTTGAGTGTGAAATGGTCACAGATTATGGGGACCATGTCTCTGCCCAGGGAGGGGGTGGAAACTTGATGGGCAGGGTCAAAGGTAACAGAGCTGATCTATTTACTAGATGTGGCCCAGGGCAGGCGTGGGAGGAGGAAAGTGTTAGTCGCTCAGTCGTGTCTGACTCTGCAACCCCGTGGCCTATAGCCCACCAGGCTCCTCTGTGCATGGGATTCTCCAGGCAAAGATACTGGAGTGGGTAGCCATTCCCTTTTCCAGGGGATCTTCCTGACCTGGGGATCGAACCTGGGACTCCTGCACTGCAGGCAGATTCCTTACCATCTGAGCCACCAGGGAAGCCTGGGCTCCTCCTGCCTGTGCCCTTCTGAGCCCCTGCTCCCCTACCAACCCCGTCTCCTCGCCGCCCTGCTCCATCTTTTCCCGGCTCTGGCCACAGCTATGATGTGGTATTTGCCTCGGGGCCCCGAGAGCTCCTGAAGAAGTTCCGGCAGGCCAGGAGCCAGGTGGTCTTCTCGGCCGAGGAGCTCATCTACCCGGACCGCAGGCTGGAGGCCAAGTACCCGGTGGTGTCCGACGGCAAGAGGTTCCTGGGCTCTGGAGGTGAGGACCCCGGGTGCACAGTGTGTGGCGGACAGGGCAGGCTCCAGAGAGGTCCATCCACTGCCTTGGGGAGGACCCCCTGGCTCGACATCCCACATGGCTATCACGAGCTGCTGAATGCAGAGTCCTCAGAAGAACTCCTGAGTTTTTAACCTTTAAATCAGCTCCACTGCAGTCTTGCTTATCTCATTCAATAGCTCCCCTGATCTGCACAGGATAGAACAGGGAGTCACCCCCAATTCCTCCCTCCCCTCCCCCACCTCACCTTCAGCAGGTCACACCACTCCCACTCTGGAGATCTCTGGAGTCTGCCCTCTCACATCCACACCCCTGGCCACCGCCTCTCCGGGCTGCTGGCATGGGCAGTAGTCCCCTGACTGCTCTGCCCGCCTCTAGCCTCTCCTCTTCCAGTCCATTCTCCATCCAGCACAGATGCGAGTCCACACATATTGCTCAGTGACTTCCCCTTGCACAGAGAATAAAACCCATATTTTATTCTGGATTCCCCTGTCTAGCCACGAAGGGAGGATCTGCTCCAGCAACCTTGTTTCCCTATTGGCTGAGATAGCGCAGCCCAGATGGCCTGGCCCTGGCCCAGGGGTGGAGGTGTCCTCTGGGGCGGGGCCCTTTCCTGGCTGCCCACCTGCTTTTTCTCTTCCCCTCCCACCAGGCTGCACAGTAGTTAAGGAGCTATGTGGGCTTTTCCCTCTATCCCCTCCTGCACTGTGTGACCTCGGCTCAGCCTCTGCCCTTCTCTGGGTCAAGTTTCCTGGATACCTGTCGAAAAGGGGCTCCAAACCTATGCCCCACCAGCCCTTTACTCCTGGGCTTCAGTGTAACTCATTCATTCCCCTCCTGTGTGCTGCCCAGGACCTGAACTGGTGCAGGTTAATGGACAACAGTGATTTTTCTCTCTGGGCTCAGTGGGAACTTGTCACCAAGTGGCATTAACAGATAGGCTGTTTCCAGCCTATAGACAGCACCTCCCCTCAATCCAGGAGGGCTTCTGAGAGGAGGCAGGGCTTATGAATAAAGAAGTGAAAGGTGGGTGAGAGGGAAGGCTGGGAGGAGGCCCCTGACTCAGAGGCCAGAAATTGAGTGTCTGTCTATATGTCCCCCACCCCCAGGCTTCATCGGTTATGCTCCCAACCTTAGCAAACTGGTGGCAGAGTGGGAAGGCCAGGACAGCGACAGCGATCAGCTCTTTTACACCAAGATCTTCTTGGACCCAGAGAAGAGGGTAAGCAGCAGTGGGTAGGGCTGTGAGATCTTGACACTGGATCCCCCAGACTGGGCTGCACTGGGAGCAGCCCCTACCCCCCAGACTTGACCCCCTGGGCTGGGCATTGACACCCCACTTACATATTCTTTGATTCACTCATTTATTCAGCAGGTATTAAAAAACATTTTATTTATAGTATTTACCTTTTTATTTTCGGCTGTCCTGAGTCTTTGTTGCTGGACTAGCTTTTCTCTAGTTGCAGAGAATGGGGGCTACTCTCCAGTTCTGGTGCTCAGGCTTCTCATCGCAGTGGCTTCTCTTGCTGCAGAGTCTGGGCTCCAGGGCACTCAGGCTTCAGTAGTTGCAGCAAGTGGGCTCAGTGGTTGCAGCTCCCAGGCCCTAGAGCACAGCCTCCATAGTTGCGGTGCGCCTGCTTAGTTGCTCCATGGCCTGTGGGGTCTTCCTGGATCAGGGATTGAACCTGTGTCTCCTGCACTGGTAGGCAGATTCTTACCACTGAGCCACCAGGGAAGCCCCAGCAGATATTTTCTGAGTTGTGTGTGAGACACTGTCAGGCGTAGGTAATGAACGAGACAGTTGGGGTTTCTGCCCTCCTGAACCCTCAAACCGGGCAGGGGAGGAATTTACAGCCTCGTGGCAGGTGGTGAGGATGGTCATGAAAGGAACTGACAGCCTGAGCTGCCCCTGGCCCACCCAACTTGGAGGAGTTCTAAGGGACTGATGAGGTCTTGACTGGACCTGGGCCCCACAGGCCAGGCCTCTGAGCCTGTCTCAAGGCAGGGATCCTTGAGGGGAGTGGAGGTGGTAGAACCGAGCAGGTGTAGCCCCAAAGCCAGCCAGTGTCCTCTGGGCAGTCAGGAAAGTTAGGGAACTCTTGGGGAGAGGGTCAGTATTCCTGGATTCTGCCCTGCACACCCCCTCAACCCCAATTTATGCTGTGTTGCCTGACAAAGGGTAAGTCACTTTCCCTCTCTGGGTCTCAATTTTTATTATCCATGAAAAAATGAAGTGAAGCAGTTGGACTTGTGCAGTGGAAACTATGAACTTGATCTTTGTTGGCTCAGTCCTTCCTTCTCCTTCCCCTCTGCCTCCAGTGACATTGCTAGTAGAAGCCTGTGGTCTAAAATGGTAGAGCTGCTCTCTGTGGGATGAAGGCTGAGCCTAGAGTGTCACTTGGCCTGACCTAGGGCTCCTTGAGACATAGTCGCATCTGCAAGCAGTAGCGTTATGTCGTGAGCATGGACCTCAGGGCCAGGCTGCCCGTTTCCAATGCCAGCTTAGCCAGTTACTAGCTGCATGACCTTGAGCAAATTATCCAACCTCTCTGTGCCTTGTTTTTAAATCTGTGAAATGCAATGATGATGATACTTTCTCACAAGGATGTTCTGTGGATTAAATGAGTGTGCATGTAATACTTAGAATAGTGATTGGCACCCAGTTGAGTCCTAAACAAGCATCTGTTATCACAACGGCTGTTGTTGAACCAGCTGTCCCCTTAGATTCTTTCCAGTTCAGAGAGTCCCTAGTTCTCGTGAATAAAGGTGCTACAGCAGTAAATCCCAGGGGCTTGGCCACTGACTGGCTTCCCAGGGATCCTAGCTGCCCTGATGTGACGGGGAAAAGCGGATGGAGGGAGAGGAAGTGGCAGAAGTGGGAGGGCTGGCTCCCCACACTGGGTGATGGAGCCCTGTCCACTGCCAGGGCTTGTTCCTGGTGCAGTCCAATGCCCTCTTTCCTACAGGAGCAGATCAATATCACCCTGGACCACCGTTGCCGAATCTTCCAGAATTTGGATGGAGCCTTGGGTGAGCAGCCCCAACAGGGAGGGGGATCCTGAGAGGAGTGGTAAGGAGATGAGGATTCCAGCGAAGAAGGTTCCTCTCAGCTGTTGTGCTGGGATTTTGCCTATCTCATCCCCAGGTCCCCAGAGACCACCTGGATGTTCTCTGGGGGCAGGGCTGTGTCTCTTTGGGGATGAAGAAAGGAGGTCCAGAAGGTCAGTCCAGAGAACTTGCAGGACACCAGGGCTCAGACTGGGAGGAGCTGGGTGATGCACTCAGTGGGTACCCCATCCCTGCCCTGCATCCCTGGTCCTTCAAGGTGAGCCTACTTCACCTCCTTCCCCTACTCTCCCACCTCCCAAGTGAAGACTTCCTGAGCTGGGGGCAGGGAGTTGATGGATGACATGGGAAGCAGAGAGGCCGCTTGACCCTTGAAACCACAAATGCTCTTGGCCTGGTCCCAAGTCAGTGGCTGGTGATGACATTGCTTTGCCACTATTTTGCTGGATGACCTCAGGCAAGACACAAACACATACCCTCGGGCGTCTGTTTTCCCACCCTTAGAAAAGAAAAGTTGGACCAGATCATTGATTGGTGATTTAATGGGGGTAAATGGACCCCTTTGAGAGTCTGAGGAGAGCTCTGGGTCCCATCCCAGCGAGGTGCAGAGACATCACACCCTTTGGTCTGTGGGTTCTGGGAGTTCATGAGCCTCGGTTAAGAAGCTGGGTCCAGACTGCTTCTTGGGTGGGTCAGGGGCTTGCACAGAGGGGCTCCCCTCACATGATCACTCACCACAAAAGGCCTCCGTGCCAGGCGTCTTCTCAGGCCTCTGGGAAAAGGCCCGTCTGCGTTTTATAACTGTCAGACAGAGCAGTCCTACCTGCTGTCTTATGTGCAGACTGTCCGGGTCGGAGCCCAGAACCTGGCCTCTGGGCCTGATGCTGGACAGGTCTCTGTTTTCTGACCCACAGATGAGGTCGTGCTCAAGTTTGAAATGGGCCAAGTGAGAGCGAGGAACCTGGCCTACGACACCCTCCCAGTCCTGATTCATGGCAACGGGCCCACCAAGGTAGGGAGGGGCCCCAGCCCCAGGGGAGAGTCGTGGGGGGAGAGATCCAGAATCCGGGGTTGTGCTCTCACTGTGACCCCAAGCTTCCCTTGGGTTTGGGGCCACCTACGTGGGACACGCTCACTGCCTCTGTCCTCACATCTGAGTTCAGGATGGTGCTGCCTCTCTGTGCCCGCACGGCCAGTGATGCCCTGTCTGTCTGTGCTGGACCACAGAGGAGGCACTGTCTCCATCAGGCCCAAGCGGGGCTGCCTTGAGTCATCTGTACTCTGCCACCCCAGGGCAGACTTGTTCCTACATTCAACAAACATTGCATGTTTGCACCAAGGCGTGAGGCCCCGCCAGCCCTGAACAGGACAGAATGTTCCCTGTTCTCCCAGAGCTGCAGGAGGGGCAGGGGTGCAGGCCAGCCTCCCCTGGCCCTTGAGGGACAGGCCCCTGGATCCCAACTGGTTTCTAGGAGTGTGGTCCTCAACCACTCCTTCAGAATCAGGTGGATGGGAGGGGAAGGGGAGTGTGTTTAAATGCAGGTTTCCTGACGCCGCCCAAGTGCGTGTGTGCTTAGTTGCTCAGTTGTGTCCCCCTCATTGTGGCCCCATGGGCTGTGGCCTGCCAGGCTCCTCTGTCCATGGGATTTTCCAGGAAAGAATACCGGAGTGGGTTGCAATGCCCTCCTCCAGGGGATCTTCCCAACCCCCAGGGATTGAATCCACGTCTCTTGTGTCTCCTGCATTGGCAAGTGGGTTCTTTACCACTAGCGCCACCCACCCAAGAGCTGCAGTTTTGAAATGTCTGCAGGGGGGGCGCCGAGGAATCTGTATTTTACACGCTCCCAGGAGGTCCACAGGGCTTTCCAGGTGGCACTAGTGGTAAAGAACCCGTCTGCCAATGCAGAAGACGCAGGAGACGCGGCAGGTTCAGACCCTGGGTTGGGATGATCCTCTGGAAGGAGGGCATGGCAACCCACTCTAGTATTGTTGCCTGGAGAATCCCATGGACAGAGGAGCCTGGCAGGCTACAGTCCATGGGGTTACAGAGTCGGACACGACTGAAGCAACTTAGCACACACAGGCGGTCACAGATGAAGCAGCACCAAAGTCTGTGTCCTCCCTCTGCCCTGCTCAGACCAGCTTTGGTCATCTCCAAGGGTGGATATACTTTCCAAGACCTGCCCCCAACAAAGCCACATTCCTGCCTTCTTTGGGAGGGCAGAGGGCTGGGGTGCAGGCCCCCCTCCTTGGTGGTGGCTGGGGCAGGAGTGGGGCTGGCCTGGTTTCAGTCATATCCCTTGTCTCCCGACAGCTGCAGCTGAACTACTTGGGCAACTACATCCCGCGCTTCTGGACCTTCGAGACGGGGTGCGCTGTGTGTGACGAGGGCCTGCGCAGCCTCAAGGGCATCGGGGTGAGGCTGCTGGGCCCCGGGGCTCTGTCCTCGGAGTGGGAGAAGGGGAGGGGTTCTGGAAGAGACTCTTGTCATCTCTGGTGGGCCCTAAAGCGGTCACCTTCCTCCTCGTCCTCACCCAGGCACCTCCTCCTGAAAGCCTTCTCAGATTGCACATGGCTCTGGCTTCCTGGGAAGCCTAAGTTCTGGTTTCTTCTGCCTGGTCCTTCAGGGGCCCTTGTAGCCCTCTCCCCATCCCATGAACCTTGCTCCTCATTCATGGTCCATCTCAGACCTCATGCCAGCCAAGCTCTCTGACAGTGTGCTGTCAGCCTGTCCTGGCTAGAGTCTGGGCTCACGCTGCACCTGTCCCCTGTAGAGACAGCCTCCAGCTGCATCCCTGCTGGTCCCGTCCCTGCCCCCTGCACACGCTGCTCGGAGCTCCTGCCCAGGCCCCTTTCCTGCTAAGTCCTGCAAAGCCTCTGACTTCTAGTCCCTCTGGCCATCCTCAGGGCTCAACAGCCACTCCATGGCTGGACATGGCTGGACTCTTGTGCCGCCCTCTCTCCCTGCAGGATGAAGCTCTGCCTGCTGTTCTGGTCGGCGTGTTCATCGAACAGCCCACCCCGTTCCTGTCCCTGTTCTTCCAGCGGCTCTTGCGCCTCCACTACCCCCAAAAACGGTTGAGGCTTTTCATTCACAACCACGTGAGTAGCAGGCTCTTGGTGGGCTCACCATGTGGTTTGGGTCGAGGGTCCACCCTTGCAAGATGCCCTGAGACCTCTGAGGAAGTAACCAAACCAGGGTTATCTGGGCCAGATGGAAGTAGGAAGTAGGCTGTATTCCCAATCACTGGGTTGACTTTGCAGTCAGACCGGCTGGATTTGAACCCCAATATCACTGCTTATATTAGCTGTGTGACCTTGGGCATCTTATTCAACCTCTCTGGGCTTCAGTTTTCTCATCTATTAGGTCTATTCAATAGGGATACTATTAGTGCTGGCCACATAGGATTAAACAAGTTGACCTCTGAAGCATGAAGACAAGTGCCTGATGAATAGGAAGCACATAGTAGGTGCTCTTAGCTGACGTCATTATCGTTATTTCCCTTCCTGCTCCAGTCAGTCTTTCGTTCCTCCCCCCCTTTTTTTTTGGCCAAGCTGCAGGACATGTGGGATCTTAGTTCCCCGACCAGGGATCAAACCTGTGTCCCATGCAGTGGAAGTGCTGAGTCTTAACCACTGGACCGCCAGAGGAGTCCCAGTCTTTCCTGATTCGATCTGGTGATAGTTAAATTGGTTTTCATTCCTTGAGTATAATACATTCTGAGGAGTCAAGGGGCACCTGAAGGCCTTCTACTTTGTGAATCCAGGCCTGGAATAAGTATTCTGAGCTCCCTGCCTCGCCAGCCTCTCCATTCCAGCAGGATAAAGTCCCACATCTCAGCTTTTGCTGAGAGAAGCCAAACATGCTCTTAAGTCCTGCCTGCTGTCAAAGCTCTTTGTCTTCCATAGAGTCTTAGCTGCCCTGTCTATAGTCACCCTCTTCCGAGACCTCGTGGCCCTGACTGTCTGCACCCCACCTCCAGGGACCTGTGGGCCCTGACTCAGCTCAGCTTGTCTGTCTCACAGACATTCAACTGTCCTTCCTGAAAACAGGAGGAGGTTGTAGACCCTGCCCTTGGGAGGCTCCCAGCTTCCCTGGAGTCATCAAACCTCATGCGCATAAATTGTGACTTTGTGTAGAAAAAGAGAATTGTCCCAGACGGTCTTTGAGGACCTACTGTGTGCTCTTGTCTGACTTGTCAACTCCTTGCAGTGACCCCATGGGGAGACAGGATTGCCCTCCCATTTTACAAGGGAGGAAACTGAAGCTGAGACAGGTGAAGTGACTTGTCCAAGGCCATGCAGCTCACTGGAGCAGATCCAGGCTTCGCTCTGAACCCTGGGTTTGTTTTTAAACACCCTGCTCTTCCTTTTTCCCCATGCAAGGGGCTCCAGGTATAAACTTTTTCCAAGTGCCGTTTGAACATTACCTGGAGTGTTTTATAGCAAACTCTGGGCCATACCTGGGACCAGCAGAACTGGTCATCAGTGACTGATGTGGGGCCTGTGGGGTGAGGGGCGCTGTCCTGGTGACAGAGGCTTTTAAGAGGCCTGTAGACCTGGTCTAGTCAGGGGAGGATGGTCAGAGACTGGCTTCCCAGGTGGCACTAGTGGTAAAGAACCCACCTGCCAATGCAGGAGACATAAGAAATGTAGGTTCGATCTCTGGTTTGAGAGTATCGAGGAAATGGCAGCCCACTCCAGTATTCTTGCTTGGAGAATCCCATGCGTGGAGGAGCTTGGTGACCCCTATAGTCCAGGGGTCACAAAGATTCAGACACGACTGGAGTGACTTAGCATGCACGCACGATCAGAGGCTGGCCAGGAAGGGCACTCCAGGCAGAAGGTCTGACGATGGCAGAGTTCCAGGGAGCAAGTTCCAGCAAGTGGCCGGGGATGCGCCAGCAATGAGAGGGAGCAGCCTGGGGCAGCAGAAGACGCTGTGGTCCCAGGGGGTGGAGCCTCATCCTAAGCCTCCATCCCTTTGCCCCCAGGAGCAGCACCACAAGGCTCAGGTGGAGCAGTTCCTGGCAGAGCACGGCGATGAGTACCAGTCTGTGAAACTGGTGGGCCCCGAGGTGCGGGTGGCCAACGCAGACGCCAGGAACATGGGCGCGTGAGTTGAGGGTCATGGCGGAGGGGCCAGGTAATCAGGAGCCCCGGGCGGGGAGACAGAGGTTCAGAAGGCTATGTGGTCTCCAGCAAGTCCTGCCCCTCCCTTGACCTTGGTGTTCTCATCTCTCAAATGGGGAAACCGTTGAGTCAACCTCAATGCTCCTGGGGAGGGCTGAGCAAAGGAGAAGCAAAGGAGAGACAGAGGAAGGACTGGAGGCCAGAGGAGATAAATGCTGACAATTGGAGAAACAGCCTCTGATTTTTTTCCTTTATGATGGAAATAAACAAGTTTAATTTGTGTTGACTATAAAAGAGTTAGAAAGTGCAGATCCGAGATTGGCAAACTCCTTATAAAGGACCAGCTAGTAAATCTATGTAAGTTGGCTTTGAGGGCTCTGCCGTGACCACTCAGCCTGGCTATTAGAGCATGAATGAGCGTGGCTGTGCTCCAATAACATTTTCTTTATCAACACTGAAATTTGAAGTTCATATGATTTTCACATGACTTCTTTTGATTTTTGTTTTCCCCACCCATTTAGAAATGTGAAACTGTTCTTACAGATTTGTGATTGCCACAGGGTGGGAGAGGGATGGACTGGGAGTTTGGGATTAGCAGATGCAAACTGTTACATAGAGAATGGAAAAACAAGGTCCTACTGTGTAGCACAGGGAACTATATTCAATATCCTGTGATAAACCATGATGGAAAGGAATATGAAAAAATGTCTGTGTATATATATATGTACAACTGAATCACTTGGCTCTGTAGCAGAAATTAGCATTGTGAGTCAACTATACGTCAATAAAGTAATTTGACAAAAGTTCCTGGGGATTCTTTTAGTGGTCCAGTGGTTAAGACTCCATGCTTCCACTGCAGAGGGGCACGAGTTCGATCCCTGGTCAGGGAACTAAGATCCCGCATGGCGCATAGCACAGTCAAAAAAAGAGAAAAGGGTCAAAACCTCAGGCAGTGGGCTAGATTTGCACTGTGCTCCATAGTTTGCTGAGCCTGGCACCAGTAAACAGAAAGAACATAGATTTTTAAGAAAATTTTAACTATTACTGATTTACAATATTGTGCTAGTTTCAGGTGTACAACTTCGGATTCTTTTCTATTAAAGGTTATTACAAGGTATTGAATATCATTATCTTTCTGGCATCTGGCACCCAGTGCCCTGAAAGCCTTGGCACTGGGGAGAGCAGGCCCACAGGCAGGTTCCTACACTGCTCGGTGCTATGGGGCCATTATTTACTGTGCTGGACAGTAAATCCTTGTTGTTTATTTTTTGTATATTAGTGTGTATCTGTTAATCCCATACTCCTAATTTATCTCTTCCCCTTCCCCCTTTTCCACTTTAGTAACTGTGTTTTTATTTTCTATGTCTGTGAGTCTATTTCTGTCTTGTAAATATGTTGGTTTGTGTTATTTTTTTAGATTCCACATGCAGGTGATATCATATGACATTTGTCTTCTCTGTCTGACTG
Organism: Bos taurus; assembly: GCF_002263795.3. Lineage (NCBI taxonomy): Eukaryota > Metazoa > Chordata > Mammalia > Artiodactyla > Bovidae > Bos > Bos taurus. Next base: position 41,728,350 of record NC_037343.1, on the reverse strand, counting down.
ATTTTACTTAGTGTGAGATTTTTAAAGCTTTTGGTGTAGGTTGCCAGACTGTCCTCTGGAAAGGCACAGCCAGTTTACCCATAGCACAGAGCAGTGTAGGGACCTGTCTGTGGGCCTGCTCTCCCCAATGCCCAGGTTTCCAGGGCACTGGCTGCCAGATGCCAGGCTCTGGGGCTTGTCTTGACAGCTTTGTAGTCCAGGGGTTGGGTCTCAGAGTCAGGAGGGACCTCGAGGCGGCTGGTGCCAGCCTGCAGCAGGGCTGACCTGAGCTCCCTAAAGACCCTTGGCTGGTACCTGGTGATGACAGATGTGGGCAGCGATGGGGACTGCAGGTGCAGGGATCCTGGGTGGTGGGGAGGTGGGCACCAGCACCCTGACCCCAACGACCCTGTGTTCCCTCCCCACAGGGACTTGTGCCGGCAGGACCGTGGCTGCACTTACTACTTCAGCGTGGATGCCGACGTGGCCCTGACTGAGCCCAAAACCCTGCGGCTGCTGATCGAGCAGAACAAGTGAGGCTGTGGGCTGGCCGCGGCCGGCTGGCAGACAGGCCCTCAGGGCTCACGATGGCCCTGGACCCGAGTCTGGGCTTGGGGTGGGGGCCCCTCCCCTGCCTGTCTCCTCCTCCACACTGGCCTCACCTGTGACCCTGGGCTGTTCCCAGCCTGGCTATCTTGTCTTTACACACACACACACACACACACACATTCTCTAGTTGCGGTGAGTGAGGGCTACTCTTTCTGCAGTGCACAGGCTTCTCATTGCAGTGGCTTCTCTTATTGCAAAGCACAGGCTGTAGGCGCATGGGCTTCGGTAGTTGCACCCCGCAGCCTCAGTAGTTGTGACTCATGGGCTCTAGAGCACAGGCTCAGTAGTTGTGGTGCTCAGGCTTAGTCGCTCTGCGGCATATGGGACCTTCCTGGACCAGGGATCGAACCTGTGTCTCCTGCATTGGCAGGTGGATTTCTTATCCACTGTACTGCCAGGGAAGTCCTGGCTACCTTGATTTAGTCTAGGATGTTCTCCACCTCCTGGCTCCAAGCTCCAAGCTGTCCCACCCCCTACCCCCACCCCTCCTCCTCTGTGCCTTTCCTGGCTGCTCTGTGAGGGGCAGGGGAAGCTGGCACCAGATGGGCCAGACCCCACCCCAGGCCCTACTCCAGGGAGGTCCTTGCAGGTTGAAGGCACTCTCTCTCCCCTTCCCCACACCTGGACCTGCCCCAACCTCCCCTCAGGCAGAGGGACTCCCTCTGAGATGCTCCCTTCCCCAGGAACGTTATCACCCCATTGATGACCCGCCATGGGAGGCTGTGGTCGAACTTCTGGGGGGCACTGAGTGCAGATGGCTACTACGCCCGCTCCGAGGACTACGTGGACATCGTGCAGGGGCGGCGTGTGTGAGTACCTGCAGGATGGGGGGACACCCTCCTCTGTCTTCCACCTGGCCTCACCTCCCCCAGTATTCCTGTCCTTGTTGTGCTCAAATTCCTGCTGAACTGAAGCAAGGAAGACTGCAGTCAGACACACAGAAGGACTTCCTGACAATTATCCTGGGGCCATGTGCCCAGAGTAGGGGAATCAAATCAGCACCATCCTGCCCTCCCAGCCTGTGACTTCCCCCTCGTCTGACCCCTGACCCCCAGCCTATGACTCCACACCATTGCCTGTGACCCCCTCCATCTTCCCCTCTCTCCCTTAGGGGTGTCTGGAATGTACCCTACATCTCAAACATCTACCTGATCAAGGGAAGCGCCCTGCGGGCTGAGTTGCAGGAGACAGACCTGTTCCACCACAGCAAGCTGGACCCCGACATGGCCTTCTGTGCCAACATCCGGCAGCAGGTTAGCTGGGCTGGGCAGTCAGAAGAGGCCCCGTCGATGGGGAAGACGAGTTACCTTGTTCCCGTGGGCCCTGTGGCTTCTGAGATCCCAGCAGGACTGCTTACAGGCTGCCAGGCCCTGGTGGGGGCACTTGGGGCCCCAGGCATGAGGGCTGCCCCTCGGGATCTGTAGGATCATTTTAGCAGACCCAGTTATCACACTATCTTTATCTTTTTAAAATTTGTGTTTATTTATTTGTGGCTGTGCTGGGTCTTCATTGCTGTGCGGGCTTTCCTCTAGATGCAGTGAGCAGGAGCCGCTCTCTAGTTGCAGTGCCTGGTCTTCTCATTGCAATGGCCTCTCTTCTTGTGGCTCCCGGGCTCTGGAGCACAGGCTCAATAGTTGTGGCGCACAGGCTTCGTTGCTCCATGGCCTGTGGGATTTTCCTGGACCAGGGATTGAACCCACATCTCCTGCATTGGCAGGTGGATTCTTTACCACTGAGCCACCAGGGAAGCCCTACACAATCTCTTTTATGTACATTTTGACAGAGCCCAGAGAAAACTGAACTTTCCACCTTTACTCCAAGTAATATGCCCAAGAGATGCCCTTACTATTTCCCTGTGCCCCACTCGATACTATTTTGTGGTTATTTTTTTTTTAAATGTGACAGCGGGATGATGTTTTCCTTGTGCCCACAACTCACTCCAGGATCAGAACTCCATCCTTTTCTTTTGCACGCTCATTCTTTCACTCCTGTTCAGTCCTCCAGGAAGTCTTCCTTGATTGCCTCAGGCCTTGGGCACTTGGGAAATGGAGTGACCCACACTGGGTTGTGAATTTAAATATGGTGGGTAGAGGAGGCTTCAGTTTTGCCCACGCCAGGGGTGGGGTGTGCAGGAGAAGGGAGGCTCTCTTCCATCCAGCCTCTTCTCCCCAGGATGTGTTCATGTTCCTGACCAACCGGCACTCCTTTGGCCACCTGCTCTCCCTGGACAGCTACCAGACCACCCACCTCCACAACGACCTCTGGGAGGTGTTCAGCAACCCCGAGGTGAGGCCCCGGGTGGGTGGGCAGGCATGGGAACAAAAGGGACCTCTGTGATCCTGTGACCTGAGGCACTTCCCTCCCAGAGCCTGACCTTGGCTGGGCTGGGACCCCATGGTCCCCCCTGGCTCCCTCCACCCCAGAGGGCTTGTCAGGCAGGATTCCAGTGTGGAGAGGAGAGTGTCTCTCGAGGCAGCGCCATCTGGTGGAGGAGGGACCTGGAGTTAGAGGCTGAGGTTTGTGGTCCATCAGCTGTGACAGTTAAACCTGTCCGCCTTTGGGGCCTCGGTTATCTTTTTTTTCCAGGCAAGGCTTTACTGGGGCCCCTTCTGCAGCAGTGGGGAGTGAGAACTAACGTCAGGCTCCCTTGCTCACTCTCTTCCTGAGGAGAGCTGAGCTTGTTCCCTGTATAGGGTGAGAGTTGGGTTGTGTCCAGGGGTCCGGGCGGAGCAGTAGCTTAGGTGTTTTGCCCTCTGATGTTGAGTGCAGGGGGCATGCTCAGTACCCCGATTTTGCTCTTGGCTCTTGAGAAGTGGCAGTGGAGGTTGTTTAGTCCTTCCGTTATCTTTTGTCCAGAATCTATGGGGCCTCAGTTATCTCAGCTCTAAAATGGGCATGCTATCCCAGCCTGCCTCACCTCTGAGGGTGCTGTGCTGATCAGAGGAGGAGGAAGTCCTGACAGCATCACTAGATGTTCAAGCCTGTGGCTGATGTGGGCACAGGCACATACCTGCAGGGGGACCTATACATGTGCACTCACATGCAAACATGGACTCCCATGGACATACTTGTGCGCCCAAACAGCTCACATGACCCAGCGGGCAGAGGCGCATACAGGCTCCCCCACTCCCACCCCCAATGCTCCCGCACCCCACCGGGCCTGGGGGGCAGAACTCCCTCTTGGAACAGCCCATGCAGGTGAGTCCCAGCTGGCCCAGGCTGGCCCGAGGACCCAGCCCCCCTCTCCCCACAGGACTGGAAGGAGAAATACATCCACGAGAACTACACCAAGGCCTTGGCGGGGAAGATGGTGGAGATGGTAAGGCCCCAGCGCCCTCTGTGAACAAAGCTGCTGGATTTACACCCTGCAGCGGCTGCAGGGGACAGACGGCAGAGCAACAAGACCAGCTGACCTGGGGGAGGAGCAGGAGCCCCCATCCTGTGCTCTGGTGCTGCATGGGGCAAGGGAACATGCAGTGGGGTGCCCCTGCATCTTGATGGCACTTTGCAGCTGGAGTCTTCGGGGGTGGAGGGGCCTGAGGCATCTTCCCTGGCCAGAGCAGGAAAGAAGAAAATGTCCCCAATTGTGGTCTCAGCTGTGGACTGTGGGCCTAGAATGAGAAACAGATGCTTCCTTCTCTGCTTCTCCTGGAGTCTGTGGGCCTCTGCTCCCTGGATCTGCATATTCCTTTCCAGGCTTAGGCAACTCTGTGACCTTGGCTGAGAAGGGCCAGCTCTGAGCTCTGGTTCCTCCTCCCTTCAGCAGCCTGCTGAGCTCCTGTTCCCTGGGGACACTTGTGGAGACACGGAGGGCTCACAGACTGGGGTTTGGGACTGACATAGGCCACATGAGGGGCCTTGCCTGCAGCGGGGTCTGCAGAGGGCCGTGGGGGCAGCGGGAGGACGAAGTGATGCTTCTCTGGACCCTGTGACTGAATCCCCGCCCTCCTCAGCCTTGCCCGGACGTCTACTGGTTCCCCATCTTCACGGAGACGGCCTGTGATGAGCTGGTGGAAGAGATGGAGCACTACGGCCAGTGGTCCCTGGGAGATAACAAGGTGGGGGTCCAGATGCCTGGACTGCGATGGTGGGATGCTGCCCCTTCCCCATGCCTGCCCTCGGGGCTCTTTTCTTGACAAGCTAGCCAACCTCTCTGGGACTCCTAGAGATGGGGGCATTGGCAGGGGTGCCTGCAGACACTTAGGAGTAGAGGGAGTGAGAAATGGGATGGAATGTTGGTCTTCAAGTTGCCATTGCTGCTGGGTGACTTAGAGCTGCCTTTGTCTTGAATTGCTAGGTTTCCAGTTCCTGGTGTGTCATTAGAATGATTTCTCTTCCTTCCCCAGATTGGGCATGGAGATGGGGAGGAATGAGATAATGTGGGATGCAGAAGGATTTGGAAGCGACAGCAGTGTTAAGATCACCAGACACCAGTGTTAAGAAGCAAGGGGCATGGTGCATGTGACAGGCTGTGCCTTCCCTGTACGAGGAATTCATACCTGCAAGCCTCTTAAAAGTTCAGGAGCCATTTTTAAAGGCACATGAACCCCTGGGCCTATATGCCGCTGGGACCAGCTAACATCTGGGCTAGCAGCTGGACTAAGCATGGTTCATGGGTCTGCCCAACTGACATACTTGGTGCCAGAGCTCATCTCCAGAACCCAGTAACTCAAATAGCCCACATGTGGGGTCTGGTGAACTCTTGTGCTCCAGTGACCCAGCCAGCACTGGGGCTCTAGTACCCCAACTAACCTGTGGCCTCTGCGTTGGTTTTCTGTGCTGCGTAACAAATCACCACAAAGCTTATCAGCTTAAAACAATACCCATTTATTATCTCCCAGTCTCTGTGGGTTGGGAGTCCGGCTCAGTGTCTCACGAGGCTGCAGCCCTGGTGTCATCCGGGACTGGGCTCCCATCTGAAGCTTGGGGTCCTTTTCCAACCTCACGTGACAGAACTCACATCCTTGCAGCTGCATCATTTCAGGCAGCTTGCCTTTTCTGGGCCAGCAGGACACAAAATCTCTGTCTTCCAAACCCTCCTTGAAGGCCCACCTGAGATGATCTCCCTCTGGATGAACCCAAAGGCAGTAGACATTACATTAATTACATCTCCTGAATCCCTTCACTTTTGTCCTGTAACCTAACCTTACCCCATCAGGTTCACAGGTCAAAGGGAGGGAATTTAGACAGAGCATGTACACCAGGGGGGCTTCCTGGGTGGCTCAGGGGTAAAGAATCCACCTGCCATGCTGAAGACACAGGAGACGTCAAGGGTTCTATCCCTGGGTCGGGAAGATCCCTTGGAGGAGGGCATGCAGCCCACTTCAGTATTCTTGCCTGGAAAATCCCATGGACAGAGGAGCCTGGTAGGCTACAGTCCATGGGGTCGCACAGAGTCAGACACGACTGAAACACACGCACTACACCAGGGAGCTGGAATTTCATGGTGTGTGTTAGGGGGTTAGATCTTAGAATTCTGCTTACCAAATTCTCCTTGGTCACGTCTAGGACAACCGCATCCAGGGTGGCTACGAAAACGTGCCAACCATCGACATCCACATGAACCAGATCAACTTTGAGCGGGAGTGGCACAAGTTCCTGGTGGAGTACATCGCCCCCATGACGGAGAAACTCTACCCGGGCTACTACACCAGGGTGGGCGCGACTGGGGTGCAACCGGGATGAGGGTGTGGGGTGGAGTGGTTGGGGGAGGGGAGGAAGGCGTTCCAGGCTTGGGGGAGACTTTACTGAATATTTAGTCTCCAGGAGTGGCGTCTCCTCCCTTCAGGGGTGAGGCTAGGCCCCCGGAAGGTGGGGCCTCGGGAGGCGGATACTGTGGGCGGGGCCTCGGGAGTCATCTAGTTGGTAAGGGGAGGCCACTCTGCCTCCAGCCAGGACTCACTTCTTTGCATCCTCCTCTGTGTACTTAAATCTTGCTCTAGAGGCTCATATAAGCCCGTGTTAGCTGGCTGGCATGCTCATTCCTTTAGCTCCCTCCCTCGTGTGTCTGGCTGCCTCTTTTGACTTTTGCCCTCCTTCACTCAGTCACCTCCTCCTTGTTTACCCTGGTTTTCTCCAAACACCTGCTTTGAGTGTGCCAGGGCCTTGCCCCCAAGGAATCACCAGCCAGAAAGTCGTGAGGGTTACGTTTATTTCCTCTCTTCTCTTCATCTTCTTCTCCTGCTCTTCCTTCCTCCCTCCACGTCCTCCCTTTCTTTACTTTTCCTTCCCTTCCACCCCATGTTTTAATTGAGAAACTTGTCTGTGCCAGACGCTGGAGAACACAGCATAAGCAGATCTGCTGTCTTGGTCGACTTTGCAGCGATTGGATGAGGGGTCCCTTCTGTGCACCCCTGCCTCTCCCAGCATTTGGGGGCCTCTCTCTAACTCCAGTTCTCTTGTCCCACGTCCTTGGCGCAGGCCCAATTCGACCTGGCCTTTGTCGTCCGCTACAAGCCCGATGAGCAGCCCTCACTGGTGCCACACCACGACGCCTCCACCTTCACCATCAACATCGCCCTGAACCGGGTTGGAGTGGATTATGAGGTGAGCAGGGGGCATCTTGGGCCAGGGGCGGGCCAGGGCCAGGGCTGACAGGAGTAAGCAGCTCACAGAGTGGCCAGTCAGGGTATGCCAGTGCCAGAGAACCCTAAGGAGAAGGTGCCTGGTGCATGGAGACGGCTTCTTAGAAGAGGTGGGCTCAGAGCACAATTTGGTTGGGGGGAGAAAGCTTTAGATACAACAGAGCAAGGATTCGGGATGTCTGGGGGCCAGACTGGCTGGGCTTGGGTCCTACCTCCCTCTCACCAGCTCTGTGTAACATGTAACCAGGTACGTTTCTTAGCATTTCCCTCATATCTTAGATGGGAAAACCTAGAGGACCCTCTGTAGAATTGTGAGAATTAAATGAGCTCATCCAGGTAATTGCTTATGTGAATCCACAATAAGTAATCAAGGAAAATAATAGCTATTAGTAATAAAAAGTTTAGGGTTTTCATCACTCTTGAAATAAGAGGGCAGCTTTGGGAATGGCAGGACAAGATTAGAGTAGGTGTGGGGCACAGGCTTGTGACCAGAGTGGGGGATGGGGAAACCAGGAAGACTTGAGAGTGCGGAGGGAGTAGTTGGGGGCCTCAGGGCCCCAAGGAAGGGCCTCTAGGTGTGATCAGCTAGAGAGACAGCCATTTATTCACCATTTACTCCTTAAGCTGCTATTTTCTTTTAAGAGTCTTTGTGGAATTTGTTACAATATTGTTTTTGCTTTATGTTTTGTTTTTGTTTTTTGGCCATGAGGTATGTGGGATCTTAGTTCCCTAACCAGGAATCTAACTCACATCCTCTGTGTTGAACAGCAAAGTCTTAACCACTAGACCGCAGGGGAAGTCCCAAGTTACTATTTATAAAGGCTTCTAGGGACTCAGCCCTGGGCAGGCATTGTGAAGGACACCCATAAAACACCTATCATTTTTTTGAGAGTTTACAGTATATCAGGGGTTTTCATAGGGGACAGTGATTCCCTCTCAGCAGACACTGGCGATAACTGAAGACATTTTCAGTTGTCACAACTATGAGGGTACTATTGGCATCTCTTGGGTAGAAGCCAGGGGTACCCAGGACAGCTCCCCCATAAGAAAGATTATCTGGCCCATGTGATGATAACTGTACAGCAGTGTAAATGTACTTATTATCATTGTATACTTGAGAATGATTATGATGGTAAAGTTTATGTTATGTGTATTTGCCACAATTAAAAAATAATTATCTAACCCAACATGTCCATAGTGCTAAGGTTGAGAAACCCAGCCCTAAGCTAGCTCTTACTTGTATCTTCTCATTTAATTCTCACAACTCTGTACAGTTTAATGTCCATTTTCCAGAAGGGCAAACTGAGGTTCAGGTTGGTCACAGAGTCACTGCCCAGTGCTGCCTGCCTCCAAGGCCAGTGCTTCTGATTCCTTGCTTTTTGCTGAGTGTCTTCCTTAGGCAGCTCATGGCTGTCGCTCCACAGGGCATCCCCAGGCAGGCTGTACTGAGGGGCCCCTTGGCTGTGATGGCTCAGATGGGAGAATGGGGGTGGGGGTGGGGGGAGAGCCCGGTGTCCGTTGGGGAACTGGCACTTCCTGTTGGGGAATCCACACTTCCTGTCTCGCAGGGCGGGGGCTGTCGGTTCCTGCGCTACAACTGCTCCATCCGAGCCCCACGGAAGGGCTGGACCCTGATGCACCCCGGGCGACTCACGCACTACCACGAGGGGCTCCCCACCACCAAAGGCACCCGCTACATCGCAGTCTCCTTCGTCGATCCCTAACTGGCTGGGAGCGGCCACCACAGACCTTTTCCTCTTGGTCAACAACCACTGCCCAGCAGCCTCCGGCGCCTCGGGGCCCAGGGAACGGGATCCAGCCTCCAGGCTCTTGACCTCTCACTGCTTTTGAGCCACCTTCGGAGAGACGGGGCCGCAGGCCAGACAGAGGCAGAGCATAGCTCCTTGGCTGGGACCTTCCTGGTGCTCTGGATGTCTTCCAGGGAAAAACTGTTCACTTTCACTGCTTTGTAGCAACTGGTCTTTTCTCACCCATCTTCCTGAAAAACCCAGTCCCACTTCCTCTGCTTCTTCCAGGGGGCAGTGCTTGAGCACAACAGGGGCTGACCCAGCTGCCCAGAGAGACTCTAGGGGTGAGAAGTCACACCCCAGAGCTTCTCCCCAGCAGAACTGCAGCCTCAGGGGCCTTCTGCTCCAGGGTTGATACTGAGACCTGGGTCAGACTCAAGTCCCCACATGACCGTGGGACTGCAGCAGCCCCATCCTCCCTGGCTCCTATCATGGGAGCAGAACGCTATCCGTTGGAGATGGTGACTCAGAAAACCTCCTGGGAGACAGGAAGTGCATGGATGTCGCAGCTCCATCCTTGCTTGACCTTTGCTGGGGGTGGGGCAGAGCAGGGAGTGGTGTATCTGCACACTGCACTATGTCATCCTGTCCTGGATGCCTCTGGAGAGAGGGACAGACAGAAACAGCGTTCCTATTAAAGGTCATTCAAACCACTGAGTGGGAGATGCTGGGGTAGGTGGGTGTGCACGTGTCAGGGCGGGTGTCTGCAGGGAGAGGTTTTAATAGTGAGGAAGGCTGGCTGTGTCAGCAGATTGGGTGACTTGTTTCTCACACCAAGTCACATGTGGTCTCTGTCTCATTTGTATATTTCATAAACCCTCCATGTGAGCCAGGCCCTGCTACCTGGGGCGCATGGTGTCATCTCCCAAGATCCAAACCAGGTGTCACTCTCCTCTGAAGCCTTTGCCGACCACCCTTCCTGCGCACATGAACATCAGGGAACAGAGAACTTCTGGTGGTCCTGCCACACCCTGGGCAGATTTGTAGCATCTGTAACACGTCAAGGCATTTATTAATGTTATGAAGTGTTAGTTGCTCGGTTGTGTCTGACTCTTTGTGACCCCACGGACTGGAGCCTCTGTCCATGGGATTCTCCAGGCAAGAATGCTAGAGTGGGTAGCCAGTCCCTTCTCCAGGGGATCTTGACCCAGGGATTCAATCTGGGTCTCCCGCATTGCAGGCAGATTCTTTACTGCTTGAGCCACCAGGGAAGCCCATTTATTAATAAGTGCCAGTCTCTGTCCACCCCTGCTGTGGGCTGGCCATCATGCATGTCAGGCACTCAGCATGCAGTCTTCTGGGGTGGGGACTAGCATTGCCTTTTTATAGATGAGGAAATGTAGGCTTGGAGGGGCCAAGTAATTGACCTAAAGTCACAGAAGTAAGTGGTAAGGATGGGGATTTGAATATGATTTCAGTAGAAATCTGGTCCCTGCCCCACCCCCACCTTCTAGGTACCCTCTAGTCACGGATGGGGACAGAAAAAAAACAAAATGCAGTTCACTGTGAACCCAGGGTGATAAATGTCACAATGGCTATAAGAACTGTGGGGAGCTTAGTTTTTCTAGGTGATTTTTGCCCCCCAAGGGCCATTTGGCAATGTCTAAAGGGATTTGAGGTGGTCACAACCTGGGAAGGGGGTTGGAATGCTGCTGGCAGTAGTGGGTCGGGGCCAGGAATGATCCTAGACATCCTACAAGACATCCTGGCTACCAACAAAGACTTGACCCCAATACCACTGGTGCTGAGACTGAGAAGCCTGCTGGTGGTGCTTTAGTCGTTAAGTCATGTCCGACTCTTGAGACCCCATGGACTGTAGTCTGCCAGGCTCCTCTGTCCATGGGATTCTCCAGGCAAGAATACAGGAGTGAATTGCCATTTCATTCTCGAAGCTATCTTCCCAATCCAGGGATCGAACCTGGGTTTCCTGCATTGCAGGCAGATTCCTTACCGACTGAGCCACGGGGAAGCCAAGAAGCCTGCTAGCAGATGCCATTTAAGCTGGGCCTTGGAGGGGGAGGAGGTTTCTAATAGGTAGAGACATTCTCCAGGTCAGGAGATGGAGCTGTCAAGACATAGGTGGGACTGAGAAGCAGGTTGGCTGGTATGGGTGATGTGGAGGGGATCAGATTGCAAAACCCATTTTCTGTGGCTAAGGAGAGTTGGACTTTATTTAGTTGGAATCATTCAGGGGTTTTTCATATGTGTCCTAAGGAGATAGTTTTTTTTAATTAAAAAGTTGAAGTATAATTCATTTACATTTTTCAGGTATACAGCAAAGTGATTCCATTATATATACTTTTCCACTATAGGCTACTGGGCTTCCCTGGTGGCTCAGTGGTAAAGAATCTGCCTACCAAGCAGGAGACATAGGTTTGATCCCTAGGTTGGGAAGATCCTCTGGAGAATAAAATGGCAACCCACTCCAGTATTCCTGCCTGGGAAATCCCATGGACAAAGGAGCGTAGGGTCACAAAAGAGTCAGACATGACTTAGTGACTGAACAACAACAACAGATTATAACAAGATATTGAATATAGTCCCCTGTGCTTTACAGTCAGTCCTTGTATAAAAACAATAGTTGTGTTATCTGTTAATCCCAAATCCCTAATTTATCCCTTCTCTCTAAAAATAAGTTTTTGTTTTTAAAATAACCCATGGTGAAGGGGCTTCCCAGGTAGCGCTAGTGGTAAAGAACCCGCCTGTCAATGCAGGAGACCTAAGAGACGGGAGTACAAACCCTGGGTCAGGAAGATCCCGCTGGAGAAGGGAATAGCAGCCACTCCAGTATTCTTGCCTGGAGAATCCCATGGACAGAGGAGTCTGGCAGGCTACAGTTTATAGGGTTGCAAAGAGTCAGACATGACTGAAGCAACTGAGCATGCATGCAGTTCATGCACTGTGAATTCAAACAGTGCAAATCTTAATCTCTTTCCCACCTCTGACCCCCAGCTTTCTAGTTTCCCCAGAAGTGACATGTCTATTCAGTTTCTTGGGTGTCCTTTCTGAACTGGTCTGTGCTATACAAGTGTGTGTCTTAGGGTTGCTTTTAAGTGTTAACCTTTTTCCAATGCCAAATGCAATTCATGTCCACTGTGGAAATGTCCGTCAAAATAGAAATAGGTAATGTGGAAGAGATGTCTTGCAATTGTACCCCACCCCTGCCCTGTGCCCCCACAACCACACCATCAGCCAAGTTGAGGGAGTCTGGTCATTGGAGGCCTCAGAGCTTGATGCAATGCTTCAGAGAGAAAGTAGGGTGCTGGTTGGAGGCTTATGCTAGAAGGCTGGGGAAGGATTCCAAGGCTTCTGCAGTGGCTCAAGCAAGTGACCAGCACCTTGGCCAGAGCTCCAGGAAGAAATGGACAGGACAGATGCTTAGGAGGGAGAACCTTCAGGCCTCCTCAAAGAAGGGAAATGGAATTTATTTCATGCCGTTGGAGAACGGACAGTTCCCTTAGCCAGGGAGTTTGGACGAGGAAGCAAAGAGACAGCTGCTCTACGAGGTAGGAGAACAGGTTTGGAGGCAGAGGGTCTGGGTGTGGCCTCACAGTCCAAAGTCTGACTCTCAAGAGGGGAGGCTACTAGTTCAGTTAGGACAGAAAGGGTGGAAGAGCTCCTTCTGACCTCACTGGGAGCTGATAAGCTGGTCTAGTTGTTATTCAATTGCTAAGTCATGTCCAACTCTTTGCAACCCCATGGACTGCAACACACCAGGCTTTCCTGTCCTTCACTATCTCCTGGAGTTTGCTTAAATTCATATCCATTGAGTTGATGATGCCATCCAACCATCTCATCCTCTGTCACTCTGTTCTCCTCCTGCCCTCAATCTTTCCCAGCATCATGGTCTTTTCTAATGAGTTGGCTGTTCGCATCAGGTGGCCAAAGTATTGGAGCTTCAGCTTCACCATCAGTCCTTCCAATGAATGTTCAGGGTGGACTGCCTTTAGGATTGACTGGTTGGATCTCCTTGTTGTTCAAGGGACTCTCAAGAGTATTCTCCAGCACCACAGTTTGAAAGTATCAATTCTTTGTTGCTTGGCCTTTTTAATGGTCCAATTCTCACATCCATACATGATTACTAGAAAAACCACAGCTTTGACTATATGGACCTTGGTTGGCAAAGTGATGTCTCTGCTTTTTAATATGCTGTCTAGGTTTGTCATGGCTTTTCTTCCAAGGAGCAAGTGTCTTTTAATTTCAGTCCCATGAAAAGTATGAAAAACGTTGGTCCAGAGGCAAACAATTTGTCTATTGAGGTATCTGTGGCAAGATTATACCCTACAGCAGTGCAGTCAGGGTATAGTCCAGTAGAGACAGTGTTGGCTTTCCATACCCAAATACCCATTTGCACATGGAGGGAGCTGTTCTATGCCATTTTATATAAGGGACTTGAGCATCTGAGGATTGTGGTACCTGAGGGAGATCCTGGAACCAATCCCCTGCTGATACCAAGGAACTACTGTATAATATGAACCATAAATCTGAGTGTTTTTCCTTAAACTCCACACAATACTCCACTTATGACACTTCTGGTCACCAAATGTGTCTGGGTTTTCCCCACACCAAGCAATCCTCCAATTCTGAGTAGACACAGAAAGGGTGTCCTACAAATTTAACTCAATTTTGACATTATAAAGAAGGCTGAGTGCTGAAGAATTGATGCTTTTGAACTATGGTCTTAGAGAAGACTCTTGAGTTCCTTGGGCTGTAAAGAGATCAAACCAGTCAATCCTAAAGGAAATCAACCCTGAATATTCACTGGAAGGACTGATGCTGAGGCTGAAGCTCCAATCTTAGGCCACCTGCTGCAAAGAAACAACTCATTAGAAAAGACCCTGATGCTGGGAAAGATTGAAGGCAGGAAGAGAAGGGACAACAGAGAACAAGATGGTTGGATGGCATCACCGACCCAATGGATATGAGTTTGAGCAAGCTCCAGGAGATGGTGAAGGACAGGGAAGCCTGGTGTGCTGCCGTCCATGGGGTCGAAAGAGTCAGACACGACTGAATGGCTGAACAATAACAAAGCATCAGATCCCATAGACTAAGGGCTCAGTCCCTACCAGACTGTCCCCACTTCAAATGCCAATAGCAAGTCCAAGTTGTCGCTTGTGCTTCTGACTAACCATTTATAAACTAGATTCCCATGATCCCTCCCCTCTCGAGTATGACTAAATTTACTACACTGGCTCACAGAATTCAGGAAAATAGTTTACCTACTAGATTACTGGTTTATTATAAAAGGATATCACTTAAGAACAGCTAGGACTTTCCATGGGTTTCCCAAATGGCTCAGTGGGTAAAAAATCTGCCTGCAATGCAGAAGACACAAGAGATGCAGGTTTGATCCCTGGGTCGGGAAGATCCCCTGGGTAAGGACACGGCAATCCACTCTAGTATTTTGCCTGGAGAATCCCATGGACAGAGGAGCCCAGCGTCCATGGGGTCGCAAAGAGTTGGATACGACTAAAGTGACGGAGCGCAGCATAGCACAGGACTTTCCTGGTGTCACAATGGATAAGAATCTGCCTGCCAGTGCATGGGACACAGGTTCGATCCCTAGTCCAGAAAGATTCCACATGCTGCAGAGCAACTAAGCCTGTGTGCCACAACTACTGAGGCCATTCACTAGAACCCAAGAGCTGCAAGTACTGAAGTCCTCATGCCTAGAACTTGTGCTCTGCCACAAGAGAAGCCACCACAATGAGAAGTCTGCATGCTGCAACTAGAGAGTAGCTCCCACTTGCTGCAACTAGAGAAAAAGCCTGTGCAGCAACGAAGACCCAGCACAGCCAAAATTAAATAAATGAATAAAAAATTTAATAAAAAGGACAGTTGGATGAAAGACACATAGGACAAGGTATGTGGGAAGGAGTGATGAGTTTCCATGCTATTTCTGGGTGCACCCACCTCCCAGCAGCTCCATGTGTTCACTAACCTGGAAGCTCTCTAGACTGTAGTTCAGGGCTTTTTATGAAGACCTCATTATGTAGGTATTAAAGCATGCAGGTAGCTAGATATCAGCAGAGAAAGTGCGAGCCAGATGGCAGGAAACAACACATCTGTAATGGTCAGACAAAGAAAAGCAGGAACCTCCACACTGATAGGAAACCACACATTTTGGGGTGATAAGTGCACTGGAGGCAGACAAAGAAAGGTGAGAAAAGGCGGGAATCTCTGGTGTCTAAACCTAACCTGTTGCTCATTATGTTCTCATTACAATAAAATCAGCCTTGCAGACAAGAAGTACCCATTACATACTGATGCCACAACACTTTCAATCAAGGCTAAGTGAGGACAAAAATCCCTCCTCCCCTCTGGAAAGTGAAGCTGGGGTGAAAATCAGGGAATATGACCCCCAAGCCTGCAGTTCCAAATGAATATTCCACCCTTTCATTTGTATGTACCACATAACTGGCTTGCTAAGAAAACTCAGGGAAGCTACTTGCCTGTGTCTACTCTCCCTTTGAGAGCATGATTGATGAGCCATAGTTGCTCAGTCATGTCCGACTCTTTGCGACCCCATGGACTGTAGCCCACCAGGTTCCTCTGTCCATGGGATTCCCCAGGCAAGAATACTGGAGCGGGTTGCCATTTCCTTCTTGAGAGCGTACTTTTGCTTAAATAAATTCTTGCTTTTCTTTAACCTCCCTGTATCTGAATTCTTTCTGTGACAAGAATTTTTCTTTTACTGGGAATATAGACACAGTTGATTAAATCATTGACCATTAATAATCAAGTCAATCTCCAACTCCTCTCTCAGGAGGTGGAGCAGGGTGGTAGGGCTGGAAGTTTCAACCTCTCTAATCAAGTGATTGGGTTTCCCTGGCAACCAGCCCCCATCCTTAGGAGCATTCCAAAAGTTGTCTCATTAACATAAATTCAGCTGTGGCTGAAAGGTATGATTCATAAAAGACAGTCATTTCACCTTTATCTGAATAGCTCTGAAGGTATTTCAGAAACAGAGGACAAAACTAAATATAACAAATGATGCCCCTGTGGCTCTTATATAGGTAATTACCAGGTATTTAGGAGCTCTGTGGCAGGAACAGTGAATGAAGACCAAATAAATAGTTATTATTATAAACCACAATATCACAGTGAGCCAGTTGTGTAATTTTAGATTTTTTAGTAGCCCCGTTTTAAAGAGTAGAAGGGAACAGGTGAACTTCATTTTAGTCATATATATCATTTAACCCAATTTATCCAAAAATATTATATCATTACACACAACATAAAAATATGAGATCGTTGACATTCCTTTTCCTACTGAGTCTTACACATCTCAGTTTGCACTGGCCACATTTCAGGAGCTTGCTTGTGGCACATGGGTAGGGGCTACCATACTGGAGAGCACAGCCTTGGAGCCTTCTCTGCCGTCGCTGAGGCCACCAGGAGCCTGTTTACTGCTGTGTCCCAATGCCTGGCACATAATGAGGCCTAGTAAGCTGCCATATGTGAGCTGGGGTAATCTCCCCTCTGAGCCAGCTGGGGCTGCTGTGAAGGTTAGAACGATAAACCCTGGGTACCCTGCTCAGTGACTGTTGCTATTCTTACTTCCTCAAAGTCAGTTGAAGGGCGGCAGGCTCAGGCGTGCTTCCTGAATTTCTCTTGAGAGCTCTTCTCTACAATTACCAAACGCAAGCGTGGATTGCAGAGCAGACAGGCTCTGGCTCTTGGGGTCGGGCTCTAGGGCAACAAACGAAAAGAGCGGGAACCTCTAACCTACGCCCTTGGTTTCTTTTTCCCTTGACAGCTCGTGGTCCCGCCCACCCCAGCCCGGACCGGCCCCCGGCGGAACTACAGCCCCCATGATGCAGCGGGAGTCCCGAAAGTACGTCATCGGTTTGGGACGCCCTGGCGGTGAATAAGGGCGCCGAGGCGCCTCTCCTGGAGCTGAGCCACCTGACCCCTGACCCATAAGGGTTAGTAGGGTGGAACTCGCTGAGCTCGGAGTCCACCGACTCACCGGGACCAGAACGGCGAACCTGCGACGGCTGGTGACGCGCTCGCCCTCCCTCCTCCTTTCGCCTCTGCCGGGAGTGGCGCTCGTTGGTGACGTCGGGGGTATGATGGCCGCTGGGAGGCTAGGAAGGTGAAGGTGAGAGGGCGAGTGTGTCGGGTGGTGGGGCCCGACCCGGCCCAACAAGGCGAGTCCTGGATACCCCAGCGTGGGCCGGTGGGACGCCGGGTTCCCGAAGGCTCAGGATCCGGGCGGGCGGGCGTGCCCACGCTCCCGCTTCGCCGCCGGGCCCTCCGCGGCCCTTGGAGGAGGGGGCGGGACTCGGGGTTCGGGACTTGGGGGTGGGGTCTCCTGAGGCTTCTTGTCACTCCACTTTTCCCGCTTTCTCACCCTTCCCCGCTAGATTCTATTCTTGCCCTTTCCCCATTTCTTGTCCAGTCCTCTATATTTGCCAGCATTTATTCAGCACATGATAGGTGCCCATATTCATCATCGTAGGCGCCTCAGTTTGGGCACTTACTGCCCTGGCACAGTTGTCGCTGTACTTGTTTGGCTTGTGGGTGGACGGTAAGCTCCGTTGAGGGCAGGGGCTGTTTTTTATCCATCGCTAACTCTAGCGCCAGCACGCACGCACACATATGTGCACACACATGCCTGCACACACGTGCACACACACACACAAGGCAGACAGAAAATGTACATAAATAGCTGCTTGGACGCTTGAAGCCAAAACTGCCGATTCCCATTTCCATCTGTTGTAAGCCTTGATTGCCCTATTTCTTTAATTTCTCTATCTGTTCTCTTTCTCTCCTCCTAGAAAGGGCTGTAACTGTCACCCTTGCCATCCCCAAGAGTCAGGTGAGGCCCCTCCACATAACTGAAAACAAGTGAGGCTTGCAGTCAATGGGAGGGAGGCCATATCTCAGTTCCAAGCTTGGCCTCTTAACTCGCAGTTCATAAATCTTTAAATATTCCAAGCCTGTCTTTGCACTGTGGAATTGAGAGTTAAGTAAGACATCTTACAGCATCTGACAGATCGGGGCCTTCAGTAAGTTCCACTTCTCTGTCTCAACTCCACCTTCCGGTCTCTAGTCCTCAGTGCCACAGCCCTCAAGCCTAGTCCTTGAACTGGTTTTGCCCTCTCCTGTGGTCCCTCTGGATGTGCTTTTACTAGAGTCCCTGCTTGTCACCAGCACAAGGCTGAACACATGTTTGTGCGCATCCAGGCTTGACCCTGAACCCGTGGGTTGTTTTTCCCCAGGGCACTTCCTCACATACCACCCCAGTACCTCAGTGAGTAAACTTCCCTCGGGGATGAGTTTGTTTGGCTTTTTAAACCTAATTAGACTTGTTTGGCACCATTTTTCCCCCTGCCTGCTGACCTGTCTCTTTGCTTTTCTAGTAACTCAGAATTGGTGGAGTCATTCAGTAGCCATCTTCAACCTGAGACAGGAGGAAGAAGAACTCAAATTCTTTTCCTCTTTTTGACCCAGCCCGTGTTCATGATGCCTACCCTGTGAAAGTCTCTCACCATCGGAAAAGTAAGTGGTGGCCAAGACATCTGGCAGCCTGGAATTGTGTGGAGTGGAAAGGGGTGTACTCTGCTGGCCATCTAGCGCTGAATCTCTTGGACAGGGTTCTCTTGAACAGGGCTGGATCTTTCCAACCTGTGTTGGAAAAAACTGTCTCCTTTCACATGATTTTACTGGTTGCCAAGAAAGCCCATTTAAAGGTTGACAGTTAAGAAAATGGCTGGGATCTCTGGGCTGCCTGAAGAACGAGTCTCTATCTCCCTCATTTGTTCTCTGCTGTGCTGGCTCCTCTGTCCCCTTTCTGCCCGCCGGAAGTTGGGTCACTGGCTCCTTATCACAGTTCTTCTAAGAGTCTCCTCTGCCTCTTTACTGTGTATACTCTTTTGTTTGAATTTCTCAGCTTTTCCTCTGTTCCAGTTGTACCAGCAGACGATCTGTGGATCCATTTTATTTTCCCTGCTAGGAGTCGCTGTGCATGAAACTGGGTAAGGAGGTGGTGTGGACTCAGGGACTGTGCTTGGGATCCAAACACACCTGGGAGTGAATTTTGTGGCTGCTGTCCCTGCACCCACGGCACCTAATCCTCCTCCACTAATAGCCCAGGTTGAGGCTGAGCTTTTCAGTCCCTGCGAGTGCTAGTAGCATTTTAGAATTGCTTTTAGTTTAGTATCTGTTACTACTATGCCCCCAGCACTTTTTTGTCATGAGAGAAGGAGACTACTGGGATGAATGAGGCTTTTCCCAAAGTATGATCCTTCTCCTGTTATGTAGAAGAAGGTTTTCTTCAGCTAAGTTTGTGAAATGCAGCATTAAATACAGTGAAGTGAGAGTCGTTACAGCAAGCCTGCCTTCCCACAGTCTTTGTTGTGCTCGTGTGCTACAGTGCAGGGGGAGACTGTAGAATGTAGTGTTTTACAAATTGATTCTACTATGGAGCCCTGTGTGTATGGAACATTGGCTGCATTAGAGTTCTGTGGACTGCACTTTGGAAAATGCTAGTGTTAACGCTCTGAAACCATGACCTCGGGAAGCACTTTGAGGCGGTCACAACAGCTTGCTTCGTGCCACTTGGTGGATAGCTGATACTGGAGCTTGACTCTGGCCCAGCTGCGCCTGGGGGACCGGCTCCGCATGCCTGCTGTGAGCCCTGTGGTGAAGTAGGGGCTATCGGGGCTTTCCAGAGGAGGATCAGGAACCAGCTGCTTCCCCCAACTCTGAAAGCCTAGGAAGCCAGCTGGTGGAGCCCAGGAGGGCGGGACCCAGCCTTGGAGTTTGTGTACATTTGCAGCTGTGGTCCATTTGTGCACATACGTGTGCCCAGCTCTCTCTTGGGAAGGATTACATCCTGGAATCTGACGGATTTGATCAACTCTCTTGACTCATTGAACTCCAAATACTAAGAAACAGATGCTTCACCAAAGGCTGCTTTGTAAGAGAAAAGTAAATACATGTATCCCAGGTTTAGAAGGGTAGGAAGGTAATTCCCTTTAGGGGCACTCGCTAACTCAAACCATGTCTCACGGTTGTGGAGGAGGAAAGTAGAAATGGAAGGAGGTCATTGCTCTGTATCAGAGGCTGGCTTTCTAGAAGTTCACAAATTAGATGGTGAGAAAGTGTGATTAAAAAAATCCTGAAAGTCTGGTAAGGTTGCGTGGGCTCCATGCAGATGTCAAGGAAGGCTTCATGGAGGAGGTGACACTAGAGTTGGGTCTAGAAGGACAGGGAGCATAGGCCAAATGAATGAATAAGGGCAGAGGATTCCTGGCTGAAAGCAGCATGTGTAACACAAACATAGACTCTCAACTCAGGCATGAATAAGGGCAGAGAAATTAGCTTGGAGGGGTTGGTGGTAGGGTGCACCTGGGAGGTTCAGGTTGCAGCTGCAGGCAGGGGACGTGAACGCTGGGCAGCCCCTGGACGGGCTGCCATCTGGGCAGACCAGGTGACCTTGGAGCACTCGGCTCTAACTCACGGGCATGCTGTTGAATCTTGCACTTACTGAACACTAATGCCTCTGGTGTCATATCCTTTGGGCTTGCAAAGAATGAGCAGAACTTGAAAACGCCTGCTCCTAAAAGCCCCGCTGATATCTGGGAACTTGCTGCCTGCAAGCAAGTCACTTCTGGGGCGGGGCACTGCTGAGCCTCACCCCTGAGCAGACCTGTGCCTCGATCCCTGTGGCAGCCATGGGGTGGCTGTGGGTGTGCTGGTGGTGGAATTGCGTCTGCTCACTCCCGAAGGCTGCCTATTCCAGGGGGAGTCCTGTGATCTTGCTGGTA
The DNA here is from genome assembly GCF_002263795.3 of Bos taurus. Taxonomy (NCBI): domain Eukaryota; kingdom Metazoa; phylum Chordata; class Mammalia; order Artiodactyla; family Bovidae; genus Bos; species Bos taurus. The sequence continues at coordinate 41,707,593 of NC_037343.1, read as the reverse complement.
GAGTTTATTACTGTTGCTGTTTGATAGTATGTAAAACTACCTTTGAGCTTGTGCCATATCATCTTTCATCTTCTCACGGACTCTGCGTGATATCTCGTTTGTACACATGACAACTCCAAGGCTCTGAGGTTTAAACAGCCCAGAAACAGCACAATCACAATTTGAACCCAGCTCTCTCTGATTCCAGAATTTCATCTGCAGTGCCAGCTACCTTGTGAGACCCTGTTCTCCTTCCGGTGACTTTCTCTTCTGCTTACATGTATCCCCTATGTCTCTAAGGGTCTTTCCTGCTGGGCCACAGGAAGCCTGATAGCAGTGTACTCTCCGTTTCTGCTTTGGAGGAGCCAGTGGCATTTTCTTCCCCTTCTTGGAGCGATGCTGTCTTTCATTTCTTAATTCTATTTATTTATTTAGTTTTGGCTGTGCTGGGTCTTCTTTTCTGTGTAATAGCTTTTCTCTAGTTGCAGCGAGTGGGAACTACTCTAGTTGTGGCGCTTGGGCTTCTCATTACTGTGGCTTCTCTTGTCACAGGGCACAGGCTGTAGGGCTCGAGGGCTTCAGTTGTTACAGCTCCTGGGCTCTGGCTCAGTAGTTGCGGAGCACGGGCTTAGTTGCTTCTTAGCATGTTGGATCTTCCAGAACCAGGGATAGAACCCTGTCTCCTGCGTTGGCTGGTGGATTCTTTACTGCTGAGCCACCAGGGAAGCTCTATCTGCTGTCTTTCTTCCTTTTTTTTTTTTGACAATTATTTGTTTATTTGGCTGCATCAGGTCTTAGTTGCAGCAGTGGGATCTTGGGTGTGTCATGCAGGATCCTTCATTGCAGTGCTGGGACTCTCTAGTTGCAGCCGTGGGCTAAGTTGCTCTGTGGCACGTGGGATCGAAGTTCCCCAACCAGATTGAACCTGCGTCCCCTGCATTGCAAGACAGATTCTTAAGCACTGGACCACCAGGGAAGTCCCTGTCTTTCTTACTCACGCCCTTGAAAGTAGGCACCATGCTGAGAAAATCTCGCAGCTGTGGTATATTCCGAAGGAGGAAGGCAGAAATAGACACACAGTCACTTCTCTCTCATTTTTTCCAGAAATCTTGAACATTGAAAAATAACTTGTAGGTTTAGATAAAACATGTGGGTTCCCATTTCCCTGTGGGTCTCTCTTTCTCCTCGCTCTTTGGGATGGTTAGTTCCTAAGGGCCAGTTTTCAGTTATTAGGAATGTTTGTTTTTTTTCTGCTTCTCAGGAGCTGGTTCAGCACGCTTTGGCAGTTTCTCTGTAGGTTCACTCCTAGGCAGTACCCTGTCATCTCCCAGATAGAGCGCGTGCCGGGTCGGGTGGAGAGCGGATGGCACTGTGATTAGGGTGGCAGGGGAGGGAGGGACCGACAGGGAACTGCTGAGTGTTGAGGAGGGCATATCCAGGCGTACACAGCTGTGCACACCACCCTTTATCCTTGGAAAGGCCTTTTTCCTGGGACTTGCCAGGGTTTTGAGGGCTCTGCTGAAGAAATGGCACTGTGCGTGGTGGGGACTCTGAGGAACTTTGGTTCAGGGACTGCCAGCTGCATCTGGGGACCAGCTTCTCTAGTCTGTCTGCCTCTTTTGACTTTGAGTAAAGATCTCTAGGACTCTGGAGTTAAGCCTCATGGCCCCTAACTTGTTATGGCCATGTGAAAAAACAAAAACAAAAAATAGGCCACAAAGATGTGCATGTGACTGAGGATTGAGTAAGAGCAAAAGAGCTACCACACAAAAACAGACTGGGGTGATAAGCAACTGTAATAGTGCCTGTTGTAGAACTGTGAGGTTGTGGACTTTTTTCCCTTTAGTTCCCACATTTTCTACAGTAGACACATTTATAAGGAAAAGACAACAGTAAACATTTACAAGTATAAATTGTAGAAGTAGACTGCGTTCATTTGAGGATCAGCCCTCCTTGCCATCCTCCCCACTGGCAACCAAGGCAAAAATAAAAACAAAGAAACAAAACCTGATAGGATTTAGGGCCATCAGCACTGGGCAGCAGAGTGGCCAAGGAGGGTGGTGGAAGCGCCTGACCTTGAACATCACTTTGCTTTCACTGCTCTGAGTATTCAGTGCCTTTTCTCAGGGGGTGATGTATAGGAAATAAGTGCGATCTCTGTCATTCTTTTCTGGCGAAAATTCAGAGGAGGACATCTCTGTATGTTACCTTGTGGTTCCCCCATCTTTCTCTGAGGTGGGTGAGGCAGGCCTGTCCTTGTTCACCCAGCAGGGAACAACCAGAACTGGACCCGAGGTCCGGACCCTGGGTGCCCACACTGTGTGATAGGAAGATGGGCCCAGGCGGTCCCTTCCTAGCCTTGAGATGCTGGCTCTGATCTCGCTGTCTGCAATCTGGTCCTGGAGGGCCCATGTTCTGGATGGGCCTGTGAGCCAGACCCAGTGCCCCTGCGGCTCGCACTCTTCTGCACCCCAGCAAAAGGTCCCTGGGTTCGCTCACATGTCTTCTCTCTCGCAGCGCGATGTCCCTGCTCTTCTCTCGATGCAACTCCATCGTCACAGTCAAGAAGGATAAGAGACACATGGCTGAAGTGAATGCTTCCCCGCTCAAGCACTTTGTCACCGCCAAGAAGAAGATCAATGGCATTTTTGAGCAGCTGGGGGCCTACATCCAGGAGAGCGCCACCTTCCTGGAAGGTGAGACGGGCACCCTGCTCAGCCAAGCCCGCTCCTGTCAGCCTCAGTATTTAGGGGGCAGAATTGGGGACAGGGAGGTACAGCCCTGCCCTTGACGAGCTCACGCCCAGGTGGGTTGTCACCTTCAGTGGTACTCTGCTCCTGGAATCACGTGAAACTGGGCTCCAGGGAGGCTGGGCCAGGGAAACACAGGACTCATCCTTGAGAATTGTACAGATTCTGCTCCGCTTAATCATAAGGGGTGGGTGAATCGTATCCTCACCTGAGGGACAAGCAGACTGAGGTTCTGAGAGCCGTTGATACCTTGTAAGTGACACAGTGGACTGTACCTTGGCGTCTCTTAACTCCAAAGTCCAGGTGTTTTCCTTGGCCCAGCCTGGCTGCCACCAGTCCCCCACCCTGTGTCTGGGTGTTGCTTGTTCCTGGCCAGGGTATTCTCTCTCTGATATTTTTAGATACCAGGACTTTGAATAAGACTTGCATCACCGGCACCTTTTCCTCTAGTTACTAATTTGAGCCCAACCTTAATCCTCATTCTGTCAGCAGAGAAGGGCTGGTTCCCAAGGCCCTACTCAGTCTGAGCACCAACTCCAGCTACTGTCTTCTCAGACTGTCTAGAAGGCACACCTTGGCTCCAGGCCCTGGAGTTATCAGTGAACAGCCAGGAACTGAATTTTCCTTGGCCTTGGTTTCCTCATCTGTGAAAGAGGAGCTTAGGGGGGACCGGGGGTGGGGGTTCCTAATTCTAATCTGCAGAGCCCTAGAAGTTTAGTGGGAATGCCTCGGGGACACGCCGCTCTCTGCTTGGTGCCTTCCCCTAGAGCAAATTGGCTTTTGGTTGGCTGACATGTCAGGCTGCTCCTTTAGGCTCCCTCGAAAGAAAGGAAGTAGTCCCAGTACTGGAGTCTGAACGTTCGTCCCTCTGTGTTCACGTGTTGGAATCCTCAGGCCCACTGTGATGCTGGATGTTCTGGATGGGCCTGTGAGCCAGTTAGGAGGCGGGGCCTTGGGGAGGGGTTATGTCATGAGGGTGGAGCCCTTGTGAGTGAGATTAGTGCTGTTATCAGAGAGACCCCATAAAGCTCCCTCGCCTCTTCTGCCACATGAGGATATGACTAGAAGTCTCCCACCTGGAAGAGGGCTCTCACCTCACCAGGCTGGCACCCTGATCCAAGAATTCCAGCCACCAGCACTGCGAGCAACACACTTCTGTTGTGTCTAAGCCTCCCAGTCGTGGTGTTTTGTGAGACCAACCTGAACAGACTAAGCAGGGACTCTTCATGCCCTGCCCTCAGCATGGTGCTTAATGCAGGAAAGGTGTTCCCAGAGAATTTGTTGAGTTTAAAGATCTGAATTTCAAGGGTGTAGGATTGGTAGTTGAAATGATTCCAGTCTAGTATCTGTTCTTTAGCAGTAGTTCTGGTGTGCAGAGATGGGACAGACCAGGCCGCTGTTCCCCCCGGAGCCAAAACTAACCCTCTGTGATGCTCTGACTCACTCCCATGGTTCTGTGGATGAACACCCTGGTTCATGATGAAGATGTTTGTGCGATGGCATCAGGAATGGGTGTTTTGATTTCTCTTTTTGTGAAAACAGGAGGCCTCTCATACTGGTGGGCCTCCAGGGAGGGAAAAGCACTGGGGTGATCCTGAGATGTATTTGGGATCGTCCCGGCCAGGGGAGGGGAAGGCTACTGCCTGGGACTGTTCTCTAAAGGGCAGTAGTAAGAGCTTGTCAGCTGATGGCTTTTTCTTTAAAATTTTCTTTCTCTAGTCACAGGCTGGAGAGCCAGCTTCCTCTGGCGCACATTCCAAAAGCTACACCCGTGTGCCCACTTAAGGGAAGAATGTCGGTGGTCTGAGAAGGGGTGACCAGTGGACATGGGGAGGCCTCATTGGCACCAGCTGTAGGGGAAACTCACTGGGCGGCTCTGAAATGCACCTGTTGTGCTCTGGGTGCAATGGGACTGTTCTCAAGGCTGGGACCTGTCAGCCCAGTGGTTCATAAGTGCCTTAGTCTGTTTGGGCGGCTGTAACAGAAATACCATAGACTGGGTGGCTTGTAAACAACCCAAATTTATTTCTCACAGTTTTGGGAGGCTGGAAAGCCCAAGACCAAGGCAGCAGCAGATCTGGTGTCTGGAGGCCTGGCTTCGAGCTCTCACATAGCAGCTCATGTAATCACATAGCAGAAGGGGCTGGCTAGTTCTCAGGTTTTCCTTTATAAGGACACTAACCCCAGGCATGAGGCTCCATCTCTATGTACAGTTGACCCTCAAATAACATGAGTTTCAGTTTCACAGATCCACTTATACATGGTTTTCTTCCAATAGTAAGTACTGCAATAGTACACAATCCATGGTTGAATCCGTGGATGCAGACTGTGGATACAGAAGGGCTGTGCATACAGAAGCTGACTAAATTACATGCTGATTTTTGTTCGAAGGATTGGCACCCCCAACCCCCGCATTGTTCAAGGGTCAGCTGTACCATCACACTGTCATCACATGGGGCACATAAACATTCAGTCCATGGCAGCCAGGCTGTGCTGAGGGCGGACATGTCTGCAGTCCAGCCAGCTCAGGATCTTCCTGGCACAAGTGCTGGATGGGAAGGGGACAGGGTCTTTCTCAGTTGCTCCCATCTGTCATAAGGTGTTATCCAGCCATGTGGCAAGGGCCCTGGGGAAAAGGAGTGCAGTGATCCCAGGATCTGTTCACTTAGCAAACACTGTGCACCTGCTGAACATGGGGTGTGGGAGTCAGACAGCTGGGCCTGCGTGTGGTAGCTGATGCACACAGGTGAGTGGGGCAGTTACCCTATGCTGAGACAAGGGCTAAGATGCAAGAAGTCCAGGCTGCCGCGGGGACGCAAGCCAGGAGGACCTGACTCACGTTGGTGGGATCAGGGCAGGCTAAGTGAGAATGAGCCAGAGCACCCCAAGGTGGTGTGTTAGTTCTTTGGAGGGGTGGGGTGAGGAAGCACCAAGCAAAGCCTGGAGCGGTGGTGAGTGTGGGAATGTGGTGAGGCAGCAGGCAAGGCAGAGGTGCCCGAGACGCAGCTGGAGCAGTGAGTGGGGCCAGGTCAGGCAGGGCCTCGGGAAGGTGCACAGTGACCCAGACTCAGCCCTGACCCCACTGTCTGGTAGCTCTGATGGGTACATTAAACGAGGCTGTGTTTGACCAGAACAGTGCCTGGCATATACTGAGAACTTGGTAAGTGTACCTTAAGTACGAATATATAAGTAAATGATGGCAGTCAATATTTGCATCTTCATCAGATACCTGCCCCATTCTTGGCACTTCTGTATTTTAATTCAGTTAATCCTCTCTCCAGCCACATGAAGTAGGTGCTGTTGTTATCTCTGTTTTAAGCCTAAGGAAATTAAGACCCAGGAATGTTCATTTGCCTGAGGTCACAAACCCAGGAAGAGGTAAGAACCAACATTTGCACTGGAACCCAGCAGTCTTTATTGCACTGGGGCCCACAGGAGTCTGGACCTCCAGTTGGAGAACAGGGTCCTGCGGGGGTGGGTTCTGCCATCCAGACTAGGACTCTGGAACTCTGAAACTCTGACGGTGGGCTGAACTGTTTTCAATCTGCACCTGCAGAAACCTACAGGAATGCAGAACTGGACCCAGTTACGACAGAAGAACAGGTTCTGGACGTCAAAGGTTACCTGTCCAAAGTGAGGGGCATCAGCGAGGTGCTGGCCCGGCGGCACATGAAGGTGGCTTTTTTCGGCCGGTGAGTCTCGAAGTCCTCATGCTTTCTTTCTTCCCAGCTGGGAGGGAGGCATGCTTTTTGTGCTGGATCCGACCACCCCAAGGCAGGGAAGCAGGCAGCACACCACAGAATTCGGCGCTCTCCCTTTAATTTTTTTATATTTAGCAGTGGTAAAGTAGACATAACAAAATTTCCTATTGTAACTTTTCTTAAGTGTACAGTTCCATTTTGTTAAATACGTTCATATTGTTATGCAGCTGTTACCACCACCAGTCTCCAGAACTTCCCCTGGAAAATGGAAACTTACCGTTAAGTAACATTTCCTGGTCCCTTCTCCCCCACTGGCTGTTAACCACCCCTTTACTTTCTGTCTATGAATTTGCTGACTCTGGGAACCTCATATAAGTGAAATCACGTCTTTTTGTGACTGGCTTATTTCAGTCAGTGTAATAGCCTCCAGAATCATCCATATCATTGCATTTGTCAGAATTCCCTTCGTTTTTAAGGCTGAACAATATTTCATTGCATGTATATTCCACATCTTGTTTATCCATTCATTCCCGATGGACATTTGTTGCCGTCCCTTTCTGATTACTGTGAGCAGTGCTGCTGTGAACAAATACCTGTTTGAGACCGTGCTTTCACTTCTTTTGGATACATACCCAGAAGTGGAATTGATGGACCATATGATCATTCCGTTTTTGAGTTTTTGAGAAGCTGCCCACCATATGGTTTTCCATAGCGACTGTACCATTTTAATTCCCACCAGCAGTGCACAAGGGTTCCAGTTTTTCTGCATCCTTCCAATACTTACTTATTGTTTTTTTTTTTTTTTTTTTTTTTTTTTTTTTATGGCAGTAGCCATCCTAATGGGTGTGAGTTAGTAGCTTTTACGGTTTTGCTTTGCATTCCCTAATGCTTAGAGATATTGAGCATCTTTTCATGTGTTTGTTGGCCACTTGTATATCTTCCTTGGAGAAATGTCTGTTCAGGTCCTTTGCCTACTTTTAAATTGTTTGGGAGTTTTTGTAGTTGTTTTGTGATTTTTTTGTGTGTTTTTCAAGTTGTAGGAATCCTGAATTTCCTTATCAGATATATGATTTGTAAATGTTTTCTTCCATTTTGTCAGTTACCTTTCTGTTGACTGTCCTGTGATGCACAGTTTTTTATTTTGATATAGTCCAATTTATTTATACTTTTCTTTGTTTATACTGTTGACATCATGTCTGAGAAACTGCCAATTCCAGCGTCATGAGGCTTCCCCCCTATGTTTTCTTCTAAACGTTTTATACTTTTAGCCCTCAGATCTCTTTGTTATGCTTTGAGGTCAAGTAGGCACCTCTGGAATGTTGCCTACAGTGCCAGGGAATTCTTCTCCAGTTCTCAGTGGGCACTGACTGGTGTCCTGCACAGTGAACTTGGTTCTGACATTCTACCAGGAGGTGGCAGACCCTATAGGATAAGAACTTGGTACCCAGATAGCCCACTTCAGATGCCATTCGGACACCTGTGCTTCTGATCGACTGGCTATAAATCAGAGGTTCCCACAACCTCCTCCTTGAGTTTAATCTGCTTGAGCAGCATGCACTTAGGTTTACTGGCTTGTTATAAAGGATATTGTGAGGGATACAGATGAAGAGGTGCACAGGGCGAGGTCTGGGAGGGTCCTGAGCGGGGGAGCTGTGTCCCTGTGAAGTAGGGCACACTGCCTTCCACCCTGAAGCTCATCAGATCTCACTGTTCAACAGATCGATGGGGCTTAATCTACAGAGCCCCCCTCCTTCCTTTTCCTGGACGTTTAGTGGGTGGGGCTGAAAGTCCCAACCCTCTGATCACTTGGTCTTTCTGGTGATCAGCCCATCCTGAGGCTGTGTGGGGGCCCCACCTTAGTCACTTCATGAGTGTAAACAGGTATGCTCAGTAGGGGCTCCTTATGAGTAACTAGGGACACTCCTATCCCTCAGGAAATTCTAAGGAATTGCCAGGAACTGGGGACAAAGACCAAATATATTTCTTCTTAAACCACCTTTAAAAAATTAAAGCCCAGTATAGGTTGCAAAGAGTCGGACACGATGGAGCAACTAAGCACAGCACAGGGGAAAAAAAGGTCTCAGATAGGTTGGATGCTTTGCACACAGTGGTAGCCTGAGGAATAGGCACGCTGCCCCTCTGCCCCTCATCACCTTGGGGTGTCCTTCAGCCTTCTGGGTTGTCATTTTTCATCCTCGCCTCAGAACTGTGACCCTGGCTTTGGTGAGCTGGAGCTGATGAGTTTGCGGAGTGGAGCTGTTTTAAAGAAAAAGAAGGTAGAAAAGGGGGTGGCATGCAGAATGCTACCATAATCTACCCTAGAGCAGGCCCTTATCAGCGGGGAGTGACGGGTGGGGCTTCATGTTTGAGAGGAACCTGGTGTGAGAAAAGCAACAAAATTGGCCTTCTGTAGAAAAACTTCGGGGTCATTCAGCTGAGGTCACTTAGACAGAGGAAGACAGCTTGGGGTGAGTCAGTGGCTTCTGGTAGAAGAGGAGAAGTGGGTTAGTCTTCCGAGTCAGACAGGTGGTCTCCTGCATGATGCTGAGAGCCTCATGTTGAGGGGGCTCACTCAAAGGCAGGTAGTGTCTGCATGCTGGCATCACGCCACGGGAGCCCCTTGTAGTTGGTTTACCATGATGAACCAGGGCACGTCACCTGTACAGGCCACCGGGGTTGTCCATCTATTTTCCTAAGCACAGAGCACCCACTCTGCCTGTGTGGGCACTGATGTCACTATAGAGGACAAGGCTTTGGACTTCCAGGCCGTCCCTTCTTAGTGACAACCTGAGATGCAGATGGCGGTAGCTTCAGTGGGTTTCCTTGTAGGACGAGCAACGGGAAGAGCACCGTGATCAATGCCATGCTCTGGGACAAAGTGCTGCCCTCCGGGATCGGCCACACCACCAACTGCTTCCTGCGGGTGGAGGGCACAGATGGCCACGAGGCCTTCCTCCTCACAGAGGGCTCAGAGGAGAAGAGGAGTGTCAAGGTGAGGGGGCCCTGCCGGTCTGGCTTTTGGCCCTAGTCACACTGGTGGGTCAAGTCTAGGCTGAGACCAACCAGTGGGTCTGTTGTGTCTGGACCCAAGGCGCCTCTAAGGAGGGGGCAGTGTCCCTGTAGTGGAGTTTGGGAAGCCCTGTCCTAGCCTGGCTGTTTAGGGAGTGTGAGAGCTTCAGGGAGGTTTTGGAGTCTGGAATTCACAGTCCTTGTGAATTGCTGGGCAGGCCTTTTCTCTTTGCAATGCAGAGTGTGTATGCCTTGTTCTTGGGGGTGTTGCCAGAGAGCAATCCCTGCGTTTGCTCTCTGATTCCAATGTTTCAGCTCAGGGCTCGCGTGCTTTCATTTTTCTGAGAGCCAGCTACACTTTGGGTTGGGACCAGATGCTCGTTTTGGTTCATAAAGAATTAATTAATGCAGAGCAACATCCAAGAAAGAAACTTAACGGAAGAGTTAAGGATAGTTGGTTCTTGCTAGCAGCTCCCAATTCTTGACTTTGTATGCATGAAATGAAAGAGGGGTAGCATATTGGCCTGTGGTCCAGGCCACTATCCTGGGGCTAGGCTGCACTGGTCTCCAGCCCTGAGGCTCTTCCTTGACCCTGATTATCTTCTGCCTCCACCCCCATCAGACGGTGAACCAGCTGGCTCATGCCCTTCACCAGGACGAACAGCTGCATGCTGGCAGCCTGGTGAGTGTGATGTGGCCCAACTCCAAGTGTCCGCTTCTCAAGGATGACCTGGTGCTGATGGACAGGTAGGAGGGCAGGTGCCTCCCCAGGAGGTACAGACGGGGAGGGCCCCGGGGTTTCCATTTCTGGGTCCTCCAGGCCAGTGTCCCCAAAGTCATGTTGTTGCTCTGCTGAAGTATATTACTTTTTAAAACAGCTTAACCACATCTTCCAGCCTCGTGGATTTCCTTCAGGGTCTGGTTATTGTATCATCTTGGCAGGCATCAGGGCCCTGAAGATCTCCCAGTGATGGTCTGTAAAGAGGGATAGGAAGGATGCTCGAAACTGGGGAAGGTTCTTGGCCTCAACGCAATGTCAGTATGTTTATTGGAGGAGAGGGTGGAGCTTGTTCTTGATGAGGTCCCTGTTGCGTTTTATTTTTCTCAAGGCAACACTTTGCTCCTGCTTTGTGAACAGGCTATAACTATACCAAGAAATTTGCTATGAGGGTGCTTGCTGGACTCAGATAAATGTAGCACTTCACCTTGATTGTATACCCGCAAAGTGAAATGCAGGGGCTTCCCATGGGTAAAGAACCTGCCTGCCAGTGTAGGAGATGCAGGTTTGATTCCTGGGTTGGGAAGATCGCCTGGAGGAGGGCCTGGCAACCTACTCCAGTATTCTTGCCTAGAGAATCCCGTGGACAGAGGAGCCTGTCGGGCTACAGTTAGTCCATGGGGTCACAAAGAGTCGGGCACAGCTGAAGCGACTTAGCATGCACACGTGCATGCACAAAGTCAAATTACAGATCTTTAGGTTTTTATGTGAGTGATAGATGCATATGACAAAAAACACATTTTCAGACAGTCTGGAAGGACATGAGATGAAAAGTAAGAATCCCTCCAGGAAGGGCGATTTCCCTCTCCTCTGTAGCTTTCTCTTCCTTTGCCTGCTGCCTCAGGTCTGTTCAGAGCAGGAAGAATAGGGCCCCGGGTCTGATGATGGTTTACCCCTGTCACCTCCAGCCCTGGCATCGATGTCACCACAGAGCTAGACAGCTGGATTGACAAGTTTTGCCTGGACGCCGACGTGTTTGTGCTGGTGGCCAACTCGGAGTCCACCCTGATGCAGACGGTAACCCATTCTCTCCCTTTCCCCACACTCCCAAGATCCAGCCGAGCAGGCGGGCCAGCAGGACCTTGGCTGGCACAGCCCCTCCTTCACTGAGGTTTTTCCCCTCATCCAGGAAAAGCAATTCTTCCACAAGGTGAGCGAGCGCCTGTCCCGCCCAAACATCTTCATCCTGAACAACCGCTGGGATGCCTCTGCTTCGGAGCCTGAGTACATGGAGGAGGTGGGCGCCTCTTTTACTCAGCAACTTGAGGAATGCCACCCCATGCATCTACCTAGATTCTCTGCGTGCTCTCCCTGGCCGCGTGCCTGAATGAATTTCATCACCAAAGTTGTCTCATGAGGTGTTTGGGGTCACTCTGGGACCGCTTCACTTCTCCCATTCACTTCCCTGGACCCCTCTCCTCTTTTTTTTTTTTTTTTTGGAGTGTAACTGCTTTACAGTGTTGTGTTAGTTTCTGCTGCACAACAGAGTGGATC